>NW_027397095.1:15245458-15586266 GCF_003265705.2 Callorhinus ursinus | reverse complement strand
TAATGTATGGTGATTAACATAACCATAAAAAATTTAAAAAAAAGAAGTCAAAAGAAGAGTGGTATGTTTTAATCCAGGAAAATTCTATGAACCTCAAATTTCAGCATCCATAAAGTTTTAGTGGAACACATCCACACTCATTCATTTATGTACTGTCTACACTTTGGAACTACCATCAGCAGAGGTGAGTAGTTGCTATAAGACCATATGGCCTCCAAAGATTAAAATATTTACTGATTGTTTACAGAACAAGTCTGCCACCCTTGTTGTTTCCTGTTTTTTTTTGGGGGGGGGAGTAGGTTAATTGAGGTATAGCCTCTATGGTCATTTTTAAAAATTCAATCTCCATTTATCTTAGTCACTTGGCCAAAGAACACATGCAAGGGAAAGAAGTGTTCAGTGATTATGTGGCAATACACGATCTGTGTATGCACTAGGGGCCACCAAATTTAAATAGAGATTGAGGGGCACCTGGGTGGCTCAGTCAGTTGGGCATCTGTCTTCGGCTCGGGTCGTGATCCCGGGGTCCTGGGATCGAGCCCCACATCTGCATTGGGCTTCCCACTGGGTGGGGAGCCTGCTTCTCCCTCTCCCTCTGCTGCTCCCCCTGCTTGTGCTCTCTCTCTGTCAAATAAATGCATAAAATCTTTAAAAAAATTTTAAATAGAGATTGAAATACTCACTTTGAGATCTGAATTATACAAATTACTTAGACTCACTGATTAAATAAATACTTTCAGTGTCCAGGATCATTATTAATTCTGCAAACCCCTGATTTGACATTAATGTTTCAATATTTCTAGACTGACGAAAGCCCAAAACATTGCCTGGTAGTTTCACCTCACTTAATAGAGGGGTTTAGAAAATCTTATTCTAAATACTGCATTGATGTATTCTGTATCAGAAATTAATGCATTGATATATCAGAACATATTTTGTATCAGAAAATGTGGATTAGCATACCAAAAAATTTAGGATGCATACAGAATTTTTAAATAAATAATTTAAATTATCTTGGGCTGAATTTGTTTTTTTTTTAGGTCATCTCGACACCCCACGTGGGGCTCGAACTCACAACCCCGAGATCAAGAGTCACATGCTCTACAGACTGAGCCCACCAGGTGCCCCTATGTATTCTGTCTTTAAATGATAATGGTGTAAAACACAATATCCTCATATTTCGCAGCAGTTATCTTGACATGGGGGAGATAAATACTATTTTTCTTCCTTCCTGTATTTTCCAATTTGTCTATATTTTGCATGTTATAATTACCAAAGGAGTTTTTAAATAGGGCATTATTTGGCCAATTTAAAATTCCCTTAATCCTCATGAACTTGCTTCGCATTTACTTTCCCCCTAGCCTAGCCAAAGAGCTATTTGATGTGGAAGGAAGTAAACCTGAGGTTTGGCAGTCTGAAAATGAAAAACAAAAGCAAGGCGCAAGAGCCAAGAATAAAATTGGAGGCAGTGTCAAATTTCCACCCAAGAAAGTCTGCTCACTGTTCTTGGGGGGGGGGAACACAAAGGCCTTTGAAAAAGTGGGGGGTAGAGGAAAGGTCCCATGGTCGAAGTAATTAAATAAAACACTACTTAATTGCCCTGTGGAGCACCGTCTCGGGGCTAAAGAGAGGGAATTATTTCAGCAACCTGCAAAGAAACATTACATACCTATGTATTTTCCAAAGTCCCTAAGGTAATATCAGACAGGAAATAGTTTCGGGTCATAATTTTACTTTTCAGAGCAAAACCTGATTATTGGATGCATTTTTAAAAATTCTAGAAATAGGCGAAGTCGATTTTTTCATTCGTCTTTCCCACCCGACCAACGTTGACCAAGAAGGCAAATTATGAACCTTCTGAGATTTAATGTGTTCTAGAACTCCTTTTGCAAGGAGATCGAGAATCTAAGAAAGGCAAGTGTGAGAAATGCTTGCAAAGCCAACTGATGACTGGCAGATATTTTTTATCAAGACAAATAGTTAATTCATTGTGAAGGAAAATGTGTAATCACTTATCAGCTGTTGGAACTGTTTAATAATAGCACCGTGTGACATTAATTGCTATTCCAAATACCGTGTGGCGTGGATGCAGAAAAGGTCAGCCGTCAGACAGAGCCCGGGGGCAAACTGCTAACAGGTCGCCAACCTGATGCCCTTCCTTCTGGGCACGCAGCTCATTTCCTTGACCCCTTTGTGCTTAGAGGTGACCGCGGGACTGACTTCCAGCCAGGAGAATGTGCGTAGAAGAGATGTATGGCTCTTTCAGGTCTGACCCTTACAGGCCTCACGCCTGCCAGGCTCCATTTTTCTTCTGCTGACTGACTGCGAACTCCAAGGCCGAAGAGGCATAAGAGGCGACAAGATGCAAAGAACCGTTGCTGTTCAGAGGAGAGCCACCTGACCAAGGACACCCACACTGGACGGTGACGGGACCAGGAATCTGGTCCTGTTCACACCCCCGTCTTGAGGCAGGTGTTCACTGTGTGTGAATGGCCAAATGCACTCTGCCTCTGAGCACAGGACTGAAATCACTTGACCAGTGACTCTGAGGGGAGGGTAACTTTTTTCTTTTTTAAAGATTTTATTTATTTGAGAGAGAGAGAGAGGTAGTGAGAGAGAGAGAGAGAGCGCGCGCAAGCAGGGGGGACAGGGAGAAGCCGACTCCCCGCTGAGCAGGGAGCCCGATGCCGGGCTCGATCCCAGGACCCTGGGATCATGACCTGAGCCGAAGGCAGACGCTTCACCGACTGAGCCACCCAGGCGCCCCAGGAAGGGTAATGTTGACGAAGGGAGTCTTTCAAATTCATACCAGGCTTCTCCCAACATTCAAACTACCACTGATGGAAAAATTGTTTTCTTCCTTATGTTTAACTCAAGACAGAGGTAGTGACATCTGCACTGCTCATTCCTCACTGGGGAAGAAATGTGGTGACACTCTCGTTGTTTGGGAATAGCTCAAAATTTTTAGTTCAGACTTAATCGGGTCATTTGCAGATAAAGTCAGAAAGATCATGCACATGGCCCTAACGGAATCCTCCAACGATCTTTTCCCAAAACATTATTCCTTTACAGTCCTAGGTCAAGAACAAATCTCTTAGGTCATTTCACAGAATGTCTTCTCATTAGGCAAGATGGATCTTCCTGAAGATCAGGGAAACTGACCTCAGAAATGTAACTCCTCTTAAGGTTTCCACTCGTCTGGCCGTTCTTCTGTGGGGAGGAGGGGGGGGCGATTAGCATCTTCGATGAACTAATTCCACAGAGACAACCAGCACTGAGTCTGACCAATGAGGTTAGACCTGGTCAAATTATTTTTTTCCTTGAATAAAAATCATTAATACTAATTAATCCAAACTGTTCAGTGCTCTCAGTTCTGATCACTTGAATCTTGCCCACCAAAAAAAAAAAAAAAAAAATTAATGAAAAGTCCAATCAGACAATAATGGGATGCCTCAGACCAAAATGACATTAAATGTTTTTTTATTGAACAAAAAGAGATAAAACATGGAAGTTGAAATCACTGAGCAAAAGCAGCTTCCCAGGTGAGGCTGCTATACTTTGTGCTAAATAACCTTATGAATTGAGAGTATACAGAACACATATAATATGCAAGTTACCTCAACAGCAAAGGAGAAGGTGTAGATTACAGCTTCGGAAGGAAAAATTTGGTCAAGTGACAAATTTAGTTGCTCAAAATTTCTAGCCCTTATCCACCTAAATTCAGTAGGATTCTCCATGCGTGCATTCAGTATGTGCATACTGAATTCCCATTTTAACGGAGGCTGTTTTTGGTAGAAATTTAAAAAGATCTTTCATGTTTATTTGACGTGCCATTCAATTTTTACAATTTTATATTTACTCTATGTATGTGTGTGTGTATTTATACACACTTCAGAAACCCCAAACCCTTGTTTCTAAGTAGAGGGGTCATGCTGTTTCTTTTTTTTTATTAATATTGGTGAGTTTCAGTTATTATTTCTCCTGTGTGTCTAAGAAACTTTGTATGTTTTCAATGCGCCCACACAGACCGGTGGGTTGACAGATATGTCAAAAATACTTTATGAAAAGAGGAAGGTAGCTCATGCGAGTTGGCAACCTTTTGTCTCATGCCCTGTTGGAGCCATCTGCCTCCCTTTGACATCTCACAGTCAAAGATGAAAGGAAAACTTTTGACTTTGAGGCCTAGTTAGCACAGTTGTACATTTACTATAACCCACCATCAAGTTGGCTTATTGGGCTTTCTAATGTAAGATGACAAATACCTTACACCCAATACACAGCATCAAAAAAGTACTGAAGGAAACATTTTATAGACAATATCTTGGGTTGTTTTTTTTTTGTTGGTTTTTTTTTTTTTCGTTTTGTTTTTTGTATGTTAAACATCAGCTTCAATGGGATACATTTCCAGAATGGTTTTGTTACCACTTTATAAACACTCTAAGCCAAACAAACAGCACAGAAACATCAATGTTGTCTTTTTTTCCAATATCTGTATCAATGACTGGAGGCTAACCCTAACATACACTACTAAAGGGGGTGCAAAAGAAGAGAATTCTTGACACGTTGCAAAGATAGGACTACAGCATCTTAGTTGTAGGGGGATGATCCTAAGGTGCAGAAAGGGGGGACTCTCTAGAAGGTGATGGTGTGGTTTCTTCGGGCGGGAAAACCGTGAGGGTACAAGCTCGGATGCCACCGAGGGACTCTGGGAGATCAAACACCTTATGCCACTCATCTTTATCGGGGTCATATTTCTGCACTATCTCCACCATACAGCGATTATTCCAGGAATACCCACCGACCACGTAGATCTTATTTTCAAAGACCGCAACCCCAACATCACTCTGCCCCCTTAGCATGGCAGCAATTGGGGTCCACTGGTCAAGGATAGGTGAGTAGTATTCACAGCTTAGGACATCATCATAATCACTTGTGCCTCGGAAGTGATTGCCACCGATGACATAGAGCCTCTCGCCCACCGTACACATGCAGTGCAGGCCTCTGACGGTGGTCATCGGCGCCTTCTGGATCCACTTGTCAGTATCAGGGTCAAAGCACATGAGCTCCTTTTGGAAAGTGTCATGAGTGATTCCTCCTAAAGCGTGAACATAGGCATGATGGTAAACAGATTATTACAATGATGCAAAAGTAAATAAAAGGCTCTCTGTCCCTAGATCATCGGCGTCTAGCCACCTATTATGCCATCTTATGGCTTATCGCTGGTGTCCTTATAAATGTCTGCCCTCCAGAAGTACTTTCTCTGGGATTAAAAATCCAGAAAGTAACATTTTCAGCTCTTAGAGAACAAAAAAATGTAGCTTATGTTATCGCAAGGACTTTCTGAAGCAGAGACCCGTGGAATTTAAGAGGCTTTGCTAAATGAAAATAGATTTGGGCCACTTTTAGAGTTGGGTCTGCTGTCAATCTCGTGTATGAAGCATCATGCACTTCTTTTTCTAAAAAGAAAAAAGAATTTATTTATTTATTTATTTATTTATTTATTTATTTATTTGTCAGAGGGAAAGAGAGAGCACAAGCAGGGGGAGCGGCAGGCTGAGGCAGAGGGAGAAGCGGGCTCCCCCCCGAGCAAGGAGCCCGACGCAGGACTCGATCCCAGGACCCTAGGATCATGACGTGAGCCAAAGGCAGACGGTTAACCGACTGAGCCACCCAGGCGCCCCGGCATCATTCACTCCTACTGCTTTGGGGCAAGCATGCCCTGGCAGCTGAGCGCTGGGCTCGGGCATTTTAATTCCAGTTGCCCATTTCTGCACTTAACCACATAAGAATCTCTACTCTGGTTATCTCATCAGCATTGCGGCTATGAAGTCAAATCCATCAAAATGCTTTGAAAAGTTGACAGGATTATGCAAATGTCCAAGCCTATAAGAATATTCAGCACTGTTTGTTTTTGTAGTTTCTGTTGCGTGGGTACGGGAAAGTACTGTCATGTGCTATCAGCACGGACACTTAAAGAAGCCGAATGCTGGGGCGCTAGGGTGGCTCAGTCGTTAGGTATCTGTCTTTGGCTCGGGTTGTGGTCCTGGGGTCCTGGGGTCCTGGGATCGAGCCCCGCATCGGGCTCCCTGCTCGGCGGGAAGCCTGCTTCTCCCTCTGCCTCTCCCCCTGCTTGTGTTCCCTCTCTCGCTGTGTCTCTCTCTGTGTCAAATAAATGAAATCTTTAAAAAAAAAAAGCTGAATGCTGAATACATATGGAATTTTGTATGTGCCTCAGTTGGCTGTTGATCCACTGAGTCTGTATCATCCACAGAGTGTATTCTGAGGTCACACAGAAATCAGTCTCTAAGAGGAAAGTATCAGACTCTGTTCTGCAGATTAGCAAGAGAACTGCACAAATTTTCAGCCGTATCAATAAAAGTGCTCCTATCTGGGGACCAGTTGGCAATCAGTGTTTCCTCTCTGCTCTTTAGTTTAGTTTTTTGGGTTTTTTGTTTTGTTTTGTTTTTTCTGTACTCTACAGAATTCTCAGGAAGCAAAACGGTGTTTTTTTTTGTTTGTTTGAGATTCAGCTCCGGTCCTACCCTGTTCTTGACCGGGGAGGTCATTTATAAAATACACATTAGCTATGCCAAAATGCCACGAGAACAATTTCATGTCATTCCCCACCCCCCACCCCCCCGAGGATCTGGAGCTCTCATTATAATGGCATAGCATCTACACGCATAAAATAGGTAGAGGGTGTAAATCATTGATTAGTGGAGCATATGATTTCCTGGATGGCTCTTTCAATATAAGACGTCCTGTAGCTGCTCATAAATTTAACACCCCAAACCTGTCAATCAGCCACTCCAGGCCTTTCGCTGATCCCTCCTGATTACAGATTTCATAAGGCAGCGGTGTTCAGAGACCCAGACCACCAACATCACCTTGATGCATCTGTTCTCTAATAATGTAACTGCTGCCCTGGCACCGGCAGGCTCTCAGAAGGGGGAAAATGTGTCACGAGAAAAATATATGCGCATGTGGCCAACATATATATAGGTAATCAGCACAGAATTATTCATGCAAGGACACAACAGTAGAATCCCCTGATAATGCTGAGGAAAAAAGGAAACACCTATTATCGGTTGCACTAAATGAGAGTATGAACATTATTATGCATTATGTGTGTATCAGGAGCAAGCTTATGCATGGTAGCGTTTATATATTAAATAATGATATATTTCCTCATAGAGTTGAGCTAAATATAAGCTCAAAATGAATTAAGGGTCGCTACAGGGACTATGAATGGGGGTCATTGGCCTACAGGGTTCATTAGAGTATGGAGTATGAAGACCAAAAGGCAAGCTGGAGAAGCTGAAGGCTTTCCAGTTTCTTCCCAGTTATGTATTCCCAGCATGACTGGTTTGCTGCTAGTCTTATGAACTTCTAGAATACCAAAGGCATCTATACGCAAACACGCACGTACAATGTATCTTCTAAAATCACCACAAATTATATTTTGATGATCCCTTTTTCTGGATTCTTTTTCTTTTTTCTTTCTGGATTATTTTTCTAATATTGTATGGAAAGATGGTGCCATAGTTAAAAGTGTACGCATTATATTAATTGCATCTGCATTATAATGGTTTACCTGAAATATACATGACTCCTCCGTACACAGTCCCAGCATGGCCATAGTGGGGTTCACTCATTTTGGCAACGTAGGTCCACTCATTTGTTCTTGGATTGTAACACTCCACTGTGGCTGTTGTTTGACGAAAAGAACAGAAAAGAAAAGAAAATAATTTATAATTTCAAATTTAGCAATGAGTTATTTTTCCCTTTAGGTAGAATAATAATATTCAAACAACGGAACCGTATCTATTACAAATATGAGATACTCTTTGGGGGTCTCTTTTTTTACTTACTGAGATGAACTATTAATACATTTTACATTAGACTAGAGACTTATGTAATAATCTAACACATTTCTGTCACTGCAGAAATTGCTAGGGTTTCTTTTCTTCTGGTATCTTGTTACATCTTTCTAGTTTGACATTCCTCCCAATTCCTTGCTCTAAATATGTGGGAAGATGAGGGAGCTTGGGTGGCTCAGTCAGTTAAGCGTCTGCCTTCAGCTCAGGTCATGGTCCCGGGGCCCTGAGATCGAGCCCCGCATCGGGCTCCCTGCTCAGTGGGGAGTTTGCTTCTCCTTCTGCCCCTCCCCCCAACTCGGGCTCTCTCTCTCTCTCACAAAAATAAACAAAATCTTTACAAAAGATAAATATGTGAGAAGATGAAACAATCATAAGGAAGAAGAAAAGTCAGTTCTAGGCCCCCCGTGCTGATCCACCATCTAGGAAGCAAAGGTTCATAGACAGGAAGCAAAATCTGAGGTTGAGAGTGAACGTATGTATGTATGCACACCGCCTGCCATATGTGCTTGCTGCCTCTTGCTTTATTTCACAACCAGACTACACAATAGACATTGGCAATAATTTTTCCACATTTACACATTAAAGTCAGTAGTGTGTACAAATCCCAATATCATCGTAGCCAGTCACACTCCTACTAGAAGGTGAGTGGCAGCATGATATGAAGGGAAGATTTTTATTGGGGCCACTTCCTTCCAGTAATAAATTTATCATCTTTAACATGAAGCATTTTGGAGAGGTGACCTCAACCTATTTAAATATCACTCTGTTATCACCTCAAGAATAGAACAATGACAGAAAACGTAATCCTTTTTAAAAGGCAGAAAGAAATAGGGCTGTTCCCAGTACTCTGGTCAAAACCACAAAGTCTAAGGGCACCTGGCGGGCTCAGTCAGAAGAGCACGCGAGTCTTGATCTTGGGGTTGTGAGTTCGAGCCCTGCATGGGGTGTAGAAATTACTTAAATAAATAAAACTTTAAAAAAGAAACAAACAAACAAAAACCCCAAAGTCTAGGTAGACTTGAAAAGTTTATACTATTTACTACAGATGCTGTCAGTTGGCAACCCGATTTCTTGTCTCCCCTCACCCTGCTTTTTTCTCAGGAACAGAACCATAACACTGCACACGGAAGTGCTGTGCTAAACTCAACATTCATATTAGCGGGTTCCCTTGAACCTGGAGTTGACCATAAGATGTAATTCTAGGCAATGAAATGGAAGCAGAAATCTACTGAGTGGGGCCATTTGATCAAGCCACTGGAATACCTAACTGATGAATCATCCCTTGAACAAAATTTCCTATTAAAAAAAATAATAACGTGAGAACAGGCAGAACCAGAGAGAAAAAATGAGAGATGCACTTTCTACTCGATTCAACAATTTCATTTCTTCATCAAACTGACTGTGCGCAGTACTTCTTTCTCACCTAACGACTCCTATATTATACCACTTCTCATCTCCCTTTACTGATTGCCTTTTGCACTGGCTTGAGCTTTACATTTTCAGGCTCATCTCAAAGGCTTTTCCTGTTCTCATTTTGATCTACTGTCTTGTTAGTTTTGTTCATTGCTTTAGGCCTGGACCCTCACCAACACTGTTTCTTCTTCTTTTTTTTCCCCCTCCCAACTCTATTTCTTCTAAATCCTTCCATTAAGTAGCCAGATCCTGCAAAATCTTTCCCCCAAATAAGAAGAGCTATTGCCACAATTCATGACAAGCTAAAACTGATTACTCCAATACTGGTTTTGGCTCTTTGTAGTCACTGGACATCTTCTCCAATGTTTATTTCCATTTGCCTCTAGCATGACTTTCACTTCATTGACAAGCACAATCCTACTGAACATACATTATTCTCTCTCTCTCTCTCTCTCTCTCTCTCTCTCTCTCTCCACTTACAGGGGATCTAGTATATTGATTGGTACTTGGCATCAGCAAAGTAATTAATGGTAGGGTTTTAGCTGATAAAAAAAAAAGTAGTCTAATCACACACCCTGTCAGTGAAAGGGTTTTAAAAGACTTTCAGAGATCACATTTCTGATGGCAAAGACAGGTTTTACTATAGTTCTATGCCTCCCTTAACGAAAAATTCTGCCTTAAACTTTGAAATTTCTAGAGTGTCACAGTCTCTCCTTATGTCTAATTCAATCTATTTTGAGGGAGTTTCCATTAGTTTCCTCCTGTTCTTTTTGGAGTGGAGCTAGCGCCTGAATAGCGATTCACTCTTTATGATTATTACAATTTTCCCATGTAGAAAGATAATGCTGTTCTTCCGTCAGTGAATTAATTGCATTTTTTCCCCTAAGAGGCGTCATAAGAATCCATCTCTATTTTCTCATACAGGAGTAACCTAAGTGTAAGATGGCTATTAACCATCAATAATATAATAACTATGTAATAGTTCATCATCCCTCAACTTTTCTTCTTTGGGCAAAATAATCCATATCCTTTAGCTTTTCCTATCATTTAATATCTACTGTCAACTTCTAGACTGTCTCCATGAAGAATTGTTGTTCTTAGTAAAATCAAGAGTAGTTTTAAAATAGAACACATCTGATTAAAAGTGTATACACACATGTCCTTATTTCCCATATTCACAAGGCAGTGAGATATAGGCTCGTGCCAACAACCTTGATGGGGGGAGGGGGCAAGGGATGATGCGAGGGACAAAAACAGTGCTTCCATCATAGCCTTTGAGAGGTAGGAATGGTAATGAACTAATTAGGAAAGTCTAGAATAGGGTCAGGCAAATTATAGCCTGTCAGCCAAATCCAGCATGCTGCCTGCCTTTTGTATGCCCCACAAGATAAAAATATGAATGGCTTTTACCTTTTTTAAAGAGTTGGGGGGAAAAAAATCAAAGGAAAAATGTTTTGTGACATATGAAAATCATATGGAATTCAAATGCTGATGTTCCTATAGAAAGCTTCATTGGAACACAGCCTCACCCATTCGTTTATAAATTGTCTACGCTTGCTTTTGCAATACAACAGCAGAAGTGATGAGGTGTGACAAGATCCTATGGCCTACAAAGCTGAAAATATTGATTTTCTGGCCCTTTACAGAATTTCACTGACCCTTATTCTAGAGAATCACCTTCAGTAACCTGGTTGCCTGCAATTAAATTAGAGACCCCCTCCAATTTAAGAATTACATGGGGGTTGCTTAGTTCACATAAATCATTAAAGATTCCTATTTTCTCAGGTGATTCTACTGGAGTCCGGAACTGGTCCTAAGGGATGATGTGGAACTTACTTGTTCTTTTTGAGAATAGAAAGGGATGAACCCTGAATCACCACCGGGAACAATGATGGTTCCCACAGAGGGGCTGTGACCTCTAGAATCTTAAGAGTGCCCGCTGGCGATGTGTTGCTTAATGAAGAAAACGGCAAATCCATGAAGGGATATGGAGGCACCTGATAAATTTCAGTAATTTTATTGCACACTTATTTGAAAAAAGTCTAACACCTTTTTCTATAAGTTATTTCATTCTTCGAAAGCTTGACTTATTACTATTTAACAGAAATGAAAGCTATCTGAGCTGTCATAGTTCTCTTCAATATAGAAAACCTCAATGGAAGATCGATTTCTTAAATGACGTAAGTTTGAAAGATGCCAGGAATAACTGACTTCTCTTTCACTTAAGTGACAGCTACTCTAAGCTTCACGCAGTTTCCAATTGTACCCGGTGTCAAAGGAAAGCAGCATTTCTAAGGAATTATACTTCAGCAATATACCAGGCTCACACACACATTAGCAGTATCTTTTTGATGTACTATGGGCATAGGTCCATCCATACACACTCCACGAAGGGATTTTAAAAGGCCAAATGCATTAAAATGATCTAAAGTGTCTTTTACAAATGCTCCCACTGTCTTCTTTTCATAATTACATCTAGGAAATGGTCATTGCACATATGAAGAATAAATAATATACTGGTACTAATGAACCAAATTAATTTTTTTTTTTAAGAAAAGATTTTACTTTTAAGTGGTCTCTATACCCAACGTAGGGCTCGAACTTATAACCCAGAGATCAAGAGTCACATCCTCCACCGACTGAGCCAGCCAGGGGCCTCAAACCTATTAAATTGTTAAATGACCCTCCCATCGATCCCCGTTTGCCTGCCACCCATTGCTACCCCCTTCTCTATTTACACAGGCCTATTAATATGGCAGTGTAATCAGTTAAGATGGTAATGTGAAGTTACTATAACAGATGTTCTTCTGTGTGTGTAGAGGGCGTTCCCATTAAAAAAAAAAAAAAAGTTTACGGAGCAGGAGAAATGTTAAAAAACCCAGCCTCTGGCTGGAACATTCAGAAATATAAGCAAGGGTCTCTTTAGGACCTAAATCTGCTATTCTGCCAAAACCACGGGCCCAAGAAAACGGGAAAGGGCAAGTGACACATATGCAAAGAGAAACATTATTAATAAAGAGAATTCAGAAGAAGTCAACAATACAGAATGTGACACGATTGCTTTAAAACAGTCTACTTCTTGCTCCCAAGTGGGTCTAAAGTAGGAAAAACTCAAAGGAGGTGGGGTGGCCTAAAAGTTCTCGTGCAATTAAGATCCAAGATTTCAGTGCACTTAAGCCAATCAACTGATTTTCTAAAAAAAAAAAAAAAAAAAAAAAAAACTTCCAATTTTTTTAACTTAAAATATTTACTACAGCCAGGCTTTGCTGGGTATGCTGATTTTAAGGCAAATGGTCATTTTCCACAAAAGTGTACTTACTTACATTATACAGGAGGTACTTTCAAAGGGAAAGAAATGTCATTGGCCTTTAAAATGGAATTAGAGTTGTTTCTTGGTATTGAGGGTTTGTGTCTATAATACAACCATCTATGTATTTGTGAAACATGCAGTTTACAAATTTAGATAAAAATAGGCATCTGCCATCTAGAGGGGTAATCATTTTTTAGACTATATAAGTCATTATCCTTAGGTTTAAGCTCTGGGAGACTGATTTTAAAACCTAAATATAATCAAATAGTTATTATGAATTAGGAATAGCTCATGAAAAGCACACTTCTCGTCTCTTTTTACTTTCAAACTGAAATGCAGAAGGGGCACCTGGGTGGCTCAGTAGTTAAGCATCTGCCTTCGGCTCAGGGCGTGATCCCAGGGTCCTGGGATGGAGCCCCGCATCGGGCTCCCTGCTCCGTGGGAGGCCTGCTTCTCCCTCTCCCACTCCCCCTGCTTGTGTTCCCTCTCTCGCTGTCTCTCTCTTTGTCAAATAAATAAATAAAATCTTTAAAACAAAAACCTGAAATGCAGAAGACTATTTTTAATAAGAGATGGAGGGTGTGCTTTCTGAAGGTCATGAGCAAGGAAGGCAGCCACTTGCCCAACGGGGTTGTCTACTTCTTGTTCCCAAATGAGTATAACATGGCAAGAGCTCAGCAAAAGAAAGCCTCTAGCTTCTTGGTTTTATGTAATGACTCTCCTTGGCCTGAAGATGATAAATTCTCAGAAGAATAAGGCCTCTAATTAATAGGAGGAATGATATATTGAAGACTGCATATTAATAGGGGTGATACCATCAATAAGCAAGCACTGACTAAGAAATTGGAGCTATTTCCCTTGAGGAAAGAAGGTCTGAAATGACCGCTCACTGCCAGGACTGATGACCTATAATTTGTAAACTTGGAAAGATTATCTTATACAAGCGGTTTTCCTAAGAAAGCGCCAAATCACTAATTGCAGCCTCTGGATATTTCCAGACACCCTCCATTTAAAATAGTATCACAACATGAAAATAATGTGTGTGGGCTGAGTGAGGAGACCTGAAATGACAATTCGACACTACGGGTACTGATCCTTCAAATGCGTTTTAAAGCCTGATTATTAAAATATATTGGGCAATCTGTGTGGTTCATGATAAGGATCCCGAGTCCCACCATTTGGAGAGCCCGGTCTTAGAAAAAAATATCACTGCGACAACAAAGGAAAAAAAAAATAACTGTAGGTAGGAAAGATCAGTAACATTAAGACGTCACTAACGAGAAAGGGCTTGATCAGCTGGAGAGTATAAGAGTTGAGAGCAGTTCTTTTGGCCTCCAATAAATAACCTATTCTTAAATCCATTAAGCTACCAAGAAAAAGATGCTGATAGTCACTCTGAATTTATCCAGAGCCAAGGCCAATATTTTCCATGTTCCCAGCATTACAGAGCCTGGACTACTGGTCAACTACAAGGACTCCAGTCATCACAGCATAAAAGAGGCGGTGAAAAAAAGAGGCCAAATGATGACGCTAATGACAGATACAGAAGGCGTGACAGAAAATGGGGTCTTCCTGACTTCTTTTTGGACAGCTATCTTACTCCAATTTCACCTAAAATCACAAAATTACTGTTCATTTATGGAGCCAAAGTACTGTTCTACATTAACTGCACTTGTGACCAATCTTCAGTTAGGGAGACAAAAAAAGTGGCCCCATCTAATGAAGCTTACCAGAGCAGTTTACAGTGAAGAAAACTGTTTGGTATTTCACTAAGAGAGAATGATTTTATTTATTTATTTATTTATTTATTTATTTATTTATTTGAGAGAGAGCAAGAACATGTGAGTGGGGGGGAGGGGGGAAGAACAGAGGGAGACTCCTGTGCCCGACGCATGGAGCCCGATGCAGGACTCGATCTCATGACCTGAGCCGAAATCAAGAGTCAGACGCTTAACTGACTGAGCCGCCTGGGTGCCCCAAGAGAGAATGATTTTTATAAAACTGATAGTCACAGATCACATTACTGAGAGTAAATACATTTTGGATAATATTGAACTTTGTACATCTAATTGACAAAGAAAATGATCTTACTATGGTGGTTGAGGGTCTAGGATAGGGTAAAAGATTATGTAAACGAAGAAACGATAACAATCAGTCCCCTGTAAGGAAGGATTTTAACCTGTACAATAAAGTATTATGTGGGCTTTTAAAAATGGAAAATAAGGAAACATGCCAAACTTCTGTCTGAGATTCTATTAGAATTTAAATTAGCAGAATATACTTTGTAGTTCCACTGTCAAGATGAAAACCATATATACTGCCAAATAAAATATTCTGCAACATACTGATATATTCCTAAGATATAATTTGTACCCTGGCCAACAATATAAATCCGGATTAGGCATATAGATTGTGTTGGATATTTCCTGAGCCAAACAGTTTAAATGAAACCCTAGCTACATTTTTCTCTTTAATTTTATAGAACTGCTTATTTTATGACTTAACGAGAATTTGGGGGTAAAGAAATTAGTCTCTATGCTTAACAGAAATGCACACACTTACGCAGTTCACCAGCTGCATTTCGCCCACCGACAGCATACAGATATCCTTTGAGGGCACTTAGGTGGAAGAAGGTGCGCTTTTCATTTAAAGACGCAACCTGCATCCATTTATTGTAGCGAGGATCAAATCTGAAGACTGTATCGACTGCCGTTTTTCCTTTTGTGTCATAATTACTCTGTCCACCGACGACATAGAGGAAATTTCCAATGACAGCGATGCCATGCTGGTACCTTGGGGCATCCATGGGGGCTAACGATTTCCATTCATGGGCCTTTTCATCATACATGCGCAATTCCTTGCTGACAACCAGCTGCTGCCTCAGCACTCCTCCAAGCGTGACCAAATGAGTGGTGTCAGACCGAATGGCAGTCCTGTCTGACTGCATCACTGGCTGCATGTACGGCATCATTTGGTAATTGCTGGCTTCCAAAAGGAGATTCACACAGGTATTGTCAGTTCTCATGAAATCCACGGTTTGCACATAATTAATGAGCTCCTGCGGTGTCATCAGTGGAAATCGTATGTTCTTCATTAATTTTGCAGCAAAGTCCATCCGAGGCTCTTCTAGGCGTAGCCAGCGACAGGTAGCCTTAAAGAGCTCAAGTTCAGTGCAGTGCTTAAGGCTATTACTGGAAAGCACAAAGGCGAGACGCTCGAAAGGGAGTTTCAAGAACTCCCCAGTGCTCAGCAATGCAGGAAAATTCTTCAGGACAAAACTGTTGACGTATTTATCCACTTCCGTCAGATTGTAGGTGTTGGCAATCCGACCAACTTCGACACAATTGTCTAAAGTGACCTATTAAACCAGTAAAAAAAAAAAAAATTAAAATGCTGCCAATTTCATGACACTCACATTCTGGATAACAGAAATACCTGTTCTAGAAGAGGAGTCAACTAAGTTTTTTACTGTCCATAGAGATGCAAATAAAAATGCTTACCTAAGACATTAATGACCTAAAGAGAATTCACAAACCACCTCTACCTAATCCGATGGAAAGGTGACTAAAAGAAAATTATCTATATCACATCAACAAGAGAAAGGATAAAAACCCTATGATTATTTCAATAGATGAAGAAAAAAAGCATCTGAGAAAGTACAATATCCATTCATAATAAAAACCCTCAACAAAGTACGTTTAGAGGGACCATACCTCAAACATAATAAAAGCTATATATGAAAAACCCACAGCTAACATCACACTCAATGGGGAAAAACCGAGAGTTTCTCCCCTGAGATCAAGAACGAGAGACAAGGATGTCTCCTCTCACCACTTTTATTCAACACAGTACTGGAAGTCCTAGCCACAGCAATCAGACAAGAAAAAGAAATAAAACGTATCCAAATTGGCAGGGAAGAAGTCAAACTGTCAATATTTGCAGATGACGTGATATTATATATAGAAAACCCTAAAGACTCCACCAAAAAACTACTAGAACTGATAAATGAATTCAGTAAGGTCACAGGATACAAAATCAATATACTGAAACCCACTGTATTTCTATATACTAACAATGAAGTAGCAAAATGATAAAATTAAGAAAACAATCCCATTTACAATTACACCAAAAATAACAAAATACTGAGGAGGTAAAAGACCTGTACTCTGAAAACTATAAAACATTCATGACAAAAAATTGAAGAGGACACAAATGTAAAGATTATCCGTGTTCATGGATTGCAAGAATAAATATTGTTAAAAAGTCCATACCACCCAAAGCACCAAAGCAATCTACACATTTAATGCAATCCCTATCAAAATACCAACAGCATTTTTCACAGAAGTAGAAAAAACAATCCTAAAATTTGTATGGAACCAAAAAAGACCCTGAAGAGCCAAAGCAATCTTGAAGAAGAAAAACAAAGCTGGAGGTATCACAATTCCAGACTTCAAGTTATATTACAAAGCTGTCGTCATCAACACAGTATGGTACTGGCACAAAAACAGACACATAGATCAATAGAACAGAATAGAAAACCCAGAAATAAACCCATGATTATATAGTCTATTAATCTTTGAAAAAGGAGCAAGAACATGCAATGGGAAAATGACAGTCTCCTCAACAAATGGTGTTGGGAAAACTGGACAGCTACATGAAAAAGAATGAAACTGGACCACTTTCATACACCATACACAAAAGTAAACTCAAAATGGATTAAAGGCCTAAAAGTGAGACCTGAAACCATACAAATCCTAGAAGAGAGCACAGGCAGTAATTTCTTTGACATCAGCTGTAGCAACATTTTTCCAGATATATCTCCTGAGGCAAGGGAAAACACAAGCAAAAATACACTATTGGGACTATGTCAAAATAAAAACTTCTGTACAGCAAAGGAAATAGTCAACAAAACAAAAAGACAACCTACTGAATGGGAAGAGATATTTGCAAATAACATATCCAAAAAAGGGTTAGTATCCAAAATATATAAAGAATTTATACAACTCACACCAAGAAAACACGAATAATCTGATTAAAATATGGGCAGAAGACAGGAACAGACATTTCTCCAAATAAGGCATTCAGATGGCCAACAGACACGTGAAAATATGCTCAACATCACTCATCATCAGGGAAATGCAAATCAAAGCCACAATGAGATATCACCTCACACCTGTCAGAATGGCTAAAATCAAAAGCACAAGAAACAGCAAGTGTTGGCGAGGACATGGAGCAAAAGGAACACTCGTGCACTGTTGGTGGGAATGCAAACTGGTGCAGCCAATGTGGAGAACAGTATGGAGGTTCCTCAGAAAAGTAAAAATAGAACTATCATATGATCCAGTAATTGCACTACTGGGTATTGACCCAAGGAATACGAAAACACTAACTTGAAAGGATATGTGCGCCCCTATGATTATTGCAGCATTATTCACAATAGCCAAATTATGGAAGCAGCCCAATGTCCATCCATAGATGAATGGATAAAGAAGATGTGGTGGGTACACACACACACACACACACACACACACACACACACACACACACACAGAGGAATATTATTCAGCCATAAAAAAGAATGAAATCTTGCCATTTTGCAACAACATGGATGGATCTAAAGAGTATAATGGTAAGCAAAATAAGTCAGAGAAAGACGAATACCATATGTTTTCACTCATATGTGGAATTTAAGAAACAGAACAAACGAATGAAGAAAAAAGAGACAAAACAAAAAAACGGATTCTTAACTATAGAGAACAAACAGATGGTTACCAGAGGGGAGGTGGTTGGGAGGGGGGTGAAACAGGTGAGGGGGATTGAGAGTATGCTTATCTTGATGAGTAATGTACAGAATTGCTGAATCGCTATATCGTACACCTGAAACTTATGTAACACTGTATGTCAACTATATTGGAATTAAAATTAAAAAAAGAAGTGGCTAATAAATATTTATTGGATATTGAAAAATAAAAAAAGCATCAAAATCAGTAGATTAGAAGTTACCCTAAGAAACAATGTTCTAAGTTGATTATGGCCAAAATAATTGCTTTTCTCTTCTTGAAAATGTGTGCTCCCTCTCAAAAAAAATACTAAATGAAATTCTGGCTAGATGGAAATTTTGGAAAACTAGAGGGTTATTCTATTTTGGTTCACCTTAATCCACTTCTTAGTCAGGATTCTTAAAAGTTACATTGCTAGCAGATCCACAAACAGAAAATCTCTAATACAGGATCTCTAGATTTCCCTTTCATGCAAATAGTCACGGTTCATTACTGTAATTCATTTTGATTCCTTCAAAAGTTATTGTTTCTAATGAAGGTAATTTAATAAGGCATTATTCCTAGGGTGAAGTTATTTTCACATTATTTATGTGGAAACAAGGAAAGGAATCACTTCGGTGAGGATTGGAACAGGTGTATCTCCATCAAATTTACTCATGGCATAGTTAATTTCTGGTGTCTATGATGATGGCTTGCCACAGTTTCCCTTGGCAATTCTCTTACTCCCAGCATAATCTAGCTCTGCCTGGAGTCAAAATGACCCTAGAAAAGTCTCCCCTGCACAGATGACAATGTAGCAAAAACGGAAAATAGGAAAAAGAGACAAGTGATGGAGAGGCCCATCTTCAGCAAGAGCTCTTTCTGATGCTTTCACAACTGGTCAAAAGTGAAAACAGGAAAATCATATCAGCAAATATTATTCAAGGAATAAATCACTGAAACAAGCCTACCATACAAATACCTGTGTATGTATACAAACACCCAAGCAGGTCACAGGCAAAATACTCAAATGTTTCTCTTAATTTTGTCAGTGTATGTGTTCATGTATGTCATGTAAACTTCACGGACGAAACTGCATTGTTAACAGATTGGCAGATGATTAAGAGAAAATTGGCTAATCCTTGTATTATCCTTTTATTTAAAAGCTGAAATGAGACTAAAATAATTACTCCTCTGCATAAAACACCAGCCCAGTTAAGACATATCATCACTGAAAGCTCAAAGGTTAAGACACACACACAAGGCTATTTTCATAGATTGATTACTCAGGAAGAATTTGAACAATTTTAAGCAGCTGGTTTGCTTTATGGGAATCGCCAAAAAATTTTAATTGCTTATTATCCTTAATAGCTATATATTAAAAAATAGCTAAAACACAATTGCAACACAGAAGAAGTAGGAAAAATAAAGTAAGAAATTAGGGGCCTTTTGAAATACACAGTTTCACACCATTGGATTTCCAATGTGGTTAATAAAAGGTACATTTCAATCCAGTTTTAGGCGTAGCAGGTTGGCGTCTCATAAAAGTTTTCATTGTGTAAAATGAAGTTACAGTGAATTCCCAGTTGCCCAGATCACCTCGGGTGGCAGGAATTAGTATCTGGGGTAATGAGTCCACTTTCTGGAGCAGGAAAGAAGTAGCCTTTCCCCAGAGCAAGGGTGATTTGCACTTTTGAACACATTGACTAGTATGGATAAGCAAAAGTTGATGAGAACACAAAATTAATTATTCCCAAGTTTGTAGATTCTCACCATTACGGACACAATTACTAATAAAAACAACAAAAAAATAGGTACTTCAAATAGGCAAAATGATACCATCAGTTGTTGGTCACCAAATATAAGTCTAAATTTATAGCATATAAAACAAACAGAGATAAAAAATTAAAAACCAAACTGTGTAATTTAGAAATGGGATCAAGGTACTTACTTCCTTTCCCCTTTTCCCCCTTCAACTTTATCCAGTAAGAAGACAACTACTAAAGTAACAGCATAAAAAAAAAGAACCTTCCTTTGATTTAAGGGCATTTGGAAAATATCCTCTATATATCAGTATGCTCAGAGACAGATACACAAAACTGCAAAAGACTGTGACAGACCACCTAGTATATACAGATAGCTGCCTACTCTTTTCTTAAAAATCACCAGAGAAAGGTATTTCATAACCTCCCAAACTGTCATTTTCTTGATGGAAGGACTAGCATTTTCTATGCCCTATGTACTAGAGGTATCACACTGTGGGTATATTACAAAGGTTAAACACCAATTATCAGCAATATAAAAATTAAGGATGTGATGATAGATACAACTAAAAATAGAATACATTTTCAATTCATATAAAACATTACTAAACCCTTAATTTTAAAATGAAACTCAGATAAAAACTATGTAATAGAAAATTAGTTGTTTTTGAAGTGCGTGTCCTCAAAACTAAAACAATTAATCATAGATTATAGGGATTATAGAAGCAAAGTCTAGAATAACAGTTAACAATACAAGCAGATCAAAATGATGGAATAATGGTAAACGATTTTGGAAAAACGCACAATTATTCAATTATGGCTCATTTTCATCCACCTCTCAGTCATGATTCTTAAAAGTGCTTCAGTTAGCATACATGCAAACATTTAGCCTAGACAGTATTTAAATAATGGATACGTGCAGTAATGTAACACTTAACGAAATTCATGTATATATTAGAGTACATTACACTTTGAAATATAAAATATGAAGTTTAAAGCTTATTTTTAAAAAAACAGCTCATAAGTAGAAAGAACTCTAATTTCATCTGAATATAAAACCTGGCCAAAATTCCAAAGAAGAGTTATTACAGACATGAATTCAAATATATATTAGTGTTTTAAAGGACAGAGAAGCAAAAAAAAGGACAAAATTTCTCAACCACTTATGAGAACCAATAAAATTGCTTTTAAAAATAATCAAGTGCACGTTTAACTTTCCTTGATATAAAATATTATAAATTATTCTATTGTAATCAAAGAACCTCCTAGGTCACCCTAAAGCAGTTCCAGGCATCATAATTTTCAAAGTGGTAGTCTCATTAACATAGTTACTCACTGCTACTATATTAAATTGTTCAAATCACACTCAATGCACCCAAACATTTCATTACCATAACATGATATTTTAATGACAGGCTTCCTCAGCAATCTGTGATGTTATTTTGTTGAAGATCAATGCGTTACACGAATAAACTTCCACTTAGGAAAAAAGCCAAAACGAAAATGAGTATCTGCTTTTGTACCCTCAAGGAAAAGCAAAGACTAAGAAGTTAGTTGACAAATCTGGGGGCGACTCCTCAGAGTCCACCAGATTCTCCTTGGTGCTATCTAGTTTATTAAAATGGCAGCCTGACGTCAACTACAACCAATGCAGAGAGAGAGAAAGCAAGTCCACAGACTGGGAAGAAATCAAATAAGCTACTTTGGGACTTTGGGGTGGGGGGGTGCGGGCAGAGGATATAAGAGATATCTTGTCCCAGGCCTCCTTCCACAGGTGGGAACATCACAGGACACAGGGAAGGGACCTTTTGGTAAGAAGAACAAAAAGATGATTAAAAACCAAAAACTTTTCTGTCTCAGTCTTTGTCTTTCTTCAAATTCTAACAGCCATCTGAGGGGAATACTGATGGTGTGTCTCCAGCTTGGGGGATCCAATCGTCTTACTGCTTTGCACTCTGAATGCAGGTCCCTTCTTGGATACAATATTACGTATTATAATGGCCATGGGAGAATGGATTGGTTTGAGCCCAGGTTGGGCCTCTTCTTCCCCTACAGACTCCCACATGGCAGATGGGCGAGAATGCAGTGGTTCAAGTTACAGGCAGGAATAATATTTAGAATATTTAACAATCAGCACAGTCCGGGTACCAGCTAGTGAGAATAGATGCTCAACCATAAACAACCACTATCTGGGTATTACTCGCTGAATGTCTGCCTTGACAATAAGGAAGTCAAGAAAGGTTTGGTTGGGGGAGGGGAGGAAGAGTTTTGATTCATTGTAAGATTATCTATACCATTTTTCCTCTGATTTGCATTAAACCTCCCCAAAGGCAAAAAAATTACCTGAAAAGACATGTTTGTTAATTTTTATGGGCAAATTCAACTTAGATCAAACAAGGAATGTGAAATATAATTACCATACAGGAAATTCTGACATCAAGAAGAACACTCCCAAAGCTTGCTGCTGATATCATCATTGAATAGCAAAAGAAACTGTCTTTTCCAATAACTTATTCTGATTTCCTTCATTTTTCCCTTGAGAGAACTCCTTTTCTCTGCCTTTTGCCTCTCCCACGTATGCACCTCCTTTCTTTTCTTTGTATTTTAAAGATATATGTTATTTGAGAGAGAGAGAGAGGGTGGGGAGGGGCAGAGGGAGAGGGAGAGACAGAAAATCTCAAGCATACTCCCTACTAAGCGTGAAGCCCGATGTGGGGCTTGATCCGGTGACACTGAGATCATGACCTGAGCTGAAACCAAGAGTGGGACGCTTAACCGACTGAGCCACCCAGGCGCCCCTCACCTCTTTTGTTTTCCACTGTCGCTAATTCTTTATTACCCCCAGTTGCCTCAATAAAATTTCTCTCCATTTCATTGTGACCTCCCCACCCCGATCAGTGATAATAAATGTACAAGGGGAACCAATGCTATACACACATCAGGGAAAACACACACACACAACTTAAAAAAAATGAGTTTAAAGAAAGTCTAAAGCACAACGGCATCTTCCTTCTCTGATTAAATATGCTTTTATAGAAAAAGAAAATGGTTTCTTGCCCACCTTCATTCTGGTTTGTTTATTCTGGATAATTGTATACTTATATTATAACATTTCCAGTTCAATGACAAATGTCCTCCTTTAGCAACCTTATGTTAAAAATTGGGTTTTGCTGGCTAGCCTGTAATCCTCTGTAACAGTAATTCCGTGGGGCAAATGCTGGATGTTAAACATTCCAAGTAGCAGACAAATGATAAACAAAAACTTTAACCACAACCTGCTTGTAAATCAGGGAATGGATGCACAGCATTTAGCATGCTGTAATTATACAATGTCCTAAAGACAAAAACAGATGTCATTTTTCGGCCCGTAACTAAACGAAGGTAATTTTCCATCATCTCCATGATATACGAGTGAATGTTTTTAGTTTAACAGACAGTTTTATCTACTCTGCTTGACATCCTTTGCTCTTATCTCTTTGTATCCGCTTCATAGTTTTCTTTTCTACAACTGGCCAGAAAGTGACATAGCGAGAACAAAAGCACGAGATCCCATAAACTATAATACTAATTAACACCTTAAGAGAAAAGCATTACTGCAAAAGATGACCACGTTGGCCGGGGAGTGGTTCTTGTTCTATGGGGCCTGGTGCTCTGTTCTAGAACGCTGGTGCTTCTACCTCACCAAAGGTGAGGGTGGCTATATTATCATATTTAAAGTTATCATTCAAGGGGCGCTTGGGTGGCTCAGTCGGTTGAGTGTCTGACTCCTGATTTCGGCTCAGGTCATGATCTCAGGGTCAAGGGATTGAGCCCCGAGTGGGGCTCCACGCTCCGCAGGGAGTCTGCTGGAGATTCTCTCCCTCTCCCTCTGCTCTTTCCCCCATTTGCACTCTCTCTCTCTCAAATAAATCTTTAAAGCTGTCACTCAAAACTACCATAAAAATGTTTTGTGTGTTATTTGCTGAGTCACATTTTCACCTACACAAATCGTTAAGAATGGGATAGACTATAGATGTACTGGAAGCTAACTTCTCTTTCTAAAAGCTCAAACCCAAGTAGTGTCTTGTTTATGTGAAGTATAATCACACCATATCGTTAAAAACATAAACCTGGGGCGCCTGGGTGGCTCAGTCGTTAAGCGTCTGCCTTCGGCTCGGGTCATGATCCCAGGGTCCTGGGATCAAGCCCCATGTCGGGCTCCCTGCTCAACAGGGAGACTGCTTCTCCCTCTCCTCCCTGCTCCCACTTTCTCTCTCCAATAAATAAATAAAATCTTTAAAATATAAAACAATAAAATAAAAACATAAATCTATTCACTCAAAACCTTTGGTTTAAAGCACACAATCCTTAAAACATGAGATTGTTCTATTTAAAAACTATCCATAAAACTTAGCTTGTGGGAAAACTCAAAACAAATCTACCTTTGAAAAATACATTATCTCGAAACTTCCAGTTCTTATAAGCAGAAAAGACACCCAAGGGCTACTCTTTTGCCTGATCTACTTGATTGCTGAGAAGGAAACAGGAAATAAACAGAGTAAGGCTGAACATTTAACTAAGAAATAGAACGCATGAAAGAAGGATAAAGGAAAAGTTAGATTTTATATAATCCTTATGCTAATAAACTACCAACTGTTCTCAAAAAATCATCATGGATTCTGAGACGGAATATTTCCACAGTAAAATCATGCAGACATATCCTTAGCAAACAGGATGAAAGACAGGTAAACGGAATGGCGCTAAGAAAAGAGGTGTTTCCTCAGAGCTCATAGAAAGTTCTAAAACCAAGAGAGGGAGGAATAAACTATACCACAGGTAAGCTCTGTCTGAGACAAGCCTCTTCTCCATTAGAAATGGGTTTTAGGATGTCTGCAGAGGACACTAGAAGAATTTAATCTGAATCAACATTCTAATTACAGAAAATTTATCACTATTGCAAAATTACTGTGATGTCATCTTTAAATAAACTTGTTTTAGAGTTTTCTAGAACAAAATTGATTTCTAATACTGTTACTTTGACAACTGTATGCTTTTATGACTTTTCATAAATCATGCTTTATTCCATTTGGTCCTTTTCTTTCAGGTAAAGGAACAGATCACAACCAATATCTAAAGTTATAAGTACTAAACTCTGGTATTAGAGAAGAAATCGACAATAAATGTCTATTATTAATGATTAGTTCCAAAGAATTACCACACTGTACCTAGTTTGGCTCAGGATGACCAGTTGTTGCTGAGATCAGTGTAGAGCAATGTTAAGAGTCTATAAATGTAAGCATTAAGTGTTATTACTAAGTTAATTGTTGGACTTGATACCTTTAAAAAAATACATGTAATTCAGTTCCTTTTGTCCTTGAGATGAAGCTGTCGTATAACATCAGTGGCACAAAACTAGAGGAGAGATGCTGATAGGTCCTAAGGGGAAGGGCCTTGTGTGATTAAATTAAAAGGAAATTTAGCGCTCAGATTCAGTAACGACGACAAACTGTACCATGGGAAATAAACAAACTTCATGCGGGCTACTTATGCAATAGTGAATAGGACAACACGAAACTCTGTACCACCACACTGCCTTAAAACCCTGAAAAACAGCAGTTAGTTTAAAAGTTTACAAATAATTGTGGGACAGTCGTGTGAGTACTTTGAAATGGAAACACACAAACAAAACATATTTTCAATAGCCCGGTTAAAGTAGCTGTTGGCTGACTCTGTAAAGATAAGGAGTAGCTTATTAATAAAATCACTAAGGACATGTTCTCTTGAAACTTGGGGTTTTAAAAACGGGGCTCCCAGTTTAGTAACTGCAAATTTTAAAAAGCTCAACAGCAATTATTTACCAATATTAACACTGGTATGAATTTAAATCAATTATAGAAAAATGTATTCTCCATTTATTTAATAAGTCAGAAAATATATCAAAATTTACCACTGTCATAATTTTCAGTCACAAAAGCAAGCTCTATATATAAGCTGTAGAAATCTTCTTGGCAATATTTCTTTGCAACCAAAGCATTTCATTTCCCAGAAGTCAATAATTTAAGGGTCTCAAATAGGGCAGTGCCTTCAGGAACCATGTGACTGCTAAGGAGTTCACCAGTTGGTAGTTGTGCCCTCTCCTATTTCTTAAGAGAGGCTAAAAATGATTCAGTAGGTGATGTGTTTCTATGGAACTAAGACTTATATCTTACAGGCTGTCACATAGGTGTTACTTCTTCTCAAGACCTAGATCCCGTATTTAAGGAAGAAAAAAAAAATTACTGACCCTACTTTAAAAGACTTACAGAAGTTCAGATTACGTTTCCATGGAATTCCATTTAAGAAAGACTGCCTGCCTAAAAGCATGAAGGCAAACAAAACCAGATTAAAATAGATAACGTCAGTAAACAGGTTAACATATATATAGTTATCAAACACTATCCCTGTCTGATGTCATGGGATTACACAGAAGGTTTTCATGAAGTGACTCCGTTTTATAAAACAGCACCCATACTGTTTCCCTCTCAACTTCGTTCCAGAACACACACTACCTGAGCCCTCTCTCTCACGGCCAAAGTTTCACACGCCTACATAACAAATTCAGCAGTCTTTCTACACCAGAGTATATTGCAGGAAAAGTTCTGAAGATTTGAAAATGGCTTACCCCAGATATGAGAAATACTTTGCAGAAGTCCAAAACCGGCAGAATCTGAAGAAAACTGGCAGCTTCCAGTGTGTCTTGAAGGTTGTCCATGTTAAGAGAAAGCTTTGCAGTATAAATGAAATCAATAATTTTCCTTAAGCCGACTTTGCTCACACCATGAAGCTTAATGCACATTAAATCTTGTTCTTTCATTCCACCTTAAATAAAAAGACATTCAATTAAACGAGGGTGGATAATTTAATTAAGGTCAAACTCACTTCTGCTGCTAATTAGATGCAATAAAATCAAGGAAAAGTTTTATTCTATGTAAGCATTCATGTCAGAATCAGACTTCCGCATATTTTACAGTTAAAAGAGAGTACTTAAAAAGGAATATCTCTATACTAATGGAAGTCGTGTATAATGCAAGTGCTTCCAAAATGTTCTCCTGTCACTTCATATCCTTTGATGGATTAAAGATTGTCTTAGTCAGACCCAGAGTCCCTGGTAGAGCATTCAGATGTGTATCTGGAAAAGAGAAGTTGTGAAACAAAGATGGACAGAAGTATGAAAAAGGCACATTCATTTCCCAAGTTTAAAAAGCGCCACTTACAACTACACATACTAGGTGTATATTCCTGTTGAAACGATTTCTTTTTGGAAAGACACAGGTCAAAAGAACTGATTTCACTTTAGAAGCAAAAATATGTAAATATGCATTTCAGATTGTTTTAATGGGGGTGCAGAATTTAACAAGCCAACCTACCTGTGAACATCGCCTTGAAGTAATCACTAGCAGAGGCCATCATGACTCGATGCACAGGGAAGGCGTCATCTGTGTCGCCTGGCATCAGAGTCACATCACAAAGCAATCCTTCAAGTCGAAGCTGGTCAAAGCCCTACACCAAGAGCATGAGTTGAGTCACTAATCAAGGTTAAATGGGTATGCAAATTTCTGCCCGCTAAAATTCTGTGTATATATTAACAGGTGTCTTAGAACATAAAACCAATAGAATAATTACTCAGAAGAAAACTGAACAACTGACTTGATGTGTGACGATGTCTATTTAATTCACAGTAGGAAAAGGTAAAATGAAGACTAATTTCGATTAAGAGCACATATGGAAAGAGCTTAAAATATATATATTCACTTATTTACACAACTATTGGCTTTATCTTATTTTGAAAAGAAACTGCCACATACGCTTTCATTTTCCCATGTGCAGGATCAGGGTGGGAGATAACATGCTTTCTGTAATAATATGTTTATAGTTCTTCTATAGTGCATTCCGGACACACCTTGATTTTATAGTTTTTGTGGGTTTTTTTTTTTTTTTTTTTTTTTTTTTTTTTTGCTTTTTAGGGATTTATTTATTTGAGAGAGCGAGCGAGCATGGGGGGTGGGTGAAGGGGCAGAGGGAGAGAGAGAATCTTTTTTTCTTTTTTAAAGATTTTATTTATTTATTTGAGAGAGAGCACAAGAGGGGGGAGCGGGAGAGGGAGAAGCAGACTCCCCGCTGAGCAGGGAGCCCGATGCGGGACTCGATCCCGAGACTCCAGGATCATGACCTGAGCCGAAGGCAGTCGCTTAACCAACTGAGCCACCCAGGCGCCCTGAGAGAGAGAATCTTAAGCAGGCTCCACACCCAGTGCAGAGGCAATGTGGGGCTCCATCTCACAGCCCTGAGATCATGACCTGAGCCAAAACCAAGAGTCGGACACTTAACTGACTGAGCCACCCAGGTGCCCCTAGTTTTCATTTTTTTTGAGAAAGAAAGGTGTAGAGAATCTGTGTTAATTGCAAGATAGGCATTCCTTGCTACTAACGAGATTGTTCCATCTCTTTGAGAATTAGGGATTGTCTTAGATATCCTTATACTCGGCACATTGCTGCTGCTTGGCCAATTATCTTTCAGGTTTCAAGCTTGGAATTTAATTACCTTTGGAAAAAAGAGCCCAGGTAGCTCTGACATGGGACATAATTGTCCCCAAATGCCTAAAGTTCAGTGGAGAATTAATAGGCTGGCACCCACGATTCAGAGGATGGACAGGGCTCTTGTGAGAAGAGGGCCTATTGGTTAGCTCTTCCACTCACTCCTGTGATGATCCCAACCTATGACAAATAGGCAGACGTTCCTTCGGTCTATTCTTGGGAGAATGAAACATTTTAAGATGATAATTGGCCGGTAAAATGCACAAAAGGGAGACAATATGTAATTTAATGCTCAGACTCAAAAATGAAGATTTTAGCAAGATTTACTCTATAGTTTCAAATGGTAATATATTATTATGAAAAATCATGAAGATCCTCATACAAGTTACCTTCTAATATATATCGTAATGTAATAATGTAACACAACAAGAACTAACAGCAAAGAGTACTCCATCCCCTTCACATTTTAATGAACCCAAATAAAACTTTTATTTAGAGTTGTGTTTCATGGATTTAAGAAGCAAAAGGCATGACATACTGAAGAATGCAGTTTGAGAAATATTGATCCTACACATATGTATAATATAAATCTCAGTCTAAACATCTTCTCATCATAATTTTTAAATTGCTTTTTAAAGAAAATGCTTGAATCTACAGAACTGGAACTTCAAAGAGATAATGTGATCCAGCCACTTTCTCTCTTGAGGGAGATATAAATATTTTTATTCCAAAAATATTTATACATTATACATATACTTTAGAACAGGATTATGTATCATATTTTTCTTTCTCCAACAGTGACTGACATATGTTTTTGTTCACAAATATCAAATCATTCACAAATGCCTCTTTTCTTCTATAAACACAAAAATTATATACCCCACCCTTGATATTTTCCATTTTCCCATTGTTAAATGATCTCCAGCCTCTGTTATTTAGAAAAGTAAAGGTAAAAAGCGAGGTCCATTTTAGGGGAATAGTCTCATGCAGAAGGCAAAGAGTAGCTCTTTGAAAATTCATATACGGAGTCAAAAGTGCAATAAGCTTAAGAGGACTGCCTTTCAAAGGTAGACAAGCACCGGGAAGGACTGAAAGTGACCACTGGGGTGGGGACGGGATGGTCAAGAAGGTGGTGGGAACCATCAGAAGAGTTGAGGGACTAGCATGTTTGCATTCCCCACTGCCTGGCACACAGTTGGCACTTAATGTATGTTTGATTTATGTTCAGTTACTGCAGGAACTAACAACTCTGATTTTACCAAGAAGCCACCACTTGGTAGTTTAAAACCATGGGGGTCATGTTGAGCAGAACTTTAGTTCTGGGCCAAGCTAACAAGAAACCAGGCACTTTATTTGGGAAACTTCTCCCAATAGGAAAAACTAATTGTGCCCACAGTGTTTCTTCGTATTAAACTGCAATGGCTAAGATGAGAGAAGAGGAATTGAACCAGGGTCTGGGGGTGGGGGAAGGTTGACTCACAAGGGCTTGGCTTTTTTCTCCCTCAGATAAATTGCAGGTTTTCAAAAAATTAAATATATGCTTGTTATAAAAATACAAGATATAAATTGAAAACTAAAACACCATTTCTACATACAGGAAGTATTATTGTTAACAGTTTAATATATATACGTCCAGGCCTCTTTCTTTTTCTAAGGATTTTATTTATTTAGAGAGAGAGAGCGTGCGCGCGAGAGAGCGCGAGCAGGGGGCAGAGGGGTGGGGGAGAGGGAGAAGCAGGCTCCCAGCTGAGCAGGGAGCCTGACATGGGGCTCAATCCCAGGACCCTGGGATCATGACCTGAGCTGAAGGCAGGTGCTCAACAGACTGAGCCACCCAGGCGCCCCTCCAGGCCTCTTTCTATACATATGCATAATGTATCGTTTGCTTGTACGTATAATAGGATTTTTTAAAGTGGAATATTATACACATTATTGTGCGTTTCTAAAATTCACTTGAGCACAAAAAATGGACAGCACTCTATACACACAGATCTACTCCATTCTTTTTAGGGGATGCATAGTATTCCATCATGGCGGCATACCATTCATTATTCATCCGTTCCCCTCTGGACACTTAGGCTATCTCTCGTCTTTGGCCATTACAAGCAACGCTGTAACAGACCTTCTTGTACATATACTTACCTGTGTAGGTAGATCTGTGGGAGATATTCATAAAAGTGGAATTGTTGGTTTGAAGAATACGTATTTTTTAAAGTTTGGAATAGCTACTGGCAAGTTCAAGCCTATGGTTTATCTTGGGAAACAGATCATACCTTGGGTACTGGCAAAAAAGATGTCAAAATACCAACGAAGTGAGACTAGGTACTGTATGCCACCTTGCTTTATTTTTATCCATGAAAAGAATTTCTGAATCTTCTCTCAGGTATATATAGATAATTATCTGTGAAAGGCGATCATGACTTATTCTGTCAAAAGCAGTGACTGTATCCAGTCAGTTATTTCCTTCCACTGAAAACAAGAAAAGCCCAAGAGACAAACAAACAAACAAAAACCTCAGTTCATTTGCTAGCCCTTCTGTCTTGAAAATATTCCTGCAAGTATTTTATACGGGGAATTGAGTAATGTGAGTAGGCTCCATTCCTATTCCTTAGGAATTCCTTATTATTCCTTCTTTTTCCTTTCGAACAAAGGAATAGCTAATGCTTCCTGTATCATTATCTGTGTCCTTTCTCATTTTGTCCATATTCTATTAAGATACTGCTTGTTGAGGTATATACTCAATCCTCAAAATCTGGACGGCTCAGCTAAGACACCAAGGGCTTTTACCTGCTTCACAAATCTGATCATTTTGCTTCCCTTTGCACTATCTTAAAAAAAAAAAAAAAATCCTCTCCCTTCTTCAGTATGACCTGGCATCCCCAAAGAAAGGAAGCTGAAGCTCCAAGACCACTTCTAGCGCATTCTGAGTATCTTTTATTCTAAGCTTAATTTATCTACCTCTGGCAAAGTGTCTGTTTCTGTGAGGTTCTGCATTTATTTTCACTGCATATGAAGTAGTTTCCCTATCTGTATATTTCACAAACTTTATTTTCAAGTGCATAAATGAACAATCCTACCATCCAATTCCATATTTGCCCATTTTATTCCCGATTATTGCTATCTTTATCCAAATAAGATCTGTCAATTCAGATTGTTTTCATACAGATTCGAAATATCTTGTTTGCATTATCTGTATATCCCAGCTCTGTCTCAAGAGAAAAAAACTAAAGTTCCTTCTACAGCATATTCCGTTGTATAGAAGAGAGTCATTTCTCTAAACAACTTTTATACTCTAATCTTGTGAAGGCACACATTCAAAGAAAAGGGGAGGTTATTCTCCCCCACAATTCTCATACTTGCCCTGTATGGATCTACCTTTTGCTTTCACTCTTACAAATCTCTTGCCCTATTTAACTCTGGGAAGACTCTCAAAGATGCCCTGATGGGCAGCTGGCTCAGTCGGGAGAGCACGCAACTCTTGATCTCAGGGTCGTGAGTGTGAGCCCCACGTTGGGTGCAGAGATGACTTAAATAAATAAAAAGGTACCGTGCACGCTTAAAATGTGTCCTTTTATTATAAAATTGTTTTCTTCCACCAGATTTGTATTCATTCCTCTCGTCAAAATTCTATAAAGTCTGTTGTCTCTTTCCGTGTGCTAGTTCACCAAACACTGATACAGCTCTGCTTTACACAAAATGGCGCCAAGTTTCCAGTGAGTCTTTTAGAGTATCCATAAAGTGGTTCCTGTTGCTTTAAACTAAGCTTTTTTCTGCCCCAATCCATATCTTAGTTCTTTATTTTTCTATTTCTTCTGGGCCTTGGGTTCCATTGATGTAGAGATTATTATCTGTTTTTGGTTGCTTTACTCTGTTTCCCTTTCCCCCTCCCATAAAACTCCCGACATCTATTTCTTCTTCTTCTTCTTCACATACTTTTGGGGGGGGGAATAAAAAACTGAGCATTAAAAAAAAAAAGGGGTTTTCAGTTCCCTCTACTAAATTTACCCTATGTATCAAAACTTCAAATCCTATTTAGTAGAGGGAGGTATATATGTAATACCCTGAAGGACTGAGCCATTTTAAATGAGTTTGATAAATTTTTAAATGGTCACATTAAAACAGAAGGGGATATGCATTGACATCACACAACTGCAGTATAGAAACCATATGAGCTACAAATAATTACTACCAAAAGTTGGTTGGATGTCAACAGCTTTCACATTCAATATAATGTCATTTTGAAAAAAGCTAGATTGGTAATTTTGGGTATTAAAAAGCAATCTGATAAGCAAGTCTTTCCATTAAATTCTGCACTGGAAGTAACTTACTAGCATATTGTATCAGTTTTGATCAGTATAATTTTGAAAAGGAAGTGGGATAAAAAGGAAATGCATCCTGAGAAGAACAATAAAGATTATTAATGGAAAATATGTTTTATGAACAAAGATAAAGGAACTCAAGAAAAGGTTAAGGAATGGGCTTATTCCGATCTTTAAGTAAATGTAATGTATTTGATCAAAACAATACCATAGCCATGTTTTTATGATACTGTTCTTCACTTCATTCAGAGGACAGAAAAGGAACAGATGCATGTTTAAGGCAAAAGAGAGATATAGACTGTTTCTATTAATTTTAATTCTATTAAAAGTTTCTATTAATATGAGTTAAACTCTGCTCTTATTATATGACACTGCCTGGAGTTTAAAACTTCTAATGGCTTTCTGTCAGTGTTATATCGCAATATAGAAATTGAAAGATTTTTTGCTTTGTTTTGTTTTTTAAGATTTTAAGTAATCTCTATACCCAACCTGGGGCTTGAACCCACCACCCTGAGATCAAGAGCTGCACGCTCTACCAACTGAGCCAGCCAGCCACCCCTGGAATTTAAAGATTGTTTAATCTGGCCCCGGCTCAACGGTTCAACCCTATTTTTCATTATTTCCTTAAGTACTCCGACCCACTTTATCAGGTTGTTGTCTAGACTGGCTCATTGGTAAAAACCAGGCTTACCTCTTTTCTAATACCTTTATTTATGCCATTAGTTTTCACATAGAATATCCTCCCTCTTTCAAAGCCTAGTTCAAATTTGACCTCCTTTGTAAAGCTACCTCTAACCAAATCTCCAAAATAATCAGGCACCTTTAGTCGGAGTCTGACAATTTAGCATTTAATTATATCCTATAGATTTTTGTTTTCAGCGAAGATGAAATAACAGGCACTGGATTTGCCTTACCTCTTGAAACAACTTAAAACCAGACAAAGTATATGAAAAAAGAAGTTGAAAACTGCACGAAGGAGAAGGATCTGTGAAAGATGAGAAGCAAGTTAGATGAGCCCCGTGATTGTTCTGGACTTTCCAAGACAGAGGTATAGGGAGGAGGAACCCAGGCGAAGCCCAGCATTCTCTCCTGGTTAGTGTTGAGGGAGTTAAGGCAGCTAGGTTTGTAGGGCAGAACACTGGAGAAGAGATCTGCATGGGGGGAGGGCACAGAGATCAAAAAATAAATAAAATAAAGTAAAATAAAATGAAATGAAATAAAATAAAATAAAATAAAATAAAGTCTCCCTCAAGTATTCTGGTGAGTACTGATAAGTGTATTTGTCTAGGGAAAGAACCACCCAGAAGGAACACAAGAAAACACACCAAGGCTCACCAAGGGCTGAGCACAACTCACTCAAACCACCAAAATGGAAACCTTATGATTCTAGGGCCTTAGGTAGAGTACTCGTAAGTATTTGCCTCCGTACTGGGAAGTAGTCTGCCCTAGAATAAACGCTGTTCTGGTGCTACCCCACAGAGCTTAAAAGTTAATGAAAAATAGGCTAATAATAGCAAAAGAATTGGGGAAGGAAATCAGAATGCAAAGTATGACCAAACTGATGGTGAGTCCTCCACCCTACCTCCTACTTTTCCCCCCAATACATCCCAACCTGGAATTAAGGTACCATGTCGCCTGGAGGCAGTCATCTGGGAGCAGACAGAGGAAACTCCCAAAGCTCAGAGAGAGTGGAGAAAATCCATTTTACTTTTATTTCCCTCTGCTCTTTTGAGTCCCAATCTCCAGGCAATTCCAAGGCTGTGTTGGTGGCAACAGTGACAGTGGGGTGGCCAATGCCAAAAACCGAGGGAGAAGCTTCCTCTTTGATCAGAGGACCTGTGATTCCTCTGCAATAAATACCTCTCTGTATTTGGACCAGGATCTGGGTTCAGTGACGGTCAGTGTATGGCAGAGCAGAAAAAATAAAACCCAGCTTTCAGGCCAGAGGACCACAAAGAGAGCCCTAGAGAACCGGACAGTACTGGGGAGATGGTCAAGATGGAGAAGCGTGGAAAAGAGACCCTGCAAAGCTCCACACCATGGAATACTTCTCAACAATAAAAAGAAACAAACTACTGATACACACAACAAAGTGAATGGACCTCAGAGATGTTAGACAAAGTAAAAGAAGCCGGTCTCAAAAGCTTCCAGACTGTCCGCTGCCATTTATGTAATACTCTCAAAAGGACAAAACACTGTGACAGGGAACAGATCAGTAGTATCCAGGGTTTACGGGCGGAGATGAATGTGACTACCAAGGAGTAACAAAAGTACGTTGGGGCAACAGAACAGTCCTGTATCAACTGTGGTGGTGATTACACAAAAACGATATATTTGTTAAAACTCATAAATGGAGGGGCTCAGTCGTTACGTGTCTGCCTTTGGCTCAGGTCATGATCCCAGGGTCCCGGGATGGAGCCCTGCATCAGGCTCCCTGCTCAGCCGGGAGCCTGCTTCTCCCTCTGCCCCCTGCTCATGCTCTCTCTCAGATGAATAAATAAAATCTTTAAAAAAATAAATAAAACTCATTAATATAAAATAAAAACCAAAAAACAAACTCTGGCGCCTGGGTGGCTCAGTTGTTAAGCGTCTGCCTTCGGCTCAGGTCATGATCCCGGGGTCCTGGGATCGAGCCCCGCATCGGGCTCCCTGCTCCGCGGGAAGCCTGCTTCTCCCTCTCCCACTCCCCCTGCTTGTGTTCCCTCTCTCGCTGTGTCTCTCTCTGTGTCAAATAAATAAATAAAATCTTTAAAAAAAAAATCCCAAAAAACAAAAAACAAACTCATAAAGGTATAGCCCAGTAAAAAATCCATTTTACTGTATGTTAATTTATAAAATAAACATGTAAACATGTATGTTAATTTACAAATAAACAAAAGATTTGCCAATTTAACACTAGTTGAAAGAAAGCTGGCATAGGGGCGCCTGGCTGGCTCAGCTGGTAGAGCATGCAACTCTTCATCTCAGAGTTGTGAGTTCAAGCCTCGCGTTGGGCATAAAGCTTACTCAGAAAAAAAAAATAAAAAGCTGGTGTGACTATAATATCAAACAAAATAGATTTCAGAGCAAAGAATATTTATTACCACTCTCAGCTTCCTCCTTCAGAAACTAGAAATAGGAGAGTAGATTAACCCCGGAGCATCTGGGCAGCTCGGTTGGTTAAGCGTCTGACTCTTGATTTCAGCTCAGGTCATGACCTCAGGGCTGTGAGATCGAGCCCCAAGTCAAGCTCTGCGCTGGGCACTGGAGTCTGCTCAAGACTCTCTCTCTCTGCCCTCCCCCAGTCCCATGCCCACACGCATGCTCTCTCTAAAATAAATAAATAAATAAATAAATCTTTTTAAAAAAGAAGAGCAGATTAATCCCCAAAAGCAGGAAATGGAAATAATAAAGATCAGAGAGGAGATTGATGAAATGTAACATAGAAAGAGGAAAAAACAATAAAACCAAAAAACCTGGTTCTTTGAGAAGACCCATACATGTGATAAAACTCCAGCCAGACAGATTATGGAGATAAAGAGAAAAAATGCAAATTACCAATACCAGGATTGAGAGAGGTGATGGTACTAGGGACTGTATAGCTTTTAAAAGGATAATAAGTAAATATGAACAGCTGTATGCCAATAAATCCGACAACTCAGTTGCAATGGATAAATTCCTTGAAAGATACAAGCTGTTAAAAGATTATTCTAGAAGAAATCAATAACCTGAACAGCTATATGCCTAACTATAAAATTACATTTTCACTGGTGAATTCTAGCGGACATTTAAGGAAGAAATAACACCAATTCTACACAAACATATCCAGAAAATTAAGAGGAGGGGACACATCTCAACTCATTATCCTAATGCCGGCATTATCCTAATGCCAAAACCAGACAAAGGTAAGAAAACTAATAAAATGAAAACCAAAATTCTTCATGAGCATAGATGCAAAAATTCCTAAAATTTTAGCAAATAAAATTTAATAATATATAAAAAGGATAATATATCACGACCAAGTGGGGTTTATTCCTGCAATGCATGGTTGCTTTAGTGTTCAATAATCGATCAATATAACTCACAATATTAACAAATTAAAAAGAAAAATGATGAGATCATCTCGATAGGTGCAAAAAAGTATTCACCAAAATCCAACATCCATTTCTGATTAAAAACACCACACAAAACTCTTAGTAAATAGGAACAGAAAGGAACTTTTCTTCAAACCTATAGTTAACATCATACTTAATGGTGAAAGAATGAATGCTTTCCTCCCTGATATCAGCAAAAAAGTAAGAATGTTTACTCAGCTACTTCCATTCAACATCTCTCTGGAGTTCCTATGCAGTGCAATAAGGCAAGAAAATGAAATAAAAAGCATCAGATTGGAAAGAATGAAATAAATATCTTTATTTATAGGCAAAATGATTGTCTATGTAGAAAATCCTACACACTCTACAAACAAAGGCTCCTAGAATAAGTTGGTTTATCAAGGTTGTAAGATATAAGATCAATAATCATTACCAAACTGTATTACTCTATACTAGCAACAAACAATCAGAAATTGAAATTATGTATTACAGCATATTTAACTATCAGTTGGTATGTGCTAGTCGTCTCTGTTACTTCAATGTATGCTAAATAACAACAACAAAGCCTCATTTGAGAGAGCAGGGTAATACACTAAGGTACACTAAAAGGAAAGGTGGTAGACTCTCTTCCAACTGGTATCTTAAAGATACACACTCAATTGTGGAAGTAGTAGGCTAACTTATTGTACCCTATCCTGAGTACCAAAAAAGCTAGTCCCAAGAAAAATTATACGTTCATTTCTCTATATTCTAGCTGCCTTTTAGGTAACTGAAATAAAGAAATAAAAAGTTTCATTTTGATAAAAGGTTCAACAATCTAGATTATTTGAGCTCTTCTTTTATACAATACAATTTACTCTAAAATCCTCATGCCTTCTTCTTCAACTGAAGTATAGTTGACACAGAATGTTACATTAGATTCAGGTGTGCAATATGGTGATTTGACAAGTGTGTATGTTACGTTATGCTCATCACGAGTGTATCTCCCATCTGTCACCATACGACACCGTGACAGTATCATTGACTATATTCCCTATGCTGTACGTTCTATTCCTGTGACTTATTCATTCCATAACTGGAAGCCTTTACCCCACTCCCCTTTACCCATTTTGCTCAGCCACCCAACCTTCTCCCCTCTGGTAACCATCAGATTGTTCTCTATTTACAGGTCTCTTTCTGCCTTTTTTGTTGTTTTTTTTACATTTTACATTTAAGTGAATTCATATAGTATTTGTCTTTCTCTGACTTATTTCACTCAGCATAATATCCTCTAGGTCCATCCATGTTGTCACAAATGGCAAGAGCTCATCCTTTTTTATGGCTTAATAATATTTCATTATATATGATTCATACATTCATATTATATATATTTCATTCTATATAATATATAATGAATTTTATTCTTTTTTTTAAGATTTTATGTATTTCTTTGACAGAGAGAGACACAGCGAGAGAGGGAACACAAGCGGGGGAGTGGGAGAGGGAGAAGCAGGCTTCCCGCGGAGCAGGGAGCCCAATGTGGGGCTCGATCCCAGGACCCCGGGATCATGACCTGAGGTGAAGGCAGACGCTTAATGACTGAGCCACCCAGGCACCCCAGTGAATTTTATTCTTAACAGAAATAGAATTACACAGAAATATATACACATATATAATGAAATATTACTATATATAATATATATTAAGTAATACATATATATTAATATATATTTATATCTCCCACATATTCTTTGTCAATTTATCTATTATGCCTCCCTTTCTTATGTTAATACATCTTTATTTTCTAATTTTTTAAAGTAAATTCTATCCCCAACATTGGGCTCGAACTCACAACCCTGATCTCAGGGGTCACATGCTCTACTGACTGAGCCAGCCAGGAGCCCCAACAATACATTTTTAAAGTTGTTTATTTTATGACCATAAAGTTTTAAAATTGGGTACAGTTCATCAACATGACATGATAAGCAACCCAAATGTCTACCTTAGCATAAACATTTCATAAAGTTAGCCCACTGGAAGGCAAGCCAAGTTAACTTGTATAGGCTCTTGGGATAATTCATTTCTTTAACATTGTATTATCTAGATAATAATTTGAGACTATAAAATGATCTTTTATTGGCTTTACAACTAAAAGTGGATAGGAAAAAATAGGAAATAGATAAAAATGGAGGAAAATATAGGAAGAACAATCTGGTAGGCACCAGTCTTAATGTGAGAAAATGCCAGTTAGGAGCCTAGACACCCAGAGCAAGGAGGCATTTTGAAAAACTCTATAGGTCTGAGTAAGCATAGCCATCAATCAAGAAATAATTTGTTTCTACCTAGAACGTTTCTAAACATTCTACAATTAATGCACACTGCTACCAGCTGAAACATGGTACTACAGTTATGGCCTCCTTGTCTTAAAAAGGATGTGTCCAACTGGCAGTTAACATTTTTTCTCTCTGTTTTGTTTGTTTGCTTTTGTTTTTTCCAATTTTGATAAGGGAAGGGAAGAAGGGCAGATAGGCAGGAAGACTTTCTTCATAATTCTACTGTTTCTATCAAGAATAAAATCTTTATGGGGGTGCCTGGCTGGCTCAGTCAGAAGGGCATACAGCTCTTTCTTTTTTCACTTCAGTAGACTTTTTATTACAAAGCTGTTAAGCATAAAGTGATACATCTTTTCTCTCTCTTTAGTTAACATGGGTAAATGTTCATTTAGTAATGTTATCTCAACTGGTTTATTGCTGACATTTATTAGTGAGTGTGTAATATTTCGTTAACTGGTAGGCTCACGTTATGAGTTAATACTTTGAGGATACCTCATCTGGGTGTGACTTCTAGATCGCTATTTATCTTGGGGTTGTGAACTTGAGCCTCGTGTTGAGTGTAGAGATTACTTTTAAAAAATCCTTAAAACAAAAGAATAGGGGAGCCTGGGTGGCTCAGTTGTTTAAGCATCCAACTCTTGATTTCAGCTCAGGTCATGATCTTTGGTTTGTGAGATCGAGTCCTGCGTCAGGCTCCACACTTAGCACAGAGCTTGCTTAAGATTTCACTCTCCCTCCGCCCCTGCCCCTGCTCTCTCTCTCTAAATAAATAAATAAAATCTTTAAAAAAAAAAAAGAAGAAGAAGAAGAAGGGGCACCTGGGTGGCTCAGATGGTTAAGTGTCTGCCTTTGGCTCGGGTCATGATCCCAGGGTCCTGGGATCGAGCCCCACGTCAGGCTCCTGGTTCAGCGGGGAGCCTGCTTCTCCCTCTCCCTCTGCCTTTCCCCCTGCTCATGATCTCTCTCTGCATCTCTGTGTCTCAAATGAATAAATAAAATCTTAAAAAATAAAATAAAATCTTTACTATATCATTCACAACAAATTGTTAGCCTCTGTTAATGTTTTTACACTTACAGTCAATGAAAACTTAATATTTACAGACATTATATTTAAAAAGATAATACAGCTTAGAGCAAGGTTCGAAGAAACAAATTACAAAAACAGATTATAAAAACAACTTTGCAGTCAGAAAACCTGTGTTCAAGTGCTAGTTGTTGTCACTTACTGGCTATCTGATCTGGGCAAGCCTCTTAACCTCCCCGAGCTTCAGTTTCCTAATCTACAAAATGGAGAGAATAATTCTTGCTTTTTCTACCTCACAATATTGTTTAAAGTATCATGAGGCAAGTATATATGAAAGTTATTGTAACTGCCATCCAAATTCATTTATTCTGCCAATAATACCAATAATAGCAGTGAAAAGTACTGAGTATTTCCTCTGTGCCAGGTGATGGGCTAGGCTCTTTATATGTATTATCTCTTTGAATGACCATAATAAGTCTTACAATAATAATAATAATGGACACTTATTAAGCATTCTCCATGTACCCCAGAACGCGATCACAGGCATACAGAAACAACAAATCAGATCCTAGTTGTTGTGAATCGCACTGATAGGTCATATTACCAAGGACTAAGAGGGAGGAAGAGAAGAAGCTGCTAACTCTGCCTGGCTCCCACAAACTCTAGCTTCAAAAGGCAATTAAAGTAGCTATCAGGGGAACAGACCCATGGGTAATGACTGTTTTCAGAAGTCCCACTCTGCAGGATTACCCATTGTATAACTGTCGCGGGAAAGACGTGAGTTTAGGGCAAAACTAGAATTCCAGTTTTATCACTTACTATTTAAGATGAATAATTATGAATAAACAGGGGTTTATTAAAAACAAAAAGTAAAATAAGGGCAGTTCAGGGACAGAAAATGGGTGCAGAGCCTGAGGTGTGCAAAAAAAAATATATATATATATATATGTTTAGAGAAGAGTGAAAAGTCAGAAGTCTTCCAGGTGTTTGCCTTGACCATCTGCCCTATGAACTCTCCTAAGGTTAAGCAGAAGGAAAGATCATATGATTGAAATGATAAAGGATAGGGGTTTGGCAAGGCAGCGATGACAGAACAACAAGGGACTATAAAACCAAAGGTGCTCAGCAAAAATGCCTGCCAATCATTTCTCATAAGGGATTTGTATCTAGAATACATAAAGAACTCTTACAACTGAATAAAAAGATAAATAACCCAACTAAAAACTGGGAAAAGGATCTGAATAGCCAGTTCATAAAAGATGATAGACAGGGGTACCTGGGTGGCTCAGTTGGTTGGGCGTCTGCCTTCGGCTCAGAATGAGTCCCGGGATCGAGTCCCACATTGGGCTCTCTGCTTGGTGGGGAGTCTGCTTCTCCCTCTGCCCCCCACCCTGCTCTTGTGCCCTCTCTCTCACTCTCTCTCAAATAAATAAATAAAATCTTTTTTAAAAAAAGATGATAGACAAATGGCCATAAGCACAAATGAAAAGATGGTCAACATCATCAGCAATCAGGGAAGTACAATGCAAAACCACGAGATACCACGTCACACCTACCGGTATGGCTACAATCAGAAAGAGAGAATTAGTGTTGGCAAGAATATAGTAAAATGAATATGGAATCCTCATGCACTGTGGCTGGGAATGTAAAGTGGTGCAGCCACTTTGGAAAACACCCTGGCAGTTCTTCAAAAGTTTAAACACAGAATTACTGTATGAACTGGCAATTCTACCCCTATGTATATATGAAAGATAAATGAAACCATGTCCACACAGACACTTCTCCATGAAGGTTCACAGCAGCATTATTCATAATAGCCAAAAAGCAGAAAAAACCCAAATGTCCATCAATGGATGGATGATTTTTTTTAAAAAAAGTGGTATAACCATACAATGGGATAGTATTCAGTCATAAAAAGGAAAGAAGCACTGATACAGGCTACAACATGGATGAACCTTGAAAACATGATGCTAAGTAAAAGAAACTGGTCACAAAAGACTACATATGATGATTCCATTGGCAGGAAATGTTCAGAATAGAGAGTAGATTAGTGGAAGGAATTGTAAGTAGATGCAGAGTGACTGCGAATGGATACAAGGTTTCTCTTTGAGCAGATGATAAGGTTCTACAATGGATTGTGGTGATATTTGCAAAACCCAGTGAGTATACTAAGGACTAAAACCACTGAACTGTGCACTTTATGTGGGTGAATTAGATGGTATACGAATTATATCTCCATAAAGCTGTTATTTTTAAGGCACGAAGGCGCCAAGGAATAGTATGATTCAATGAATTAACATAAAATGGGGCAGTACAAGAAAAATGCTGACAACGTGGGATAATAGGTGAAGCCAAAGGATGAAAGCTTTCCATGGGAAATAACCATATCTCTAGTAGCACTACAGGAGTGAAGAAAATGAGATTAGTCCTTGATTTTACCAGTTACTACTTAAGCAAACCCTGGTTAACCTTCCTGAATTGAGTGAAAGCAATTTGCACTGCTTAACTCCATCATGGATTCTCTGCAGATCTGTTCAAGGTTCTAGGAATCCAAATCTATTAGGTATCACCATTCTTTAGGCACTTTCTTCGACAGCCGAGTTTGCAAAAGCCACTTTAACAGAAATGATTAATCTGCAAGAGCAGATCAAGCCAACCAGATGGATGCCTTATGTGGCACACCCATCACTTCGGATCAGCTACATTTTCTCCGACGACTTCCATGTTTGCCTCAAATTGAAGTAAAAGAAAATGGATATTTATGATGTACCTTACTTTCCCATAAATTGTCACATCTCTTACCCATTTTATAGATAAGGACACTGGCCCAGAGAGGATGGAGGGCTCCCAAAGTCACATAACTATTGGTAAAATTAGGATTCCAGGTTTGGCCTAGACTCATGTCCTTCCCACTAGAGTTATGCAGTGGGTAATCCTGCAGAGTGAGACTTCTGAAAACACTTTCTCCCCATGGGTCCCTTCCCCTGACAGTGACTCTCAATTCCTTCTGAAGCTGAAGTTTGTGTGATTGCTAATTTTAAAACGATGATAACATTTACACATTAAACACTCCTCCAGCTTGTTCCCTTGACAACCATACACCTAAGATTAGATGGTGGGGGGGAGTTCTTTGTTAGTGCTGCTACTTAAAAATCTCCCTTTGTGAGAACATCATTTTTAATGGACTTTTAAAGAGAGCAAACTTTGGCAACAGTGATAGAGAAGCGGTTGCTCTATGCCACCACAGAAAATAGCATAATAATAAAACAAATGTCAGCTGATGAAAGATCACCTTTACTCCATACAGACTCTCTAGTTACTTTCACATCATTGTTCTTTCCACCAGCCGGGACCAACAAAGGCTAAACTAAAACGTAATACAGCCAAGGGTCTAAGACCCAGCCATACTGGTTTTGTCAACAATTTACATATATATATATATATATATAATTTTTTTTAAATTTCAATTCAATTTAATTAACATATAGTATAGCATTAGTTTCAGGGGTAGAATTCAGTGATTCATCAGTTGCCTCTCACACCCAGTGCTCATTCATTCCATCACGTGCCCTCCCTAATGCCCATCACCCAGCTATCCCGTCCCCCATCCTCCTCCCCTCCAGCAACCCTCATTTTTCTCCCCATAGTTAAGAGAACAATTATCTTTTTTTAAACTACACAGGGTATACACAAAAATATTTCCACTGTAAAAAAAATTAAACAGTGCAGGATCGTACAGAGCAGAAAGTATAAGACAACATTCACCAGCCTCCCTTAATGTTTCCAGACCTTTTGCTGTGCATTTACATGCATATATATACTGTATAGTCTTTTTCTTTTTTAAAAAAGTTTGATTTATTTATTTGAGAGAGAGAGAGAGAGAGAGAGAGCACGAGCAGGAGGGGCAGAGGGAGAGGGAGAGAGAATCTCAAGCAGACTGTGCTGAGCGAGGAGCCTAACACAGGGCTCGATCTCACGACTCTGAGATCATGACCTGACCTGAAACCAAGAGTCGGGAGCTCAACCAACTGCACCACCCAGGCGCCCCATTTATTGTATAGTTTTTCTACCAATAGATGGGATTCTACAATACATACTGCCCTGTAACTTCAACAGCTTTATTGAGATAGAATTGATATACTATACAATTCACTTACATATAATGAAAAGTTCAGTGGCTTTTAGTACATTCACAGATAATGTGCGCAACCATATCCCCAGTCAATTTTAGGATTTTTTTCATCATCTCAAAAAGAAATCCTGGACCCTTTAGCACCCCCGTATCCTCTCATTCTCTCCACCTGTAAGCAACCACTAGTCTACTTTCTGTCTCTATAGACTTCCCTCTGCCAGCCATTCTGTCTGAATGAAATCATGTAAAATACGGCCTTCTGTGACTAGCTTCTTTCGCTAGCATAAAGTTTTTAAGGTTCATCCATGTTGTAGCGTGCATCAGTACTTCTTTCCTGTATAGAGCTGAATAATATTCCATCATGTGCATATGCCATATTTGTCCTGTTACTTTTTTCATTTAATATATTCTTTCCATTCTTACACACAGATCTACCTCACCCTCTTTGGTGACTGCACAGTAGTACCTAGTTGTTATACCACATAATTTATGTAAGCATTTCCCTGTTGATAGATATAGAAGCTACTCCTGATGTCTCCCCATTAAAGCAATTAGCTTATCCCCTCATATGAGTAGGGAGAAAGGGAGAGGCCACCTTTCTCGGCAGAAGAAGGACCCTGTCTCTAGAACAGTGGTTCTAAAGGTATGTTCCCTGGTCTTGCAGCATCACCTGAGAACTTGTTAAAAATACATGTATCTGAGGGGCGCCTGGGTGCCTCAGTCGGTTAAGCGTCTGCCTTCGGCTCCGGTCACGATCCCAGGGTCCTGGGATCGAGCCCTCTGTCGAGCCCCATGTCGGTCTCCCTGCTCAGTGGGGAGCCTGCTTCTCCCTCTCCCTCTGCTACTCCCCCTGCTAGCTCTCTGTCAAATAAATAAATAAAATATTTTAAAAAAATACATGTATCTGAGTTTTTGATTCAAAAACTCTGGGGCAGGGCCCAGCACTCACTGTTTTAACAAGACTTCCTCCTTGTGATTCTGAAATGCACTAAAATTTGAGGCCCACTGCCCCAAATCTGTATCACTACACTAAAGTGGCTTCCATTATTTGGTTTAAAGTTCATTTAAAAATTAGCAGGAGCACACATATTGGCTTTAACACAAGACTATGGGCATGGATGGGGGAGATGTATTGGGGGGGGTAAGTCTCTTTTTCTTTAGAGAGATTACTTAAATATAACAAAAAAATACCTCTTCCTCTCAGACTTTTCCTATCGGTTTGACCCCTCATTCTCTTTTCCCATAGCCTTGAACAGCCAACAATTAAACCATTTACATAGCATCGAGATGCCAGGAATTGGCAAGCTTCTCCTTCCTGACCCTCACATTTCTGCTGATGAGACCCACAGGACAACAAACCATAAAACCCAGCTCCCACTGCAAACCAAAATAATGGAAGATATGATCTCATGGAATTACAGATGGGAACTAGAATGGAATTTAGAGATCTCCTAGTCAAGACACATTGTGGAGATAAGACAAATGAAGCCCAGAAAAATTCCATGACACAACAAAGCCGCAGAGCGAGTGGAAGGACTCCTCTCTTACTACACTATATACTGGACTGTACACCAAACACTATATACTATATATACTGCTTTACCCTAATGGTCACGGACCAGGAATATGCATGAAATTCACCTGGGGAGATTTCTTGGAAAAATACATTCAGAACAATTTCTTTTCTTTATCTCACTAGAGGGAACACTGATCTAATTTGCCTATATCTAGAAGACACTGAGGGACATCCGATAGTATGCTGTTTCCTAATTCAGCCATGCCCACAGTGGTCAGGGAGCGTCCATGACTGCCAGAAGTCCTAGGTCTGCTTATCTTTCGGCTACTGAGCTCCACGGTGCAGTTTTTGATGGGTTGGAGTTTTTTTGTGTTTTTGTTTTTTGTTTTTGGGGGCTTTCTATTGCATTTCCGTCCTCTCCTCTGAGGTCACTTATTACCTCTTACATCTACCAGTGTGTTTGCATCCAGCCATCCTCATCTATACTCCCACACCTACTACTGTCAATGTGAGCTGAGACGCCAAAGAAATATGATCTTCAGAACGATGATAAAGGTGACAATGAAGCAGGTCATGAGTGAGGAACTAGAAAATTCAGCATAGGGATTTGGGATATTTATATTGGCTGAGACAAAAATGGAAAGTCAATGCTGCCAGACATAACATTCTGTAAGCGAAGTGGCCGACAGCGAGACCTCCTTCATACAAACAAAACAAATAATGAACTCTGGGTTTTGGGTTTGATTGTTTGTTTGTTTTTTAACATCAGGAAGGTATGTAGTTTTCCCCTCAAGGTTTCCTCCTGATGTTTGCTTGCTCTTTTTTTTAACTAATAAACCTAATTTTTTTAGAGCACTTTTAGGTTCACAGCAAAATTGAACAGCAAGTACAGAGGGTTCCCGTATGCACCCCGTCCACACACATGCACGCTCCTCACCCCCCGCTATCGACATTCCCCCACCACAAACACTCTGAGTGGTTTTTAAATCCATTTAAATATTACAAAAGGGACAGTTTAGATTACCTGTAACACCACAGAACTGTGGGTATTGCTGGTAAAGATGCGTGTGGTTCCTGCCTTGGAAGACTGCAGATGGGATGAGAGACCCATTTCGCTGCTTCCAAGGGACAATTTCATGTGTTGGTCTTCCTCTTCCACTAGAGATCTGAAAATGTGTATAAATCAGAAAGAAAGGCAAGTTAAAAGCTGATATATAATTCATAATAATGGCATTGTTTAGAGTAATAATCAGTCACTAGGGCCAATCATTTGACTATGGGATATACTGAATTTTGTTTTGTTGTGCTTTAGGCTGATACCATTCTACACCCTAGAAGAAATTATATTATGCATTTGTAAAAAACTTTTCAAGGTCAGAAAAAAATTAGAAGTGAGAAATCAACCTAAAAGCTGGTTCAAAACTACATTCACAAAGGGTCTTTGTATTTTTAGTGCAAGAGTAATTGCTTTTGGTATTGTACTGTTTAGGTAGCAACAACATCAAATTGTGTTATTCACAGTTAAAATTTCTTTGGAATACCTAACTTGAGAAAGATAAAAATAATAGCTATCAGTTATTGAATAGTCACTATGTATCGGGTACTTGCCCAGAAATTTACAAACATGATCTCATATAATCCTTAAAATCATCCAATGCAATAGGTACTATTATTATTTCCTTTGTGTGAAGGGTAGGGAAAATGAGCTACAAAAAGGTTAAAAGTAAGTCGCCTAAGGTCGCAAATTTATTAAAGTAGTTGGGTCAGGATTTGAATGTAAGTCTCGTATGATTCCAAACTCCAAAGACCCCATTAATAAAAGTCAAAGATTAACTGTGACAGTAACACACTGCTCCCTCTTCTGTCATTAGTTATAGTTCTAATCAACCCCCAATGGAACAAAAACTTTTACACCTGAAATCATTTATTTTTCCAGCAGTATCTCTCACTGATCATTTTGGGATTTATTCAGTTAAATCGCTAGAGTCTAGTGGCATTTCCATCTTTTCTAAGAAATAAAAAGTAAAAAAATAATAAATGCAAGCTATGCCAATGTATATATTACACTAATAACTTGGGGGGGGCATAAAAAGGATTGGAGAACCTGCAGTTAACAGGTCAGTTTGTTTCACAGAGACCACACAAAATATTTAATGAAGGGCCTCAGGTTACCCTGAAAACTGACCACCACAGTACAACATTTTACTATCCCTTAGACAAGGCAGGCCTGTGTTTCCTTAGGTATAACATTGCCCAAAGTGTCTCTGAATCATCTAAGAGCCGGGAGCCGGTGGCTCTGAATGGGTTTGTGCATTCATGATGTAGACTGCTAAAATGTGGACACTGGGAGAGGGAGAGGAAGAACACATTTTCAAGCACTAGAACTCCACTTTTGCTCTTTACCTCTAACTTCCTACATGTTGAATCATTTGGTTTTCTTTTTTCTTATTCTTCTTCTTTTTTTTTTAATGATTCTATTTATTTGAGAGAGAGAGCGAGAGGGAGGGGCAGAGGGAAGGGAGAAGCAGACTCCCCGCTGAGCGCGGAGCCCAACACCGGTTCGATCTCATGACCCTGAGATCATGACCTGAGCCGAAGGCAGACGCTTAACCGACTGAGCCAACCAGGCGTCCCTTTCTTTTTCTTTTTTTAAGGTTTTATTTTAAAGTAAGCTCTACACCCAACATGGGGCTGGAACCCACACCCCTGAGATCAAGAGTCACATGCTCCACTGGATGAGCCAGCCAGGCGCCCCAAATTCTTTGCTTTTCTAACTCTGGCCTATTCAATATCATGAAGATTTCACTTGTTCCCTACCTTACCTGTAACCTCAGTTGATCAGTTTGAACCAGAAAAAAAGTTTTAAGACTACCATACTTTAAGATCCTGCTTTTTGAATCCAGACATCAACGAAATGGTTTTAAATCTTGTAATAATTAGCAAAAGTTCTGGCCTTAAGGGTGAGATCAATTCTTCTTGAGGATATTAGAGCCATAGTATATAACCAAAAATGAATTAATAATATATGACCATGTTTTATTCAACTCTCATGGATATTTAATAAAGAGAATAATTTAAATACGATTTTAACAAGCATAGAAGAAAATGAATATAGCTTTCTACTAATTTCAGAAATAGCCTTAAAAAGAATTAAATTATATACATGACATATATCATACACACACTCACACACCCTTTTAAACAGCTTTTGCAGACAGATATTTAAAAGTACAGAATTAATGGGAAAAGTGGGAAATAGACTGATGGTGATTGGTATCCCTAACCAGAAAATTTCCATTCAAAGAGAATTATTTTAATGAAATATCCAAGCAGAATGTTTTATTATTTTCTGTATTCCCTGCACAGAACGTAGCACATGAGAATTTTAACATATGTCATCTCAATGAACACAGAATCTCATTTTTGTGGACATTTCTTTCTCACACAGTGCGTTCAATGACCATCAATTATCATTTTTATAGAACCACAGATGTAAAAGGGACAGGGATAAAGCTGAAGCCACATTGTGCCTATGACATATCCTGGAAATTGCTTTTTTTGAAGAAACTACAGATAACAACTTGTTTACTTGTCATTTGTCTCTAGCTCCTAAAATTGAAAAGCAGAATGTGAAAATGCAGCCCTTTCTTGGCAAGATAATATGGTTGGCTTTCTAATTAATTACTTCAAATGCTGAAGAAGCCTTCACTAAAATCATCTTCTTCATGACTTCTTATCAACATACTTTGACTTTTTAACATGCAGAACACTCCCTATTATTTCTGCATCAGTAACAATACATGCCATGTCAACCTTCCTAGCCGATTCAATATTCTCTTCTATCTCCTTTTCATTAAGTTTACTGACTGGATGTGAAGAGAACGGTTTTTCAACATCGCAAGGAGGTAAAACCTCTCTGCAAAGCCCAGGCCACAAATACATCACGTTATCCTTAAAGGAATGATTACCTGAGTAACTCCAAGGACAAATAACAGTTTTTAAATATTACTTTTTCAAGTCATATGGTTAAAAGCAATAAAAAGACCAGTGGTTCTCAGAAGGGGTTCGGGGACCCAGGGGATTTTGTTTCTCCCCTCCCCACGTGTGCCGACGTTTGGAGACGTCCTTCATTGTCGCAAGAGGGTGTGTGTGCTACCTTCATCTAGTGGGATGCTGCTAAACATCCCACCAAGGCCCGGGAAAGTTCTCCCCGGCTAAGATGTACTTAGGCAAAAATGTCAAGAGTACCAAGATTGAGAAGCCCTGAAATAGAGGGATTAACCTACTCAGGAAAATTCTTCTTTTTTTTTGTTTTTAAAGATTTTATTTACTTATTTGACAGAGGGAGACATAGTGAGAGAGGGAACACAAGCAGGGGGGAGCGGCAGGGAGAGGGAGAAGCAGGCTTCCCGCTGAGCAGGGAGCCCGATGTGGGGCTCAATCCCAAGACCTGGGATCACGACCTGCACTGAAGGCAGACACCCTATGCCTGAGCCACCCAGGTGCCCCAGGAAAATTTTTCTAAAGCAATTTCATGTTCTAAATTACTTCTCAGTCTGAGGGTTGACTACACAAGGTTAATGCTGGCAGTAAAAAACACAGGTTTATTAATTACCACTAATTCTTCCAAGACTACCTAACAATAAAATACCTCTGTTTCCTCCAGCCCCACAATTTGAACAATCAAGTGTTTACAGTAGATAAGGAGATAATGGTTTTGAAGTTTATCAGACAGTTGTGCAGGAAAGCTTTTGTTCTATGTAAATTCATGTAAGAATAATAATTTCGTAGTTCTGCTTAAAACAACTGCTATTTGGATTCACTTTTTCATGCTGACTTCGAATCAAGCAAATCCTGCCTAAATAGTCCCATTGCATCAATGCTATAAAATTATTCACGGGAGAGAGTATGGTCATCAATTTTCTGTCCAAAACTCAAATCTTCTTCCTACGTCTGTATAGTGCTACCAGGCCCCCCAGCCCACCCCACTGCCACTGGACACATCTTATTTTCTTAACAATGACCAACCACAGAGCACAAAAGCAATCTTTCACAAAGTGTACACGAATCACTCAACCGTGCTTGTTCAAAGAGAACAATTACTTTTTCAAAGAGCATTAGGGTAGAGACAGAAGCACTGTCTGATCATTTTACTGAAAGCATTGCAAAGGTGGTCAAATTGAACATACACAAACTATGGTATTTCTTTGCATTGCTCTGTGAAGATAAAAGAAATAGAAAGTCTAAGCAATTGTCAGGCTAACAGGGTGATGCTAACATTGTAATCTTGCCTAAAATATTTCTATAATTTAAAAATCACCCCCAAGGGAAACGTGTACATGATATGAGCACCCAATTCATAAAGACATAAGTACAAATGGTTAACAGAGAGAAAAATGTTCTAACTCATTAGTATTCCAGAATATGCAAATTAAAGCAAAGATTCCATCTTGAAATTTATAGACTTAAAGAGTTGAAGATATACTTTCGAAACTGCTAGTGCAAACATGTATTAAGCCCCTGTTGTCTACGTGGCACTGTTCACCCAAATGGATTTTTTAAGTTTTAAAAATCATCAAACAGACACATTTTTTTTTTCTTTTTATAGTGAACACCAGGACAACAAAGGATTGTGTATTACACATCTGACCTGGTAGGTAAGCTGCAGCCAGTGTTCTGTCAATCTGGTTGAAATATGTTTTCTATAGTGAATAGTTCTGTAGAGGTTAATAGTTTGGTACATGCTCTATAAAGAAGCCGTACTCTCAGAATTCACTATAGCAATTGGGTTTGTTGGTATGCGGTGTGAGTGAGGGAAGAGCATCTCACAGTTGCACCATTTGGCTCCAAAGCCTCAAACAGTCTTCCAACACTCCATACCAAAAAAAAAAAAAAAAAAGAAGAAGGAAAAGAACCCCCCTCAATCCACTGAAATGAGTACTTTTGTGTTTAAAAAATGAGGTCTCAGCTTGATAAACGATGGAACACCCATCTCAGTTCTTTGCTTTCTATCACAGATCATGTTATACAGAAAGCCATGTGAGGTCAAATTTCCTTGTTGAGGAAAAGGGGCCGTTTTAGTGCTTTCTGAAATTATCAGCATGAAAACACATGAAACACTTGACTGTTTCTGGTGGAGATATTCTATGCGCCAACCCATGCGCGGGCACATTCACTTCCTGCTCACATCAAATGAAGAATAGCACATTAAGAGGGCTCTGCATGAAAGATGCTGGGAGAATATAGGACTTGCAGGAAAAAAGTGCTGCCCAAGACTCTCAGAATAGTCGTCAAATTGTTCTCTGTACTTCCCTACATTGTTTTTAATTTCCGGGGTGGGGGTGATGAATCAGAGAACGCTACAAAGATACAAGTATATGAATAACACCTTTAAGTTTTCTCTAGTTAGTTCCCAGTTAGCTTCACAGCACTTCTTTTTGCTTGCTACCATTACATTACAAAGTGGTTAAACCCATCAGTGTATTTTTTTTTAAAGATTTTGTTTATTTATTTGAGAGAGAGAGAATGAGAGATAGAGAGCACGAGAGGGAAGAGGGTCAGAGGGAGAAGCAGACTCCCTGCTGAGCAGGGAGCCCGATGTGGGACTCGATCCCGGGACTCCAGGATCATGACCTGAGCCGAAGGCAGTCGCTTGACCAACAGAGCCACCCAGGCGCCCCATCAGTGTATTTTTTTTTAAAGATTTTATTTTTTTAAGTCATCTCTATACCCAACACGGGGTTTGAACTCACGACCCCGAGACCAAGAGTTGCATGCTCTGCCGACTGAGTCAGCCAGGCGCCCCCCAACAATGTATTTTAATAACATAATTCCACCGGGACAAAAGAGTAGGGGTCTCTAAGTTAGTGTTAAAAGTACTATACAAATATTGTAATTTCTCAGAGCAATATTATTATACTAACTGAAAGTCAGCACCCAGGGGGTTAGTATGCAAGAGCAGTAACAATAACAAAAGAAAACCTAAGTAAAAACAGAAATGAAAGCCATGAATGGTATAGCAAGACAACAAATCGGGTTAGTTAATCAAGGCATTGACTCATGCTTTCCACCATCTATCCCCCAGAAAAATAAAATACATATTTGTCACACTCACAATTTAAAAAGAAAATCAAGAAAAAGGTTTTCTTCAAAGAAGTACTCCCCCTCCATTTGTTTTCCTGCTCTGAAACAGAGAAGTGTCTGTTAGCCGCAGCATTTGCTAAATGAAACATTTCTTGTGATAAAGTTGCATGGCAGGTGGAGGAGAAATTTAGCCACCTGTTCTCATACTCATTTGAATTTGAGTGCTAAATCTGTCAAGGTATTTCCTCCCACCCTTAAGAAATAAATCAAAACCTTAAGATTGGTAGAAGTTATTCCCCATAGATTTTTCTGTAGATTCAAAGTATGCATACTGCATTGAGTTCTAAAGATCTTAATAACCTTCCTACCTCACAAAAGTTAGAATCTTAACCATCCTCCTTCAACCCTCCAAAACAAAAACTGAATGATCGACACGACAAACACATATACACACAAACACACCGGCGGGCACACACATTCTCTCTCACTCAACTTCCATTAAAAAAAAAAAAAGGGGGGAAATTGTTTTTAAAAAAATCAGGAAGAAAACTTCAACTTATGACATAAGGAAATACATATAAAATAAGTCTGGTATTTTCACCTAAAGGAAGAAAAAAAACCTTAAAAACTTCAACTATTTTAAAGATACGTCCCAATGCAAATGGCATTTACGGCATCATTATACAAAGAAATTACAAATATCATAGCAACTTTTCTTAATAAGGCCTAAATTAATTGCTGTTTAAGAAACAATGGAGAACAGAGCTCTTACTGAGGTGCTTGCCTGAAAGAAATCAAGAAAGATAAAGCTTTTGGGGCGCCTGGGTGGCTCAGTTGTTAAGCGTCTGCCTTCGGCTCGGGTCATGAGCCCAGGGATCCTGGGATCGAGCCCCGCATCGGGCTCCCCGCTCTGCGGGAAGCCTCCTTCTCCCTCTCCCACTCCTCCTGCTTGCGTTCTCTCTCTGGCTGTCTCTCTCTCTCTGTCAAATAAATAAAATCTTAAAAAAAAAAAAAGATAAAGCTTTGGTTAGTTATTTACTTGTATTTTTTAATGACACAAGTATAAGTACCTTAGTTTCAACTTGCAGTGAATTCACTAATGGAAATCTTTAGCATGTAGGATATAAAATGGAGGCTAATCTTTCCAAGGCTTTCTTTTGTGCTGTGGCAATACCAGAATCCAGAAAAGGGAAAAATTCTCAGTTCAAGGTGATAGGGTCAGACTGCAAAATGATTTTCTGAAGTAAAAAACTTCTCTACATGCATATGTCGGTCACATTTAAAATAAAATCACATTAATAAATAGCTGATGTCAGTTTTAACATAGGAATAAGATCGTTTACCCAGCACCTGCTATGTACTAGGCATTGTGCCAGACACATTCTCTGGGCTACTTAATCCTCAGAGCAATCCCATTTTAAAGATAGGAAACTGAAGCTCAGAGAGTTTAAGGCTTCACTGTGAGTCTGGCAACTATGATTTGAACTTGAGTCTGATCTCAGATCCCACAATGTTCCCATTACACCAAGCTTGGGGGAAAAAATGAAAAATACGCCCTAAGCAATTGTCATTTCAACGCTTAATTGATAAATACAAAGAAGATCTCAGAAAGACACATTCTGGTAAAGGAAAGTAATTCTTTGGTTGGATTAATTCAGTCTAAAATTACCCACTTTTCCCACTTGCATAAAAACAACACCAGTGATAAAAATCTCTCATGCCATTCTCCCAACACACAGAGGGTAAGGAGGCAGCCTATCTTAGGATATAACTCAGATCAAATTTAGGGAGAACTTTACATTACTGATATCAACATTTAAGGGAATACATTCTGAATTCCAAAGCCACCCATCACTCTCACAGAAATAGCACTACCACACAGATGAGGGAATTGGGCTAAACAAATGGAATGACAAATGATACTCCATTAGATAGCTATGACAGGATGAAAGTTAATTATCCAATGCATAAAGCATTTGCACTGAATATCTCAATCCTGTCCCTGAAAAACTTTAAAATTAATGTTTGTTCTCTCTATCTACCATATTTCAATACTTTTGTCTTTCTTCATCTTCTAAAAATTCACATACCAATTAAACTATATCAAGTCTCATGTATCTAGACCAGAAAATTCTTCTGTTTAGAAGCTTGGTTCATATACTATTTCTCATTCTTCACATTTTTTTAAAAGATTTTATTTATTTGAGAGAGAGAGAGAGACAGTGAGTGAGCAAGCATGAGTGGGGGCGGAGGGGCAGAAGGAGAGGGAGAAGCAGACTCCCCGTAGAGCGGGGAGCCCGAGGTGAGGCTCGATCTCAGGACTCTGGGATCATGACCTGAGCCAAAGGCAGATGCTCAACCGACTAAGCCACCCAGGTGCCCCTCATTCTTCACATTTCTTATTAATATTGTAATAAAAGATATAGATAGATACATACACACATACCTGAAGTAGAGAGAAAAGAGTAAGCAGAAGAATGAATTCCTAAATGCGGATTCCATACCTACTATACACAAAATAACTAAGTCAAAGCCCCCTCGCCCTAAGAAGCCATACAGGGTAAGAGAGTCCACAAGAAATAGTAGTATAGGGAGATGGCAATATGTAGGTGTGAGTTGGAGAAAACAGCATGTGCTCCCATCACTCTCAATAACCCCCTTCTCAGGACACAGAGAAAATAATAGTTACAATCCTGTGGCCACACATAAGCCCTATGGAAGGATGACCCACCCTACAGCCAGCACCAGGCCTGCCATTGAGAAGTCCAGCTGTACCTAAGGCAGGGAGCATGCCTTCTTCCTCAATTCCCAAATGAAGAAACTGGAATGGGAGCTCCAATACCCTGGCCAACGTTCTTTGAAGGAGCTTTCTGCTTTTGCTCCCAGAAGATTTGTTAACCAAGGTGTCATTTTACTTCTATTACCTGTAGCCCACTAACTTTGAAATTTGACTCTTGAGCTACGGTGCATTTCAAGGGAAGAGCGTGTTATTTAAGAATTGGGCTTATGCCTGCCTAAAATGTCAGTTTATTAAATATTCAAACATCCAAGTTATCCGATTTTTTGAGTTTATTATAAAGGCAGATTCCACAAACTCAAAACCCATTAGAAATCACTTCTGTTTGGGAACAGAAGAATCATTAATCAAGTGGTAAAAAATCCTATCCTTTTCTGAATTTCCTAGTTATATTCAACTTCATAAAGTCAATAATTCATGACCAGATCTTAAGGGAATGTTTAGTTCTCTCTTAAAAGGAAACATGACCAAAAAAAACAAAGAGTAAGACTTTTAAACTTACAAAGTAATAACCAATTGCATTTGGTTTTAAGAATTATAATTGGCAGCTCTGAATCCCACTGCCTCTATGTCTTCAAAGCCTGTAATAAATGTAACAAATCTCAACCTTGAATTTGCAAGGACCTAGAGGCATCCCTAATTATTTCAATGAATGTGGTAAAAATTTCCGTATTGAATCAATCATGTTTTAATATAGCATGTTTAATGTGATGTAATCAAATCAGTGTTTTAATATGGCAACCAGTATTTTTCAGACAGGGCAAGGTAATACAAAAAAAGTATCAGAGGACAGACCCTCAACCCAGTGAATTTGGGAATCGTACTTAAGATAGTTCTTTCAAGCTTATCTCAGATATTGAGCCAATGGAAACAAAGAATCCAAGTTATATAATATTTCATATTAAAATTATTTTCCATTTTGTACACATCTGTGTCACCATTAAGATTTTTTTTTAGTCGGGGGCAGAGGGAGAGGGAGTGAGAAAATCTTAAGCAGGTTCCATGCCCAGCATGTGAACCCAGTGCAGGGCTGAATCTCACAACCCCAAGATCATGACCTGAGCCGAAATCAAGAGTCGGACACCCAACTGACTGAGCCACCCAGGTGCCCCAAGGTTTTTTTTTTTTTCATAAAACTTTGTTAGAAGACTTTAAGTTATCCCTCTTATAACTATGCTTACATAACCATTGTCTACCTTAATTTCTCAAGTTGTTAGGAGATGCAAAAAATCTTTACTGTCCTTTATAGCCCACCCACCTATCTACACATTCAAGTATCATAGTCTGAGTTGAAATGAAGTTTTTTTTTTTTTAAAGATTTTATTTTATTTATTTGACAGAGAGAGAGAGACAGCGAGAGAGGGAACACAAGCAGGGGGAGTGGGAGAGGGAGAAGCAGGCTTTCCGCTGAGCAGGGAGCCCGATGCGGGGCTCGATCCCAGGACCCTTGGGATCATGACCTGAGCTGAAGGCAGATGCTTAACGACTGAGCCAGGTGCCCCTAAAATGAAGTTTTTAATCTTAGAAATGGCTTCTGGTTTTTCTCCTCAAATACCGTCAAGATCCACCATTTTACTACACTCCTAGAAAAGTATTTTTACAAGATGATAATGTTCAGTTCCATATCACAACGTTATTTCAAGATCCGGCTACAGACAGCTCTGCTGATGTAACAAAAAATGCTATACAAAAATACTTTTATAAGTTTTTTTTCCACAGCAGAGTAACACTACAGAAGGACTCCTTTGGGGAAAGTATTTATGTTCCATAACTATATTTGTTTACCTTAAATATTAAATATTCTTTTTTTAAAGATTTTATTTATTTATTTGCCAGATAGAGAGCACGGGGGAGAGAGAGAGAGCACAAGCTGGGGGAGTGGCAGGCAGAGGGAGAAGCAGATTCCCCTCTGAGCAAGGAGACCGGTGCGGGACTTGATCCCAGGACCCTGAGATCATGACCTGAGCTGAAGGCAGATGCCTAACTGACTGAGCCACCCAGGCGGCCTATATTAAATATTTTTAATAAAATTAGTAATGAATTCCTAGAGGGCACAGACTGTTTTGTTTTGTTTTGTTTTTCCTTTTTGGAGGGAGTAGATGCAAAATAACATTCATTGGGAAGTTTGCCCCTTTGGGGGCAAGGTGTTTCTTTTTAGGAAAAGTATGACTTCTGGCTTAAATAGAGGGTGTCTTCTTGGGTGGAAATCCAAAAGGATAGAGGCAGACCATATCATTTAAACAGTATGACACAGTAGGAGTCAAGCATTCACATTTCCCAGTCATTTAAGTGGGAATTTTATTTTATTATTTTTAAAAGATTTATTTATTTGAGAGAGCACCCACGCAAGTGGGGGGAGGGGCAGAGGGAGAGAGTCCTCAAGGAGATTCCCCCCTGAGCTCGGAGCCCGCCGTGGGGCTCGATCCCAGGACCCTGAGATCATGACCTGAGCTGAAATTAAGAGTCAGACACTTGAGTGACTGACTGAGCTACCCAGGTGTCCATGAGTGGGAATTTTACATAGAAGATAATCAGAGCACTTTCAGACTGTGTGGGTGTATGCGTTTTGCAGAAGCTAGTTACGAACTGTGAAGGAGTAATAAAGTACTGCCTTGATCTGCTTGAGATAAATAGGAAAGAGGGATATCAAAAAAGAAGAGAGAAGCTTCCTTTCCTTCCTACAGTCTTTTATTTAAAAAATTTTTTTAAGATTGTATTTATTTATTTGACAGAGAGAGACACAGCGAGAGAGGGAACACAAGCAGGGGGAGTGGGAGAGGGAGAAGCAGGCTTTCCCGACAAGCAGGGAGCCCGATGCGGGGCTCGATCCCAGGACCCTGGGACCGTGACCTGAGCCAAAGGCAGACGCTTAACCGACTGAGCCACCCAGGTGCCCTCCCATAGTCTTTTAAACCAGTGTTTCATGCCCCAATTTTTAATTTTTGACTCTCAGAGTATAGATGAGAAGGAGACAGGGGAAGAGTCACCAAATAGGTAAGGAGAGCAAAGAGTCGAGGTGTTAAAATTCTGCCCAGCTAGTTGGAAAATGCTGCTCTAAATGCTACTTCCCTCACTCACCCCATCTACACCAGCTACTTCTTGAAGCAGTAAGTCATTTTAAATCTCCAAAATCTAATCTTTTCATAGATCCCACTTTAATGAGAAAATTGATTTATTTAAATGTACTCTTAATGGAAACAAATTTGGCTACATAGTTCTTAAAGATTTTATTTTATTTTATTTTATTGAAGATTTTATTTTTTAAGCAATCCCTACACCCAACATGGGGCTCAAGCTCACAACCCCAAGATCGAGTCGCTCGCTCCACCAACCGAGCCAGCCAGCGCGCTGGACTAGAAAGTTTTTTTTTTTTTTAAGATTTTATTTGTTTGTTTGATGGAGAGAGAGAGATAGCGAGAGCAGGAAAACAAGCAGGGGAGTGGGAGAGGGAGAAGCAGGCTTCCCGCGGAGCAGGGAGCCCGATGTGGGGCTCGATCCCAGGACCCTGGAATCATGACCTGAGCCGAAGGCAGACGCTCAATGACTGAGCCACCCAGGCGCCTCTGGACTACATAGTTCTTAATGATCATTTTTGGGAAGCTTGGTCAGACAGAAGAAAGTTCAGGAATCTAAGTGTCATGCATTCAAGAGAGCCATAGATAGGATATTTTGGATTCTAGAAGAAAATCGTTATCATCAAAATATTTCAGTCATCTTTGACTCCTGTTCCTTCCCAATCTCCTATGTCCGGTCAACTGTTAAAGTACTACTGAATATCTCTCCAGTATGTTCCTATCCTTCACTTCTCTCCACTGTCACTGCCCCTACACCACACTTCTGGCATCTATTACTTCTTACTTGGATTTGGTTATTAATATAAAGTACATATTTGTCACAGCATAGCTATTTCACATACTGTGACTGTATTTATAACTCTGTATTTATAACTTCCTTGCTCAAAAGTATTCATTGACTCCTCACTGCTTCCTGAACAAAAACCAAACGCCACACTCGGGTTCAAGGCTTCTTTGATTAGCCCTTCTTAACCTAATACACATTCCAGCAAATAATTCAACATAAATATATATTTAATGGTTAGAATATAAATAAAAACCCAAATCTATTCACAAACTATCAACTGTTTTGTTTTAGAGTATGTTGTTTTCATACATAGTAACAGCTATGCCTTATTTCTATTGTTAACCAAGAATTGTGTGAAAACCATTTATTTTAAACATTTTTTTTAAGATTTTATTTATTTATTTAGAGCAGGGGGAGGGGCAGAGGGAGAGAGAGAAAGAGAGAGAATCTCAAGCAGACTCCATGCTGAACTCGAAGCTGGACACGGGGCTCGATCTCATAACCCCGAGATCATGACCTGAGCTGAAATCAAGAGTTGGACACTCAACCGACTGAGCCTACCAGGCCCCCTTTGTTTATTTTTTTTTTTTAATTTTCATTCCAGTGTAGTTAACATACAGTGTTATATTAGTTTCAGGTGTACAATATAGTAATTCAATAGCTCCATAGATTACTCAGTGCTCATCACAACAAGTGCCATTCTTAATCCCCTTCACCTACTTCACCCACCCCCTTCGCCCCCTCCCCTCTGGTAACCATCAGTTTGTTCTCTATAGTCAAGAGTCTGTTTCCTGGTTTGTCTCTCTCTTTTTTCTCCTTTGTTCATTTGTTTCTTAAATTCCACATATGAGTGAGATCATATGGTATTTGTCTTTCTCTGACTGATTTATTTCACTTAGCATTATTCTCTGTAGCTCCACCCATGTTGTTGCAAATGGCAAGATTTCATTCTTTATTATGGTTGAGTAATATTCCAGCGTGTGTGTGTGTGTGTGCGCGTGTGCACGCGCGCGCACACACACCATTCCATCTTTATCCATTCACTATCAATGGCTGCTTCCATAGTCTGACTGTTGTAAATAATGCTACAATAAACATAGGGGTGCATGTATACCTTTGAATTAGTGTTTTCACATTCTTTGGGTAAATACTCCATAATGTGATTACTGAATGGTACAGTAGCTCTATTTTTAATTTTTTGAGGAACCTCCATATTGTCCTCCACCCTGGCTGTACCACTTTGCACTCCCAGCAACAGCATACAAGGTTCCTTTCTCTCCACACCAACACTTGTTTCTTGTGCCTTTGATTTTGGACCTTCTAAATGGTGTGAGGTGATAGCTTATTGTGGTTTTGATTTGCATTTCCCTGATGATGAAGTGATGTTGAGCATTTTTCATGTGTCTGTTGGCCATCTGGGTATCTTCTTTGGAGAAAAGGTCTATTCATGGCTTCTGCCCACTTTTTAATTGGATTATTCGTGTCTTTTTGTTGTTGAATTATGTAAGTTCTTTATATATTTTGGATACTAACCCTTTATTGGATATGTCGTTTGCAAATAATCTTCTCCTATTCACTAATGTTGTCTTTTAGTTTTGTTGGTTGTTTCCTTTGCTGCGCAGAAGCTTCTTATTTTGATGAAGTCCCAATAGTTTATTTTTGTTTGTGTTTCCCTTGCCTCAGGAGACATATCTAGAATATTTTCAACATTTTTGATAGCAGGAAAATTTATTTAATTTAAATCTAATATTTGCTAAGCCTTTGCAATTAGGCCGAAGTCCTTTTAGGTATAAAACAATTAAGAAGTTAAGTAAATGTGGATGATTTTTTGAATACTAATTTTAAAATTCATGTCTCCTAAGCCCTAGCCAGCATTCCTTTTTTCTGAGTCTGCCATTCCTTTTTTCAAATTACACACGCAAAACATGTTATCATTTAAGTGCAAACATACTAGCTTTAAAACATAAATTTGTCTAAAATAGCTTTTCCCATGATGCTAAAGGATATGTGAACACAAGTCAAATAACTCTTAAGTCTAAGAGTAGTTGCAGTCTTGGAAGAGATTATAATCTTATTTTCTTTATCAAATTACGATCTGATGAACCATGACTAAAGTATTCTCGTCATTGGGAAATTCTTTCTACTAAAATTACTTTCAGTCTGTGCCAGCCTCATGGTATTTATCAGCAAGCAAGAAACAGAATCGGGATTTTGGATTAGTTTTTTTTCATAGGAAAGATAGGCATAACTTACTTTCATGTAATGAGAGTGTGATGTATTAGATTACTGCATATATCAAATGAAGAAATTCAACACTCTTAAGTGAAGTGATCTGCACAGGGCTACAGACCTAAAAACAACTCTCTCTAAATTCATTCATCTAACTCAGCATTTATGGAGCACCTGCTATGTGCCATGCACTGCACTAAAAGATGGGTCAGACAGGGCAGGACACTTGCTTGTAAAGAAGTCACAGCAAAAGAAATAATTACTTTCCAAATGGTTAAATGGTATAAAAAATAATAAATTCTCACCATTATCTACTAACGAATACCATGTTGCACATATCATATAAGCCACGGCAACAAAACTAATTGCAAACTTGGCTCCCTAGTACAGGAGTGTATCCGTTCATTGATAGCATATAAGGACCAAATAAACAGGACAAATAACAATAACTTTCCTTACTATTATTTTATTTTACAAGATCGTTCATCCCAGATCACATTACGTCATTTGAAGAAAAGGCAGTCTCTAATTGCATCTGTCTCTATAGTGCAGCAGTAGGTCTATGAAAAATATTCTGATGATCCATGTCCTCAGTCTCCTTAAGATCAAAATGTTGGTTCCAATTCCATGAACTTTTGTTTAGCTGTGAATCATTCAGAAATGATTACATACACTCAACCTGTGTAGGAAAGTGCTCATACTAAATGAAAATTGCTTCAGTTTGGTGATGCTAAGGGATTGGATAGCCTATTCACAACCTAGAACATCCACACACTTTTCAAAATTCTGTTTCAGATATTTCATGGGTCCATTCAAAGTAAAGCTAGGTCACACTAAGTGAGTTAATAAGCAATTAAGTGAGTTAATTGCAGACAAGAGAAGAGTTCCAATGTAAGCCCACCTATAAAGACAAATCTAGTTGAGGCTTTTGTAGTAAACTAGTCTTAAACATTAATTTGTAATACAGTTGATGGAATGGGATAAAATAATAAAAAGGAAATATAAATTAAGAATGGGTTGAATCACCAAATACAACCATGCATGAAGGAAAAGTGATCCAACATGAATATCACATTCTCTTCCAAGGTACAAAGGTATGACAAAGAGTAATTTGTAAGGTTCCTTCCTTCTCGGATTCAAAGAACTCTCCCTGAATATGATAATTATGTTCTTTTTTTTTTTTAAAGTAAGCTCTACACCTAACGTAGGACTTGAACTCATGACCCCAAGATCAAGACTCGCATGTTCTACCAACTGAGCCAGCCAGGCACCCCAATAAGTATGTTCTTCTTAAGATGGCATGGTCTTATCCCACAGATCAGTGAAAAGCACTATATTTTTGAAATCAGAGAAACAAAAAGTGAACACAGAAGATGTTACAGGGCAAGTTGTAGGTGAAAAGGAAAGGTAATTTAGAATTTCTAAAAACACTTGCAGTGAGAGACTTTAATGTGGGAAGGAAAAAGGAGAGAGGAGGGACACAGATATGGCATTAGCACTAATGTAGTCCAGTAATCCTTGAACACCCAACAGAACTTGACCTACAACCTATCATTCTCGTGATGCCTCCTTCTCAAGTGTTAGTGCCATAAAATATAGTATCCAAGCCTTTTAAATAAAAAATTCAATCAAGCCCCTATACCTTCCATAATAGAAAGCAAATGGTGTCCAGGGAGTTAAAAATAACCAGTTCTGAGTCCAGAACATTCCCACACTCAATTCCAAGTTTAGAAATGGTACTTTTGGGGTGCCTGGGTGGCTCAGTCACTTAAGCGTCTGTCTTCGGCTCAGGTCATGATCCCAGGGTCCTGGGACCGAGCCCTGCATCAGGCCACCTGCTCAGCTGGGAGCCTGCTTCTCCCTCTCCCACTCCCCTTCCCCGCTTGTGCAAGCGCATGCATGCCCTCTCTCTCTGAACTAAAAAAATCTTAAAAAAAAAAAAAAAAGAGATGGCACTTTTCTGGACATACTGACTTGCAGGAGAATCCAGTTTAATGCTCAATAGCTGAGTGGCATAGACAGTCCTCATTTGTGCTTTTATTGTTTCTATTTCACAGATGTTAACAAAGTAACATCCAAATTTCGGTGTTTTCCTCTGCACTAAGCACTGAAGGGCATTAGCATGGCAACAGTCATAATTGTATGCCACTACCAGCTAATTTTTTTAAGCAGGTTCCATGTTGGGCATGCAGCTTGAACATGGGGCTTGAACTCAGGACCCCAAGATTGAGACCTGAGCTGAGACCAAGAGTCAGATGCTTAACTGACTGAGCCCCAGGCACCCCATGCCAGGTAATTTTCTAATACCTTTTGAAGATTTGTTGAAGGTTCTCCCAAACTTATATTATGTATATAACTTTCCAGAGACATGTGAGGGACCTTGTAGTTGTTAAATATTACTTTCTTATAGCCTTCATGTTTTATCTAATTCTGAACAGTGCTCCAAATAAGATGAAAATGTTTTGAGAAAGTGGAAAGGAATGCAGAGTCCTTTGAAATGTTTTCTTCAATTCATCAATACAATAAAATATAATCAACATCAACCAACTTGTATGATGCACTCATTTTACAATGTTTTAGACAGCTCTAATATCAATGGAGTAATTTTGAATGTTTCTGCTCATTACGTAAAACTTTATTAAGAAAACAAATTCTATGGTTTTATTAAAAAGTTGGCACTATGGGGCACCTGGGTGGCTCAGTCGGTTAAGTGTCTGACTCTTGGTTTCGGCTCAGGTCGTGATCTCAGGGTCATGAGATCAAGCGCCACGTTGGGCTCTGAGCTCAGCACAGAGTCTGCTTGAGATTCTCTCCCTCCCCTTCTGCTCCTTCCCCACATACTCTCTCTCCCTCTCAAATAAATAAATAAAATATATATATATTTTTTAAAGTAGCACTAATGCTTATTAGCTTTTAAAAGGAGACTTTGGACCATGCAAATCATCTCAAAAACAGCCTGCATGTCAAGAAGTCAAATCAATAATAAAGTCTGAAATTATTAGGCTCTTGGTTTTAACTCACACCTGCATTTTATGTGTTTGCGTATACTTGCAAAACTGATGTATACATTTGTGCTTATTTTATAGGACTTGGGAGCATAATACAAGTTCTAACAGTAGAACTGGTTTTCATGATACTTTCAACACAACCCCAGATTATAATGCCATGCCTGTAGAATTCTACTTTTTAATAAGATTTCCAGGAAATCACCATTGCAGAGTTTGAGAACTGCCTAGCGATGTTTGATTAGAATTTTTGAAAGCAAAGTCACTGGTGCAGAGATTAATAAATTTGGCTTAGTGATAAAAATGTACAATTTGTGGAACCCCTCCTGTATTCTCCAGGCAGGCCCAATCTAGTCACATGAGTCCTCAGAAGTGGAAGACGAAGGCAGAAGAGCGGGTCAGAAAAAGATTCATATGAAAAGGCCTTTGGCCACTGTCAGTGTTGAAGATGGAGGAAGGGAGCCACAAGCCAAGACATGCAGGCCACCTCTAGAAGCTGAGATCAACTCTCAGCTCACAGCCAGCAAGAAGACAGGAACCTTGGTGGTCCAACAACGGCCAAGAACTGAGTTGTGCCACTGACCCCAATGAGCAGGAAACAGATTCTCCCCTAGAGCCTCCGATGTGAACAAAGCCCTGCCATCACCTTGATTTTAGCCCAGGGAGACCCATACCAGACTTCTGAGCTAAAAAACTGTTAAGATAATAAATTAGGGAGGTTTTAAGCCATTAGTTTGCAGTGATTTGTTATGGCAGTAAGAAAACTAATATAGAGTTCTTATTGAGTGCTTGCACACCATTAAGCAATGGGACAATAATGTCCACAAGAAAATACTAAACATGCTGACTGGGGAGTACCCTAGGAAAGTACTAAAAAGAGCCTAAGAGCTAGAGCATTGTCCATGGTGGCTGATTACCATGGGGGGAAAACGTGGGGAGCCAATGAACGTAGAACAGTGCTTTGAGAGAAATAGGAAACAGTGAAGTGAATCCTAATACCCTATCAGCAATTAAAGATAATTGCCCCAATATTTTCCTACAACTTCACCACTTGACAGTATGGCCAAGTAAAGCTGACCTCTCCTTATGCCACCACCCAATTCAAAAAAGCTTACCTCATCTGTCATACTTCTTTGTTCTTCCGACCGACCCTAGTGAGATATTATCTAATTAATAGCTGGCAGGAAAGTAGCAAAAGTTGAAAAAAACAAAATGGCATTAGAAAAGTTAAGAGCTTTGATATCAAGCAGACCTGAGTTTGAATTCTCACTTCACCTCTTCCTTTGAGTGTGACGTAGAGCAAGTTAATTAACCTCTCTGAACCACTGTACCCTCCGGTGTAAAACAGAGACGACTTACCCGTATAGAGTGTTTGGGAGGCAGCCTGCAAAGTGCTTGGCATTTTTATAGTAGCACTCAACAAACTGTATTATATTTAGCTCTGTTAAACCAGGACAGTTTCTAAAAATGGCAAACAAATACATTTCACATGAAATGTATAATACTGGTCTTACAGGCTAGATTCAAGTTTTAAGCTCCTGGAGTTCTGAAAGTTGTTTTTATTTACCTTTTTCTTAGGGAAGAATAAGTTACTGCTTTTCACTATTGAACCATATCCTAAGAAGTACTCTCCAACAAGGTGGAGATGTTCTTATCTTAGCATACCATAAATACGGCAACACTGGATAAAAGCAACATATACCCTCATCATGGGAAGTCACACCAATGAAAATATTTTACTCTAATTGAAAACAAAATATAATTTTATTTTTCACTAAGATGACATCCTACGGACCAGGATCAAATTATTGCTGCTTAAAAGGTAAAATATGTACACTTATACCCTAGAAAGCACCTATGCCCTGTCTAACTTAAAGGATGATACTCTGTTCCTCCTGTTTAAAAAGGTTACTATCAAGTTTTTTTTTTTTAAGATTTTATTTACTTATTTGAGAGAGAGAGAATGAGAGACAGAGAGCACGAGAGGGAAAAGAGTCAGAGGGAGAAGCAGACTCCCCGCTGAGCAGGGAGCCCGATGCAGGACTCAATCCCGGGACTCCAGGATCATGACCTTAGCCGAAGGCAGTCGCTTAACCAACTGAGCCACCCAGGTGCCCGGTTACTATCAAGTTTAAACATAAATTGGTTCACTTTCCATCCTACGTAATATGCACTTTATAATCTGGTATCTATTTTCGGGGCACCTGGTTGGCTCAGTCGGTAGAGCACACGACTCTTGATCCCAGGGTTGTAAGTTTGAGCCGCACGTTGGGTGTCAAAGTTACTTAAAAATAAAATCTTTAAAAGAAAATTAAAAAAAAATCTGGTATCTATTTTCAATTCATGTCTTCATATTTAGCTCAGACACATTTCTCTTCTATAGTGTTTTCATTCCCATTAAATGCATTATCAATACTGAAAGTACAGTAAACAAAAATTAACCTGATTATCCTGGACCAGAATTTTCATACCAGTAAAATAAATTAAGCAATTTAATTGTTTGTGAATACAGATAGGATGGAAGGATAGTTATGAGTGATTGAGTGATTGTAAGGACTATACCCCTAACACCCAGCAGAGTTATGCCTGGCACATAACAGAAAGTGAGTAATTCTGAATATTACAATATTTTAAAGTCAATATACAAGGTGAGTGAAAAAGAGCTGAGCACTTTCAAAAATGGATTACTCAGCAACTCCTTTACGTACAGATTCCCCAAGAATCACACGCTGACACCACCTCTTTCTTACCGTCTTGAGGAAATAAAGCAATACTCTGTGGCTGCCATTTCAATTTAAAATATCATCATGCACAGTGCTTATAATTCTTGACTCTTTAACCCCAAGTTAAAGTCATTAACACAAATACTTGCCTATCCCCTCCCCCTAACTCGGCCCGACTTAGCTTCTCATCTAAATATTCTAACTTTCAAGCAGAATGTCTGGAATCCTTAGAATTCTTAGTAACTCCAGACTTCCCGTGGGGCTATAGGAGATTTGCGTTTCTGCCCCTTCTCTATGGGACAAGTGTTTTGAGGGGTACTTGGAAGTCACATTAAAGTAGAAAAAAAAAAAAAACAATGCATCTAGAGAAATTCTTGACAAGGAAAATTCTTGGAAATTTCTGAAAGCATCAGAAATACTAGCTTTCTGTCTTGCAAGTTTCTTTTGTGAGATATTCTTCAGTAACATTAAATGGTTTCAAGAGATCTTTTAAAACACACACACAACTGGCTTTAAGACAAGATTCTAACTTCCCTTGCACATGCCCGGCAGGCTTCCCCAGACTAAAAATTCTGAAGTAGTGAAAAGAATCCACACTGACTAGGAGGTGCAAGCAATCCAGTCATGAACCTCTGGAAAGGAAGTTTGTAAACTCGGAATTCAGTACAGAACAGTGTGAATCCTGTGATTAAAAATGATTTAATCCCAGTCTCTGAGACAAGGAGAAAAGTGTCATCTAGTCGGACCACATAGGGAGCACTGCATTCAGATGTAGTATCTCCTATAAAGATTAACATGAAAAAAAAAACAGGGCCAGGTGAGGACAACCAGCAGAGTGAAGGGTCTGGAAAACATGTCATACAAGCAAGGGTTAAAGAAAGAGATTTCCAGACTTGTATGTAGTACAGAAAATAGAGATTTTTCTATCTACCTCCAAAAAGCTACATGAGGATCTAGAGATAAAAGATCTAGGAAAGATTTTGCTCAATGCAAGGAAGAGCTGTCCACGCATGAGAGGTGCTGCCTTGGTGAGGTAGTGAGCTCTCTGTTACTGACAGTGATCAAGGCGAATGTGTATTAAACCATCTTTCAGAGGTGTCGCAGAAAGGATTCCTGCTTTAAAGGGGGTTTGGATTCTCTAAGTGACCTCTAAGGTCACCTTCATCTCTATGGTTTCCCATTAATGTATGTTAAGCTAGCCCATCTGTAAGCTCAGACAATAGAAATTCCCAAGGACATGCCACCAAAGATACACACTCACACTAAACTGTTCTTAGGCACTGTTTATGTTATTTCTCCACTTAATTTTGTTAGAGTGAGCGTGTAGTAAAAACAAATTAAGCAGACAGAAATAAAAGTTTATGTATGTGGTAACTGTGAAAATAGCTGCATATATTCTTTTCTAATTTGAGATGATCAATTTAAGAAGTATTTTGCCAAGTAAAAAATGACTTCGAAAACCACGAGGTTTTGTTGTAATCACTAAATTAGAAAAAAAGACAACCTTAGGGAATAGAAAATGTGTCAAATTTTTTAAAATGCCTATTTTTATTCTCTTTTTTGAATCACCCATAAACAAGGGATACTTATACAGTCTGCACAGTCTTTTCTCAGGAAATCTAGATACTGCATTTTAATGATACAATGATAGAAAACAACTGCTATAAAATACTGTGCTGTTGATATTTACTACAAACTCTATTTTACATATTAAACAAAATAACCGTAAACAGGGAGCTGACCGAAGGCAAGTGCATTCATTAGCTTAAGGGGCACAAGTCTAATTCACTAACACTCATTCTACATTCATTGTCTTTTTGCTTGAGAAAGGTAAAATTCGAAGGAAAACATCCCACCGTGTGTCTGTCTTGCTGGAAAATTCACTGTTACATTGCACTGGTTAATTCCTACCCATTGTCTTCCTCTTTATTGCCACACCATTGTTATCAAAACTTACAGCTTGTGAAAAAAAGATAAAAGGATCGCTAATGCTAATCCTGTTCTATTTCAGCGTGCCCTTAGAAACTAGCAATACATTAACCCTGTAACATTAGCCCGAAGGAACCATTTGCTGTTTAAAAACAATGAATACCAAAATACCAGAAAACCACTTAGATGTGACTGCCCTTTCAGCTTTATTAATTTAGGCAAAATGACAGGTTAATTTATATGGTTCACACCTGTCAGGAACGGAGTCTTTACTAATTCAGTTTACACTGACCAGGAGATCCTCCCTCAGGCTAAGGCTGAACTTCAACCTACTGTTGAACAGAGTGTAACGCAAATTCCACATGGATGGCACACCACCCTTCAAGGGTTCAAAACGGAAGCTGAAGGAAGACTCAATCTACCCAGTAAAGACTAAGCATTTGGTAACCAAGCTGCCTGAAGGCAAAGGATTTTTTTCCTCCATCTTTTGTCTTTAAGGTACTCCCACTATTCCCGAATCACAGAATAACATAATTTGAAGAGCGCTTTATGCTATATAAGAGACGATTCTCCTTCATATCGTCATCAACATTGTCCTTATCATCAGTCTTGAGTATACGGAGAGAGGCTGCACCTCTCATTCAAGCTTTAAATAAGCAGAAAGAAGGCAAACTTGGATTTGAAATCCACAAGGGGAAAATCGCCTTTCTGTTCGATGTTTGCAGTAAGTGAAAAGTTGTCTGTTGTACCTCTCACGGGAGGAGAAGCACTGCCCTACCTATAGCATCAATAAAGGAGCTCCAGGGGCACCTGGGTGGCTCAGTAACTAAGCGTTTGCCTTCGGCTCAGGTCATGATCCCAGGGTCCTGGGATGGAGCCCCGCCATCGGGCTTCCTGCTCGGTGGGGAGCCTGCTTCTCCCTCTCCCACTCCCCCTGCTTGTGTTCCCTCTCTAGCTGTCCTTCTCTGTCAAATAAATAAATTCTTTTAAAAAAATAAAAACTAAAAAAATAAAGGAGCTCCAGCTAAGCAGCACCTACACTGGGCTGAGAACAAGATCATAAGGAGCCCTTATATTTTTTCCACACTTGCTCAATTACCACAGCACATTTTTACTACAGCCCGAAAGATTTTTATTGAAATTTCAGTCTTTGAAAAATAGACCCAAATCTTCGATGAAAACCACGGAATGTGTTACTTGACAAATCACAATACATATTGATGAAACACTACAAACCAATACTGATACGACTCAAGCAAACATACAAAAAAAGATGTTTCTCTTAACTGTCAAGAATTCTATATTCCAGATAATATTGTAAAGGTTTAGATATAATTTTATAGATAAACTCTCAGATATCACAATTGACCAAAAAGTCAGAATTAAATTATTCTATTTCAAGGCAAAGACTTTAGACCCAAAGACACAAATAACCATTTAACCCAACAACTGTGAGAGCAAACACAATGTCACTTGACCCAGTTTTCTAACTTAGTCCTTGTAATTTTTGAGAGTGAAAATCACGCTCAACTTAAGTATCATTTTGTGTGCAGAAGTGTTGTGGAATATAAAGAAGCTCTGATGAGAACGTGTTACACATGATATTTTTATTTCTGGCCAAGTAAGACAATGAACTTCAATCTGAAACAGTCAAAAACTAAATGATATATTTAGACACCTGATTTAAACTCCCCAAGCTAGTCTTTTCCTATATTTCACATATTTTCCCTGTGTATATTAACATGATATTTAAAACCCTGTATTAATTCATTTATAAAGAAAAATAAGTTAAGGCCAATTTAATAACTTGGCCTGTCACAATGTCAAAATGGTGTAACCTAACACGAGCCCTTCAAATACATCTTCCCATTCTACCTCTGTGTACTACCGACCATCAACATCAACACGCAAGATCTGTGGTATTTTCCAGCTTCTACCACCTAAATCAATTCACTCATACCATCAGGTCAAAGCAGTGAGTACTTAAAAGGAGGAAAGTGATTCATTACAGATGCTGTATTAAGCTGTATCTGAGCCTATGGCTAGTATGAATACAATATACATTTTTTAACCATCTCTAAAAATTGGGCCACAACAGGAGCTACAGTTTGGATCCTCTGTATGGTAAAATATAGGAGGAATACCAGACTCATTAATAGCCATTATTAATTGTACCCTGCTGATTTCAAGTTTTGGGGTGTGTATGTTTTGTTTTGTTTTTACAATGAAGCTGCTTTTGGTAAATCTTTGCTCATTTCTCACCAGCTAGGATTCATAAAGTCAACAGGCACATCTCATTTTCTCAAATGATTTAAAGGAGCTCCATTAACTTATCACCTGCATTAATTTGTGCTTTTGACAAATTCAGCTTTTGAGAAACAAATATAGCTGATCTTTTTTTTTCCTTTCTTTTACAAATCTGACTTAAAATTTTAACTTAGAGGAAAAGTCACACAAGCAAACAGATAAAATCACCTGAAGCATCTCTCAGGAAGAACAAAAAATAATCTGAAAATGACATGATGACAGAATTTCACTCTGAAATGTCCTCATTTTTCAGCGCTTTCTAGGGAATCGCTTCCTTTGGACTGAGAGCACCAGCACACTTCCTCAGCAGCTGAAAGCCTTTCAAAGAACCAGACTAAGACACCACTGTGTTTCTGAACCTCATATAAAACAAAAACTAATAAAATGGCAACTCATCGGTTTTCTAAACACACAATTAACCTAAAGCAGGAAGAATTTTCCACAGCTTTCCTGCTGGAAAATACTGTAAAGGAAATACAGTTAAAACAGGCTTCTACTCCAAAAGCTTTTCTTGTGCTAATATTTAAAAAATTTTAAAAAAAAATGGTCCAGCTTTCCCTTACGCCTTCCCCTACCGAGAGGAAAAAAAAAAAAAGGATCACAGACAATATTTTAAAAGAAGATTTCATTCTATCTCCTGGATTTTGTTTCTAAGGCAACAGTTTGCAAATTTAAAAACTCAGATTTTCAAAAATTCTAGTAAGACTTCCCAATATATTTTAGTATATATTTACTTAAAATAAATTTCTAAAACAGGCATTTGTAGAACACATTTTTCAACTCCACGTATGTACATAACTATTGACAGAACTAGAACTTGCACAAACTTGAACTTACACTTCAGAACCGGAATTATAAAACTGGGAAAGATAGAACATTGAACTTATTAATATTCATACACAACTCAAGTGTAAAAGTCCTAGTTACAAGGCTCATTTTCTGATCCATGTGTTAACTCCGAACGTTTCCAATTCATCCAAAAATTATAGAGACCATTTCCCTATTTAACACCACACCAACATCAATCACCAGCAGTGTTTTGTGCCACTACACAAAAGAAGTCATCTTAAACATTTCAGATATAGAAAAATTCAAAATAAAATCCACCCGTCCTGAAAGATTAAAGTCTATCCTTAGGCAATTCCTTAGGTATACCTTTAGACTTGTACATTAGTAACCCGATGACAATTAAGCACGTTAAATAAAAACAAACATCAACTCCCAGGACAAGCAACCGAAGGTAAAATGTGGGCATGCCCATATATTTCATTATAAGCCAGCTTGCGGTTTTTACTCTTGTGGGTTTGGGGATGTGGCTGTTTGGGATGGTTTGTTTTTTTGTTTGGTTTTGTTTTTACCCCCTTTTGCCACAAGGTTGATTCACGAAAGAAACCCCACTTTAATATCCTATTTTCTCTCACTTACATGTATGCTGGAGAAAGTGGAGTTGACCTGGATGTTTTAAGCACAGGAACTGGGAATTTCCAGATAGCAGGAGAGCTCGTTTTCCATTTCAATGGCATGTTGTCACCACGGTACTACAATAACAGTAAACGGCGTTTCCATAACAGACTACCGACTAGGACTTCCATTCCACACTGTCCCGACACACAGCAGCGGCTGCCGCGGAGAACAAGCAAGCGATCTGCCCGTGCCCCTAACACCGAAGCCTCCGATCTGTAAAATAGGGCTGCAAGGCACCTCCCTTAAATCCTCCTGTCCCCTAAAGCAATACGATGATTCTATCGTTCTAACTCAACAATAGTGCCACCTCGTTAGGAAAGCGTTGACTGCAGTGTGTATATATATATATATATATATATATATATATATATATATATTTTTTTTTTTAAGACTGCACCGTGCAGACCACACAATGCAGCTTTATTTCACAAAAAGCGGCTGGGGTTTTATTTTGTTGTTGTTGTCGTCGGTGTAAGCTGGCATTACCATTGTTCTACCTTAACAGGGATACTGCAGCGCTGTACTCGATTCTGCACCTATTAACCTGATTTCTGACCAATGGTAGCAGGAAAAAAAAATAGATGGGTTTCATATGAAAATGAAACAACATACCTACTCAGAATACACTTGTCATCCTCTGAACATTCTTCTTTTGAGCTGCAACAATACAAATGGGATATAAACCTCAGCATAGCCTTAGGCCACAGCTAATAGAGATCAGTGACTAAATTCAGCAGCCCGCTTTCCTCCCGCACAAGCTCTGGCCACACAATAAAAGAATGCCATTATGGGAAAAGCCCGTTTAAAAAATGCCAGTCTCTCTGTTTTCCAGTTAGAAGAAGGCAAAATGTAAGAACAAGTATAAACTGCTGCAGAACTCTGCACGCTCTTCTAGCGGCTTCTGATTCAAGTTGCTCTCCTTTCCCTATTCTTATTTCCAAGCCGGGATGAGCAGAATCTCATCCGTTTACAACATGCTGTGGTAACACGAATATCACTCTGTCTTCTGCAGCAGAGAAGTACAGAGTGGCGTGCTCTTAATAGCAGTCCTCGGAGGGACGCTATCAACAATCTAATTCAATGCTGCCCTCCCCTTCTTCTCTCCCCCTTTCCCCTCCCGTTCGGCCCCCTCCCTCCTCCCCCACCCCCAAACAGCTCACAAATTGCCTAGAGGAGAGACCAATGCTGCTGGCCAAGCAGGTGTCCAGCAGGGACCATTCCAAAGCTCAGCGGCGGGTCCGGTAACCTCTAGGGGTTAGCGACTGACAAGGAGATTGAAAAATTCAAGCTGCTGTCAAAGGCAACTTGAGGTATTTCATGAAAGCAGCGGCAAATATACGGTTCATCCATATCATTTTAGAATACTGCCAGAAAACAGCCTTGTAAGTGCCCCGAAAGTGACGGGGTGTTGTAAGTTTCTGTTTAAAGCACCAATCTCACACATTTTCTACACAATTCTAAGAAGTGAAAATAGGAGAGGCTGGTATTATGCTGAACTCTTTATTTATGGGCTGAAGAATTTCACCTCTGATGTCGGCGAGTCGCCATCACTAACCATCTACCTTCATAGCACCTTCTACATCTGCCTAAAAACAGAATTATCTTGCCTTCACCAGTGCAAGCTTAGTAAAAGCAGACTGCCCTCCACACAGAAGCCACTACCTTTAAAAAAAAAAAAAAAAAAAAAAGCACTGCAGTGACAAACAGCTCATATTTACTTTCAAGTCTGTATGCAAAAAATAAACTTGTGCTTCTAACCTGAGTAGCTGGCTTTCGGATACTCCTTCCAAATTATTCCTAGTTTTTAAAAGACGGAGATTTAGTCCCTTAAGAGGTTTCTCATTTGTATTCAAAAAGCACAGACGAATGTTACCATAGGAAGCAACCACCTTCAGAAATTCCACAATACAGAATTTAATATACCAGAAATACAGTGTGAAATTAGCTCCAGGTAATCACCAATACCTTCCGTTAAGATACACGTCAATATTCAGGCAAAGAGTATTTTCCTATGGAAACCACCCATACGTGTGGCAGTGTATACACACGCCACATGCATACATACATCTATGGAGAGAAAGCTTATTTTGAAAGATTGACCAGTAATGCATAAACTTCATTAAACAGTAGGTAGATGTCAGCCATCACTAACTCACAAATAATTTTTATTCAATCGACCATACACAAGCACCCCCCAAAAACCCAGGCAAGCAACTTAAAAAGTTAAATTATAATTCTCTTTTTAGTACCCACAAACAAAACTGTCTCATAAAAATCTTCAAAGGAATCAGAGAAAGGAGTATTTATCAATACTCTAATGAGCAAAATACATTTAAAAGGTTAAAAAAAAAAAGCACCACTAATACAAATAAACCATAGTCAATATTTTACACTAGAAGGCTTTATGTAATAACTCTTAATAGTTATGGAGCAAAAAGGTCCCAGGTACAACACTCAGCCTTGCCAACTTGTTGGAAACCCTCAGAATAAAACACACACATGCGCGCGTGTGCTCATCAAGCAAGTTTGGAATGTCCCATTCCAAAAACGTGAAGCATTCTCAAACATTTCCAAATATAAAACATAAAACAGCTACAAATTAGCTGTATGTAGCAAGGAGGTGATATTTTAGAAAGCAAATTCAATCACTTTCCAGCTTATGAAAATATTACAAAGCAGTAATTGCAAATACAACTTCTGAGAACAAAGACCCCCAAACCTACATAAAAACATGGTTAGTAAAGTGTTGCGAGCAGTCTATAAGGTTGACTCAAAATTTATGAGTGGGATATAGGGTAAATGTGGAGTTTTTGAGATCTCCCAGGGGGTAACCCCCACAAACAGGTGAAGATCACTTCATTGCAAAGGTTCTCCAGTTATTATTCTTCGTGAACAATTAATGTATTCAAAAAACCCACATAATCTTTGTCTAACTTCAGGCTCCAAAGAAATCAACGAGTAGCACCAAATCCTCTATGTCAATTGCCTGTCTAGGTTTCTCTTAGACTTAACGTTTACAACCTGTTTTGGGGGCCCTCGAACAATTGTCATATTTGCCCAAAGTGAAAAGAAAGACTGCTTTCCCTCCACACCACCCTCAGCACTGGTAAAGACCCCAAAACCCTAAATAAAAGCTTACATCTGATGATGACCATTTATTTCTATTCAGTTCTCCCCGCTTTAACAAATTGCCAGGAGTCATTTTTAATTATCTCTCACGAGCAAACAACTAATATGCCAAAGGCTTTAAAAATAATTCCTTTACGTAGAAATACGGTCCATGAAATCTACTTTACACTATTAATTTGCCTAACAACAACGCTCCTCATACATCATTTAGAAATAAACTTCAGCCAGGTAAAATCACCCCAATTACAAATTAGCAGAGTCCAAATTAATCAGATTTTACTACCCTGACGACTCTGGTAGCAAATATCGAGCGTAATGACCATTACATTCTGGACCTGAAAATGTTTTCACCTCCAGAGCGAAAGGGAGAAAATTATTAAATGTATATTTTAAATAGAATTTTATGCTGGGAAATGTCAAAAACGCTCGTTGACTTCATATGAAACACTGATTTCATTTACAGAACACTTGGTTTCTATTAGGGACCAATGCATAAAAGAGGACAGAAAGACAACATACCCAAAAACTCTTCAAAGCATTTGAGGAACATTAACTAATCACTTGAAAATACCTGTGAAATGCGTATTTCAGAGATGTCATAAACAAAGGACGATGCTGGGACTTGGCCAAGGCCACAAAAAGAGGCATCCTTGGCCAAATCTTACAATGCAGAATTCCCTGTTTCCCCACGTAGAAAGAGGAGATATTTTATAAAACTTTTAGAATTCTTACAAATCATCTTGCTCAGAACCCTCATTGTACAGATGAAAGACCTGAAGCCCAGAGATGTGAACTTGCCCAATTTCACCCTGCTAGCGAGCAGCAGGACTGGGACTAGGAACCAGGTTTCCATCTGCTAGTCTGGGACTCGCACTCTAGAATCCCTACTGTCCCTCCTTCTTGATGAGACCTTTCCTGAAGACGTGTGTTTCTCTGTGACGTGAACCACATTCTGTAAGTACCTCTGTGTGTTCTAAATAAACAAGAATTACCAAGAGCTATTTATTCCTCCAATGATATGTACGCTCAAAGATAGAAGTGGGAGACAGACACCAAAAATACAAAAGTGTGTGCAAAGACCATTCACAAAATCTTCATTCCAGAAGGTGTTTAAGTATGATGAGGGAGAAAAAGGCAAATGAGAATTTAGCCAGTCATAGTATGGGAGAGAAGTGAAATATACAGCTAGGAGGGGGAATTTTTTTTTTCTAAACATAAATGTTTCTAAATAACTTACAGAAAAATTGAACTCACTGGCTGACAGTGATGGTTCTTCCGTCCCACCACCCCGTGCAATGAACTGACTGATCATGTCACCCCTCTGACCTCTCTCTCTCTCCATATTTTCATAACATTCCCTCAGAACTGACCTACCTTCTTGCAAGTTTTGGTGAATCCTGTGGTAGGTACAACTACAGACTAATAGCATTGACCATGGTTTGTGTGAGCAGGCACCATATAATCTTCTCTTCAGTCCTGACAATGTCTCCTCAGACTAATGGGGGCTAGCCATGTTATTCGTGTCGCCCCGACAAGACTATAGATCAGCCGAACTGTGTGCTCTGTTAAGTTCTACCAATCAGTAAGAGTATTTGGATGGTGACCAAGTAGGGCTGTTAAACCTTTTAAAGCACACAAAAACCTGACTTCTGCACAACAGAGCAAAACTCTTAATACATCAGGGCTCCTTATTACAGAAAACAGAACTGTTCACATGAATGGCTACATACACGTGTGTGCACGCGCGCACCTCATCTCCTTTACTTCTTTCAGGAAACTGAATATCAACGACATTAAAAAATTTTTACCGGATACTCAGATATGTAGCCTTGCTAAAATCAAAACGGAAAATCCCAGATGTCTCTCAAAGACGACTACGCTGGGAAGTCATAATTTCATCCTCTATAAGTACCCTTCTCACATGTCAATTTCCTTTGCAGAGCCGGGTGGGTACTTCCAGTCCCACAGAGGATTTACATCTCTTGGCTATGTCTCGGATTAATACAGTACCTATCTCCTTCCTCACAGTGCAAACAAGTGTGTACCTGCACAGTTGTGTTTGTGTACTTGTGGCAGGAGTGAAGCGAAGGGAAGCACTCTTTCCATCTCTAACATTTCCAAAAGAGAGGAAGGATACTGAGTTTTGGGGGGAGGAGGGATAGAACAGCAATAAGTGGGGCTGGTAGGCTGGCAAGCCAGGAAACAGTAGGAAAAGGGACAAAAGGGGAAAACGGAAAGGGTAAGGAGGGGAATGACGGGATGGAAGGAGAATGAAGAGCCAAGAACGGGAGTGGTCCCGGTATGTGGCAACTTTTGTAATTGGGGGTCAGACGGATGAGGTTCTGGGGATAAGACAGGAGTTGGGGTAGGAGAGCAAATCCAGAGGGACTGAGCAGGTGACAAGAAAGGTCCAACCGTTGGGGCACCAAAGACCCACAGCTTCTGCCTACCCTTACTCTCTCACTACAGCTGAAAACAGGATTAGCACTGACTGAGAAATTTAGAAGTTCTTGCCTTTTCTTCTTTCGTTTCCTGGAGTATCTACGTTCTAGTAAAATCTGTAAGCTTTTTTTGTTCTTGGCTACCCCTGGGTGCCTCATTCGTATATGATTCCCAAATCCACACGCCCAAGTAAGTCTTTATACAACTCTGACATGCCCAAACAAATTAATCCTTAAGTATTCCCATCTATTAAAAACTGCCTTAGGGGCACCTGGGTGTCTCAGTTGGTTAAGTGCCCGACTCTTGATTGTTCTCAGGGTCATGAGATTGAGCCCCGCGTCGGGCTCCATGCTGGGTGTGGAGCCTGCTTAAGATTCTCTCTCTCTCCTTCTCCCTCTGCTCCTCCCTCCCCACCATGTGTGCGCACATTCTCTCTCTCTCAAAACAAAACACCTGCCTTAAACTCCAAACCAAAGTGTTTGTATGTGTTGGGAGTGGTGGTGGTAGAAAAAAAAAAAAAGATTTTTAAATATATAATATTTGCACAGCTGATTTTGTATTACCATTGTCAAACTGTTGGAAAAAAGCAACTTAGAGAGGCAGTTTATCATCAAGTAGAGATAACGCAACTAGTGCTCCAGTAAGAAGCCATGCTTTAGCACACCCTGCGTTCCCGCCATGGGACTTCATATGGCTGAGACACTCTCCCCAAATTCCTGTTCCTCCTTCCAGAAGGAATCCCTGAATCTTTGTATCTTCCTAACTGAGCACCACTCCCAGCATACCGGAAGGCACTCCATAAATATTTGTTGGGTAAACTGAAAGAGAAGTTTATAAGCAGAAGGGTGATTAAGCAAGAATTGGGTATCAAAGTCAGGATATATCCTGGAAGGGTTTTTAAGTGTTACCAATTCTGCTATGACTAAAAAGCAGAGTACAGGTAAAAAGAATATTCATCTGCTAATTGGATAATTTTAGGCTATGAATTCCTTAAAATGAAAAAAAAATTAAATATACACATTATCTTGTTAAAAGTAAGTACATGTTGAAGAAAATCACCCAGGATATAAACTTTTTAAAAATGAAATAAATGCATCACTTATAGTGATGGTGGACTGCTCTAATGAAAAATCCTTGCTCTCATCTCAAATAATGATAATGTATCTGTTTAGTTGTCTCTCAGCAAATTCCTAAGTATCTCCTTAAATTACCACATGTAAATAAAACAGCCAAACCATCATTAGATTTTCTGATGTGTTTGTACATCAAACCTGCAAACTTATCAACATAAAAAGCCACTAAAAATGTACAGTGTTGGGGGGCCTGCCTGGCTCAGTTGGTAGACCATGCAACTCTTGATCTCAGCCTTGTGAGTTCGAACTCTATGTTGTGTGAAAGATTACTTAAAAACAAAATCTTTAAAAAAACAAGCAAAAAGAACATGGCTCTCCTGGCTAAAAAATACAATCATATAAGGCTTTTTATTTATCTTTATTTTTTTTAAGATTTTATTTATTTATTCATAAGAGACAGAGACAGAGAGAGAGGCAGAGGGAGAAAGAGGCTCCCCGCCAAGCAGGGAGCCCGATGTGGGACTCGATTCCAGGATCCTGGGATCACGACCTGAGCCAAAGGCAGACGCTTAACCATCTGAGCCACCCAGGCACCCCATATAAAGCTTTTTAAATAGTTTCGCTACCTTCTTTTAATTTGGCATCACATAGAGAAGCAAAACCATAAAAGCTGCATGCAAAACACTTATCTATGATGACTGAAAAACTTTTCAATAGTAAGCACATCATATACCCAATCTCAAAAGGCATGTCAATTAAGGAAAGGCAACATTTGCGATATTCTACATTGTTTCAGAAATAAATATGCTTTTATAAAACTCTGAGTTACGGAAAGACCTTTAGAAGAATACATGACATTTTCCTCAACATTCTGATTAAAATCAATGAAATAATGCTACTACTTAAAAAAATGATATTTATTTCCTTTTATCCAAAGAGTTATTATAACATTCACATCTGTACCGTAAATGTTACAGCTAAAATGAGATCTAGAAGTAAACACTTTCATGGAAAGCTAATTCTAATGACTCACTAAGATCATACAACACTACTTAAAATTTCCACGAAAAAGGGCCCTTTATATTCGATTGGTTTAACTTTATTTTTAGCACTTCGCAGGCCTAACTGTTACAATTTTAAATTTCCTAGACATACATCTATAGAAACTATTTTTGACTAAAATAAAAGGCTGTAACCAGATATGAATGAGAAAATTACTTAAACTCCAGAGAAGAATCAACTTCAAACTTGAACCCTATGACCTGTTGCCATGACATGGGGCTCAACAGTTTTCCTAAAGGTGTGTAGTTTTATAGTCACGGGATATGCCTCCTATGGTGGTATCCAAGAGATTTAGCAACTAGTTCAAACCTCTATTTTCTTATTTTGAAATCCTTCTCATTTTCCAATTTGTAATTCTTCTCTTGGGTGATCTTAAGTTAGAAAGATTTTATTCTTAGGGAAAGAAAGGGGGTATAGAAACACACTGAAAGATAACAAATATATGCTGGTAAGTCTAAATTACAGAAGCTAGCCGAAAAGTGTGCAATTTAAAATTGTTATGCCGTGGGGCGCCTGAGTGGCTCAGCTGGTTAAGCGTCCAGCTCTTGATTTCAGCTCAGGTCATGAGATCTCAGAGTCGTGAGATTGAGCCCGGCATCAGGCTCCTCACTGGGCACGTAGCCTGCTTAAGATTCTCTTTCTCCCTCGCCTTCTGCCCTTCCCCCCGCCCCACTCACACTGTCTCTAAAAATAAAATAGTTATGCCTCAAAAACTATTGAGCAATTCAGTGAAAATCCTATGACATCAGACATCATTAACTCATGATACATAAAGGGTTCGTGTGTTACAAACCAACCACAGCACTGTTTTAAAGTTATGTCTAACTTCATTACGTGGATGCAATGGTTGTCCAGTGGGAGGCAGTAATTTCTTTTCCTTTATCTCATGTTCTATTACTAACGAAAGTAAATGCAGTTTTGATATGAGGAAGTAAAAAACACACTTCATTTTCTAGGGGGTCCCTAGATTTAAGCAAGATGAAAATTTTATTTATTTATTTATTTAAGTTTATTTATTTAAGTAACCTCTACACCAATGTGGGGCTTGAACTCAGGACGCCACGATCAAGAATCGCGTGCTCTTCATACTGAGCCAGTCAGGTGCCCCTTAAGTTAGATGCAATTTAAATTTGGGTTTCACGACGCCTAAGTCTGTCTACTTCAGTCAGTAAGTTCCGAACCACTTCATGTCTTCAAAATCAAATATGTGTATTAAATAATCAGTTACTTCTCATGGAATTCTGAAGCTACATAATATTTAAGTGAAATATTATCTTCCCATTAGCTAGCATATATTTATTCATTCATTCCTTAACCAACTGAGCCACCCAGGTGTCCCCCATTCATTCATTCCTTATTCAGCTTGATCTAAGCTACAGACTCTGTTGAGCATTTTTATGAGTCTTCTACCACTAGGTCTGGACATGTTATTTAAATTCCTATCATGCTGTTCAGTCAGTAAACGAAAATATTTATGTTTGGGAATTTCCAGAATTACCAATTTTTGAGATTCTGATCTGTAAAGCACAGAAGCAACATAACTTATATTCCAAAAAGGGTGAAGAGGCAGTGAGACTGAGCTTAAACTGATACTCTAAACAGGGAACAAACATTAGCAAAATAATTAGGACCATGTTTTCACATCTGTCAACTAAAATGCATTTGTTTCAACTGAGGACTTCTTCCCATATTAGCATTACCGACAGTGCAAGATTGACTCCTTGAACTTCACAAATACCAAAATCAATCAACTCGCTATGGCTTAGCCCAAAGCCTATAAAGAAGAGGTACATGCTGAATTAGTTCAATCATCAATAAGTATTAAGAACTTAGGACTTTGCTAGATGTTACAAGTATACAGAAGAACACATGTTCCCTGGCCACAAATCTCTGGCAATCTAATCAGGCAGACTGCATATTCACATATGGAACATGAATGGGTAAGCAATAATATATTGCTACTGTAAAGCCTTGACTATCCAGAACCCTGGATAAGCCTTGCTTATTAGTCAATTTTTAAAAAATTAACTTCAGGGGCGCCTGGGTGGCTCAGTCGGTGAAGCATCTGCCTTCAGCTCAGGTCACGATCCCAGGGTCCCGGGATCGAGCCCCCGCATCAGGCTCCTGGCTCGGTGGGGAGCCTGCTTCTCCCTCTCCCACTCCCCCTGCTTATGCTCTCTCTCTGACAAATAAATAAAATCTTAAAATAAATAAATAATTTCAATTTAAAACAATAGGAATGGGCTAACTCTTCAAATATCAAAACTTCCCTATTTTTCACCTTTTGACGGAAATCTTTTGGCCCTTCACCGTCTTCAAGTCTAAACTGGACACGAGTCTTTTAAAAGTACTTCACAGACACCATAATGCGCAAGAGCTCCTGTGATGATGCCTCGGATGTAGATACAGCAATGTGGGCCAGCAATATCTGTCACTCCTCATCCTCGCCTGACTCCGGCCCCCGTATATACTTGCACATGAAACCCGGACGCTACGGAGAGAGAAGTGGCTCTTTTCTTTAGACTCGGATACCTATACCAAGAGAGAAGCCCTATACCTTGAAGGTGGATAGTCTCACACGTTAGTATGCCTAAGAATCATCCGGGGTGAATATTTTAAAGGTAGAAGTCTGGACGTGGGGCCTAGGATCTTAAACAAGTACTCCAGTTGATTTTCAGGCCTGGTCTACTAAACTTGGAGAAACACTGCTTTAAAGTCAAGGTCGCTAACCCCCACTCAAGATAGCCCCAGCTGTGGCGAGACTGCTTTCTCTCTCAGTCGCTAGCCTTCGTCAACATATCAGCGTCGGCTGCCCACCACTCGTTGTCAGTCTGCACTGTCCAGGGTCATTATCTTACCCTCCCACACTCTAGATCCTTCCAGGTCTGAGAGAGTCTGACAGCAAGGTCTCCAGCTGGCTGACAGAGAGGCACAGAGGCAGACCAACAGACATCTTCGAAGAGGGGAATTGTGAAATCCCAGCAATTAGGAAACAAAGGTGGTATCCATTATATCGATTGTTCAATACCAGGTAAAAGTTAAAGAAAACTTGTCTCCAACTTTTCCGATGAGGAGAGATGGGGGAGAGGACAGAGGTAGGCACCTGTGGTCTGGTTGCAGATCTCCCACTAGCTAGCTTTGTGGCGGCCCGTGTTAATCCTCCCTTATCTGTAAAATAGGGAAGATGCCCCCTCTCTTTGCCCGACTCACGGCAATATTCTGAAAGCCAACCAAACGTGGGTTTGAGAAAGCCCACTGGAAAATACAAAGCACAATACAAGGATGTACGGTATTTCTGTAACAGAATAATTTATCATTTTTTTCAGCTTAATAAACACAGCAGCCTAGACATTCTTGAAAGTTTCCTTGATGACTGAATGTCTTGTAGTATCTCAGGGTCTTTTCTGACGAAAATAAATTCTCACTGACAAAAAAGATAGAGGAAAATGCAGACCCTTGGACATACCCTGGAGTTGATTTTTTGAATATATCCTTGAAATCGGCTTGTTTTAAAGACAATTGCCTCCGTCTCCTGAAGTGGAGTGCAAAAAAAAAAAAAAAAAAAAAAATCTGGTTAATGGTGGCTTTACTGGATTTAGTTCGGATTTTTCAAAGCATGCGCTGCAGATATTTTAGTTGTAAATTAATAAACCACGTTTCTAAATTCTGAGCAGCTAATACCACACAGAACAATTTTTAAACATGTAAATTAACTGTAAAACACTTAACAAGAAAGCCATAAGATTCTATTTGTTTTTAGACGCTCTCTTAATGTTTCAGAAAGTCTGGACTAAAGACTGATATGAAGTACAACATCTATTGGCAGCTGATCAGAAAGACTAAACTAGCCAAATTTGGACAGAAGGAAACACTTTTCCAGTAAATATATACGCGGCCTTGGAATGCTTTGTCATCTTCTTGTTTCTGAAGCCTAAAAAGTTCAATTCTTTGCTGATAGACTGTTTTGCCATAAAAACCTGAAAGCAAATGACACACATTACAAGCTTTCAGGGAACAGATGGTTAATGTTCTCCTAGGTTCGTTTACTACCAATTTTCTTATTTTCATACTGCTTGTAATTAATAAAAACATACAAATAGATGCACCGTCTTCTAAGCAGGGGATTTTGTTTTGGTGAAGTTCTGCCATGTATCCCATCCCTTTGGGCTAATCTAAAAGATGATGGTGATGAAGAAACAGACTTCAGCCACTGCCTGGGGCAGGCAGCGTTCAAACTAGAGACTACCACAGGAGCACTGCGGTGAGCTGTCGCCAGTCAACTTTGTGGGGAAATGAAAGTACGCCGCCGGCAGGTGCTGGAGCAGCTCTAAGCCCTAATTTAACGCATTTAACATTTGTGACATTTACGTTGCTTTTAGCTTACAGAAAGTGACCATTACTAAGCATTACAATTACCTAACTTTTGCTTCAAAATAAGCAGTTTGGGCTCTTTTCTGGGTCATCCCACAAGCACCACTGCATTATTAAAGTCACAACTAAATCGAAGTCATAGCCTAAGAGTATCTTTAGAAAGACCTTGGCAGAGACCTTACCCAAAATGGGATCCTCAGTCTAAGGACCTCTTATGCCAAAGGTAGGCAGCAAGTCTTTTCTTTCTTTTTTAGGACGAGGAATTCAAAACAGCATCTCTTTAATGGCAATACTGTTTCAAAGTCTACTTTTAAAACGCTACACACATCAAAATTGTTATTTTTGAATCAGAAAAAGCTACAATGGATTGAATTAATATCTGCCCCATTTTAGCATTAAGCCTCACCACGCAAATAACAATTATATTATCTTTTTCCTTAAAAATGCAGGAAAGTATCTTTAAATACAGCTTATTTTATATTCCTATTAATATTATTCCTTTCCTTTGTGTATTTAAGAAGAATCTGGTGTGCCACCTTCTGGTAGCTCAGTGAAATTATGTATCTCTACACAAGTCACTATTCTTTATTTTAACTTTTAAAAAATATATATATTTCTTAGCCTGTATTACATTTAAGCTATACAGAGAAACATAGACACACATCTATACCACACTCTGAAATACAGCACGATTTCCTCAGTGATTTTTTTAAAAAATATCAAGCTTTATATATGCTTTCCTATGATTTTTGCATGGTTACCAATATGTCTCCTGAATTCTACAATACATATAAAATTGATTTTTGTACACCGCTTCACAGGCACATAGGAAAACAACAGGCTTGCTATTTTAATGCATAAGCAACAGCAGTAAATAAAGGAAAAGAAAGGTCTCTTACCAATAAGCCCATTTTTCTCTTAAGGTTTGAACTCTCATCATTTGTCATGTTCTTGTGGATCCCTCTCTCATCAAATTCTCTGGAGTTTTAAAGTTGAGAGCGGCGATGCACAGCGAGGCTCTCCTACACAGTAGCGCACCCCAGTGCATCTGCCTGGTATAGCACTTCAGTTGTAGCTCCCAAAAGCAGAAAACAGCCTTTACGTATTCAAAAACCCATCCACTGAACACCGTCCCTTGGTAGCAAATTGTAGCCAGCGTGGCGGAACTACTTCTATTTCTTATCTTAAGCGCGGATCAGATACAGAGATCAGAACCACATGAATCTTGAGCTTAGTTCCAGTTAATTGAACAGGAACAAAGTGTTCATCTTTAGAGCAGAGGTGGGATGAGACAAATACTAGCATCAGGAGATCTGACGTAGGGGGGGGAAGAATGTTTACCTGAAAGTAACCTGATTTTTTCAAGGGTCACTGCCCTGTCATGGGTCCTATTCCCTTAAATCTTCATTACCTGTAACTCTTCCCTCTCTCGTGCCGCTAGTAGCCGGTCATTAAGTCCTAGCCTTTATTCTTTAACGGTTTGTACAGGTGTCTAATCCCTAGTTTGTGTCTTTTTTTAACAAATGAGCTTCTTCCAAAAATACATATAACTGGTCTCTCTGCACCTCCCATGTTCAAGCTATCAAACACCTCGCTTCTGGATGAGCTCTCTTAAAATGCAACTATACATGACGTAAATTAAATGTTTGGTAAAGATTTTACTCAACCAATACTTGTTAAGAATTTGCTACATGTGTGGTAGGGACTCTGCCAGGTGATATGGATATAAAGGTGAACAAGACAACCCCTTGTTCTCAGGAAGCTCTCAGTTGAGTGAGAGAAGCAGACATGCTCCCTGACAGCACAAAATATGGCATAGAAGCTTTGCTAGGATATGCCTAGGATTCTACAGAGGAACGATAAAAATCAGAGGAGCAATAAAAATCGGGCTGCAACTGAGGTGGAAGAATGAGGCATTCCCCAGGCAGACTCCAGAAGACAGAGTCTGTGTGGACACACAGAGATTTAAAGGAGCCCAGTGTGTCGGAAGGATCGAGAAAGTCTTCAATATTACCGGGAGAAGTATAGATACATGGTGCTGAGGGGAGCGGATTTTAAGGTCTACAGAGTGAGTGAAGAGGCTTGGATCTTATCCCATGAGCTACGAGAAGCCATCTGTTGAACGAGTGGATCACTCGAGGAATTAATCAAGCAACAATGCCCAGCACTAAGAACTCATTACAAGCTGGCTAACTTAGTCTTGGAGTCCGCTGACGTAGTAGCTCCTAACCCCAACTGCCTATTCTCTAGCTCACAAACTTGTTTTGTTCTTTGTTTCCCTTTGCTCCAGAGGTCCTCCTACATGAAATCTCTTTCCCTCTCCGCTCTTCTGAACTCAACTCATCCTGCTAGATCCAGCTCAAATTCCATTCTTTGCTGTGATGTCTCCCCCGTGGTACTTTGAGTCCCCTCCAGTTTTTAAATGTTCCTCCATTACACAGACCGCACATTACTCCTACCGTTGAGCACACACTGTTCGAAAAACCCTTTGGACTCTGCCTATAAAGCCTAGCAAGCAGAGAGAAGGCCGGTGAGAGCCTGAGGGTAAGTGGCCCAAGAAAGCACACCTCCCCAGACTTCACAGTACACACCAATCTTGGTACCTTCTCTTACCACTCTCAAGCCTGAAAAGGAAAGGCTATGAACTGTGAAGTGAACTCTGTCTGCATTGGGCAGCAACTCTGCATTACCATCTAACAAGGGTGGTTATATACCCCACGGCTGCCGTTTGAAAATTCCAGAAAATTGATGAGAAAGGGATACCAACAGAATAGCTTAATTATGGAGGTGTGATCTTCGAGGGGAAAAAAAAAAAGAGCTGCAAGGGGGCTTGGGGTGGGGGGGCTGTGCTTGTGTTTTACTACTTGCAGTAAACCGAGAGAATTCACCTGAAGGCGCATACGATAACCAAAAAGAATTCATGAAGACCACGGAAAGAGATGGGAGAGAGAGTGAGGGCAGGGCATTAGATCCGGAAGGTTTAGCATCTCATGAGGTTTAAGGGAGAAAATCCATGTGTAAGAAGGGGGGGATGTTTAAAAGGTGGGGGGTAATAGTGTTAGCCGGGAGATGAATCTAGGACAAGAAGCTTTACCACAGAAACAAGTCCTGGAGTGTAAATATTGAGTGTTCTCTCCCTGTGGAACCACACCCCATTATGCTCAGTGTCAAATACTCAGACAAGCTTTCGTTGATGTTGGCATTTAGCATTCAGCTTTGTCTCAACCTTTTTATGTATGCATAATCTCTTAGATTTTGCAATGATGCAAAAACCATGGAGTTTTATGTAGACAATAAAAAAATCTTTTCATCTTATTCAATGATTTTATGTTAAAGTGGGTTAAGAGGGATCTGCCAATAATTCCAAAAGGCAGTTAATACTTGAAAATATTCGTTCAATGACCTAAAAATGTCCCAGATAAAAGCTGTCTACACCTTCTTTCTTGTTTATTGAGTGCAAAAACTGACCACTTCCCTTTCCATTAACTTATAAGGAAAAAATTCGAATACAGAAAAAAAAAAAAAGGAGAATGTGATTTTGGATATGGGCCACACTTTTCTCAAGAATTCTTCAAAAAAGGGCAGTACTTAGGGGACATAAAAATGATTTAATCCACGAGGTCCTCAGAAGAATGTTTTTAAACTATGTATCAATGGTATCATAGACTTTAAAACAAAGAGAAAAATAAACCAGACCATTTCCTCAGTTAATTTTGTGGAAAACAGAACAATTGCCAGAATATTTCCCCCAAGCCTGGCAGGAAAAAAGGCAATCACCATTTTATATTATAGTTTGAACTAGAATAGGTATTTAATCCAAATTCGCATACACGTTCACATGCACGAGCTCATCTAGAAGAGGAGAAAGGAAAACACCTCCTGGGAGTGCACAGTAAATCTCCTAGAGTATTAGTGATTTTGATGACAGGGTCTATATTAATCTAATATAAATAATGCACTTACATTCCATTTAAAATAGCCTCATTCTGTTATCTCATCCATAGCCGCACTGGACTCTCCTTCCTTCTGCCGTATGTTAAGATGGGTCAGAGCAGGAGGACTTGAGTGGTTTAGAGAGTTTTCAGTCATGCAGAAATGTCCTTGGATAACAGATTTTGAAAACCACTGATCTAAACAAGGGTTGGTCAGGGGGATTTATACCAGGAGCAATTGCTCGTATTCCTACAGCCCAGAAGTTCCTACTGGTCCAGATTCCAGTAGTCTCACCACTCAATCCAGTGGGAAAGGTGGGGTCAAAGGGGGAAGAAAAGCCTTTTCCTGTTACTGATAACTCTACCTGTATTATCACTGGATTAGGAAAAAATGGCAAAAAAAAAAAAAAAGAGCAGAAGGCCATAAAAGTTTCCTAACTTCCCATTCTTATTGGAATGAATCACAACCTTTTCATGTATTCCCTGAAATGTAACAAAGTGTGGGTCCTTCCACTATATGGCAACACAAACAATTGAGGGTAATTCATGAGTAATTCAAACTATCTGATGGATATAAATTATTCAAGGTTGACTATGAAATATACCAACTCATATTTTACTAGCCTAAGTCTTTTCTTAAAAGATTTTATTTATTTATTTATTCATTCATTCATTCATTCATTTATTTGAGAGAGAGAGAGAGAGTACAGGGAAGAGCAGAGGGAGAGGGACAAGCACGGTGCTCGACGCGGGGCTCGATCTCATGACCCTGACATCACGACCTGAACCGAGATCAAGAGTCAGATGCTTCACGGACTGAGCCAGCCAGGCGTTCCAGCAGCCTAAGTCTTAAATCTATTACTATTTAATAGCTATCGTGAGAATCTAAAATGGGTGAAGGTATACATGACAGACCATGGGGAAGAAGGAAATTTTATCATGTGAGTGAAGAAACACAGAAATAAGGGAAATGACATTCCACAGACAGAAGGGCTGACATAGGGAGTTAAAGAGGAAGTAAGAATATTCCTATTTGTCAACTTCCTTTCAACCTAATTTTCGTATCCAGATACTCCATGAAGTATTTTACTTGTCTGAAGTGTCAGGTGACAGACAGCCTGAGCTAGCAGAATTCCAAATAAAAAAGTGTACTGTTCCTTTTAATTTTTAAGAGTCTCAATTTCCTTTCACCCGGACTCTGAGGCTGACAGTGCAGGTGTTAATATTCCCATTTGAAAATTCCCATTTTATAGAAAGCGAGTTATTAAGTGACTTGGCTCAAGTCAAGCTGCTGAGAGAGCTGGAAAACAAGAATCCAGGTCCCCTGACACCTGATTTGGTGTCCATTCGTCACCCCTGTATTGTATTAATATTTATTTGAGGGGAAAAAAGAACCCGCAAATATGACTCCTCAACACCACCATGGAGTTACTTGACGAGGAAGTCAGTAAAAGGCTGGAGGAAAAAGAGAACTAAGTCACGAGAGACATAGAACGATATCTGATTAAAGTTGCAGAATCATTGACCTGTACCTTTGCCAGAAACACCCTCCCAGTGACAATTCTCAGAGCTTCCTTTTATCCCTCAGGTGGCATTTCTTGGCACAGACGTCTAACGTGCCATACTCCCTCAGGCCTCAGTAGTTTTTCCTAGGACGCTCTCCCCACTTGGAATTCCCTGCTCTCCTTGTCTGCCAAGCCAATTTCGAGTCATACTTGAGTAAGTGTTCAAGTATATCTCCTTCCATGAGACCTCCCCTCACATCCCTTAGCGGCCTCCGTTGCTAGGTTTTCTAAACCCCCACGGCACTCTGAATATTATAGGTCCTGTCACTTTGGATTGTAACAGTTTCTATAAACTATAAACTAGACTATAAACTCCAGAGAGCTGCCTCTGGGTCCTCCTCACATTTTTATTCTACCTGTCTTGGTGCCTGTCACGCAGGAGCCCAATCATAGGAGGCGATTTTGGTGAAATCAAGTTTGGCAGAGGTCAGTTTTCTCTCCTCCAAGACTAAGCTGTTTTGGGGTGATAAGGAAACAAGAAACTGTGAAAGGGCCTTATCCTTCCTGAACTAAGTTATGAATGGTAAGAAATCAATGAAAGGCTACAATCTCAAACAGTATACCTAAATACCTAAACGGCTCCTTTTGATGTCTGTCTGATGGACCCTGTGTGTGCCTAGCAGCGTGCCCAGAACAGCAGGCGTACAACAACTTTATGATGGATGGTTGGAGGGGTGAATGGCTCAGGAAGTGACGGCTGAACTAAACCGAGCCAACCAGACACTTAGCTACAGTAAGGAAGGGCAATGCCAATCATCATTTGTCTAAGCAAGGTAGTCCTGGTGAAACTAAAAACTGAAGAAACGCATTTCACTGGTTCGCCACCTAGACCAGAACACTGAAATAGGAAGCAGCATCTCCTAAAACCAATAACTTATACAGACTGCTAATTGAAAAGGATAAAAGCATCTTCTTTGGACTGGTAGACCCTCTTCAATTACTGTAGCCAGTGATGTTGAAAAAGTAAGCCCCAAAATCCAATTTTGACAATAACTGCTCCACTAGATTGAACAAAAAAATAAAATAGCGAGTTCAACCAAGCAAGCCACTGCACATCACCAATACCTACTCACTCAAATGGCACAGTGAGCAGTCAAGAGTAAAATACACAAATGAGGCACAGGGAGGGCCCGATGCTAACAAGCCCCTATAACTTTCACAATAGAGAAAAAAATATATATATTTGATGAAAGATCTATGAATCTTCTGTTCCAGTATGAGAATTATAATTGAGGCTGAAGGAAAGGCCTCAAACCCTTTTCTCATGCCATTTCCTGGCCTTCGCATTTATGCAAACCAGCAGAGTAGAAATATCAAGGATAGCAACATAATGAGTAATAAAAAGAATAAAAGATGATGAAGTTCCCCATAGGGAAGAACATATTCACAACACACTGTAGCATCTACTTAGGGTTGGGTAGAGGGGGTGGAGGCTCCTGCCGTGGGGACGGGCTAACTGAAACAGATCATTAACCACTATCTGGGGGAGTGTTCCGGGGCACAGAGGCTGGAGGTTTTTATTTAAATGAAAGTAATATGGTCTTATAAAAGGGAGTCGTGTTTTGCTAACACCGCACTTGAATTTTGCTGCTGGGACCCAGAAACACAGCGTATAGGTCCCTATGGGCTAGTTGGAAACACAAGAGTCATAAAAGTCTCTAGGATCCTGAATCGGAAAGAGAAAGATCGGCTCGGAACCCACACAGGACAGTCAGATAGGCAGGGATTCAGACACCGACAGTTAATGGAAGAAGTCCCAGCACAATGACAAAAGGGTAGCAAAAAAGTAGGATTCTGTATTGACCACTCACAAGAGCCAAGAGTGAACTTGACGCCCCGCCATTACTAATCCAAAACTCAGAAGGAATTATGCCCTCCATCTTGCCTTCTATGACTCCTTACTTGTGTGGATGGATTTGTAGACTCCACATTCAAGGTTCCCTCCACCCCAGCTCTTCCTTACTTATTTAACCTTATTTCCCATTACGGGTTGTCCCAGATTTGCACACAACTGGAAAACACAGAATCTCTTTAGCCAAGAACTGCCATGGGAGCTATACATATATTTTTTTAATGCAGCTTACAGTTTCTGTGGATTCAAGAGAAGAATATACCAAAAATATACAGAGGAGGGATTAGAGCAGAAAGGGAAATTAGCAAAGGCTTTCCCTGTCCTAAAATACCTTCTCCTATAATGCCAACCCGGTCTCCAACAAACTTTCTCTCCCTCCGATGTTTGCACCTTCACTTATTCCCTCCCTCTCATTGTTTGCCGCGTACCACTGCCAGAAGAAACTCCATCAAGTAGGCATTCATTTGAGCTAAAAGAGAATCCTGTTAAAATGATAATAAGGAGAGCTGCCAGGATAAGGTGGCTGTCGGTTATTCTCACACTGGTGTGAATGAGTTCAGTCAAGTTTCTTCAAATAGCAAAGAGCTGTTGCTCTCAGGGAATGGGGAAAGGCTGGTGGCGAGAACCTTCTGGAGTCCTTGCGAACTCGGGTGGGGTGCTCTATGAAGGAAGTTGGGGGATAGGGGAAGCTGGGAGGCTAGAGCAACTATGTCTAGAGATAAAGAGAAACCGAGATATAGATAAGCGTGCAGAGAAGGTTGTAGAAGAATAACAAAGCCCCACTTCCTCTACCACTCCAGGTCTTCCTGCCCAGAACCTGTCACGCCCTTCCTGACGCCCTGCTCCTACGCCCTGGAGCTCAGGCGAGTACTGTCCATAGGACAGATCAGCTACTCAAGTAGGTTCAATACAATATTTTGGGCACGGCCAGAAACTTCCCCGTCGTGCAAACAATCTGTAAATAAACCTTCAGAACATACACCATTGTTGGACTGGGAACTGCTTGTGCGTCCCTCGCCTCACCCCGCACACACACCCTCCTTAGGCTGCTCTCTTCTCTTTGGGAGATGCTACATGTTTTTGGTTTTTTTATTCGCTTATCATCTATTCAACTCATAAAACACTCCCCCTGCCTAAAATATGGCTGTTCCTCTGTTCACACAAGGTCTGCCTGCTCCTTTTTATTTCTTTTTAAGATTTTAAGGAATCTCTACACCCAACTTGGGGCTTGACCCCCATGACCAAGAGGCGCATGCTCCACCCACCGAGCCAGCCAGGAGCCCCAAGTTCTGCGTGTTCTTAAGTTCCAAATCAAGTTCTACCTTTTTTAAAGAAGATTTTATTTCTTTATTTGAGAGAGACAGAGAGAGGGAGGGAGCACAAGCGGGGGAGGAAGAGAGAGAGAGAGAGAGGGAGAAGCAGACTCCCCACTGAGCAGAGAGCCCCAACACAGGGCTCGATCCCAGGACTCCGGATCGTGACCTGAGCCGAAGGCAGACGCTTAACCGACCGAGCCACCCAGGCGCCCCTCTAACTCTGCCTGTTGAAGCCTAATTTGATTTGTCTAACACCCACCAAATGCCCTTTTCTGAACTCTTGTGGCCCTTAACACACACACTGTTCTTATTTAGCCTTACGTGTGCTCACCTCAGCTTGCAAAATCAAGGCTGTAAGCTAGCTTTCCCCAGGCAGAGGCAATTCATTCATCCACCCAAACAATTAATAAGCATCTACTTTGTAACAAGTGTTGTATTTCGGCTGGAAATTCAAACCCAAGTCTAAGCCCAGATCCCCACCCCTCAAGGTGCTCACAGTCCAGGGAATATCAAGTACAGTCACAGTACTGTGTGAGAGGCGCTGTAGAGGAGGCGTGCTCAAGGTCATATGAACGTACTCGGAGAGCCTGAGAGCCTGCACTGGGCTCGGCCAGGGAGTCAGGGCAAGTTTCACAGAGGGGACCCCTGAGCTAAGTGCTAAGCCTAAGCAAGAAGGTGTCAGGCAGTCAAGCAAGACAGAGGGAAGGGTGGGCCGGGAGGTCCAACTGGTTAAGGCGCAGCGACAATCAACTGTAACAACATCAAGTCTCCTAAACTAAGCAGTAGTAGTGGGGGTAGGGGAGCGATTCAGAAAGATTTTTAGCAGATGGAATGGGCAGGAGATGATGACAGTGGCTAACGTTTGTGGGCCACGTAACATGGAACGAGTGGCCTTCTAAATGCTTTACCCATTTACTCGCTTAGCTGACTTACTCTTCACTGTGACTTTGTACTGTAGGTACTATTAATATCTCCATTTTACAGGGGCGCCTGGGTGGCTCCGTCGGTTAAGCGTCTACCTTGGGCTCAGGTCAGGATCTCAGGGTCCCAGGATGGAGCCCCACATCCCACATCAGGCTCCCTGCTCAGCGGGAGTCTGCTTCCCCCCCCGCCCCCCCCCCCCCCCACTCATTTGCGTGCACGCTCTCTCTCTCTCAAATAAATAAATAAAATATTTTTAAAAAATATCTCCATTTTACAGAAGAGGAAACTAAGGCCCAAAAAAGTCCAGTGACATGACTAAAGTTATACAGTGGGTAAATGCTGGGGCTGGAATTCGTCCGCAGACAGTCTAGCTCCGGGGTCCAGTACATAAGCCCTCCACTCTGCTATCTTTAAATGTGAGATCGTTGGGGAGAAGAGAGCCCAGGATGACCGCAAAGTTAATGAGAGGGAAAGGCTGAGGCACAGCGGGCCACAAGAAATGAGACCCGAATACTGAAAATACTGTCAGCTGCATTTATTAATTACCTCTGTTCCTTGTTCCTGATGGCAAAAGCAAATTTCTCAGTTCATGTTCTCCAGATATATTCTAGTATCTTCTTCACTGGGACTGGTCACCTGGTCTTGATCTTAGTCTGCTGGTTCTCACTTTTAGCACTTGGCACATTTAGCCTCTTCCTAGAATTATTTATCAATGTAGCTTATCTCCTTTATTAGGTTAAAAGTATCCAAGGCAAAAAAAAAGTCTTCTTCACCTTTGATGAATAGCAGCCAGGATCCAGGATACACAATAAAAATTAATTGGCTTAAACATGGAATACAACATTTCTTAAAGTTTCCAATTCTTCAGACAGCTGTGAATTACCATTATTTGTCGTATCTCACTTAACACCTTTATTATTTACTTTTTTTTAAATCGGTCCCTTTAAATCTACACTTGTCTTCAAAGGAAAACTTTCTACTTATTACTGCAAATGGCAAACTGCTATATCTTACAATAATGAGAAGGCAGCTATAAAAATAGATGCGTAACTCCTAAAATGAGAAATGCTTGCACACAACTTAACACATCATCCTATTCCCCAAACAGTGCCACACTTACCACACTCTGGGGCAGGGTTGTTGTTTTTTTTTTTTTTTTTTTTTTTGTAATTGAAGTGAAATTCACATCACATAAAATTAACAATTTTTTTTAAAGTAAGCTCTGCGCCCAACGTGGGGCTTGAATTTATGATCTCGAGATCAAGAGTCATGTGCTCTACCAACTGAGCCAGCCAGGCGCCCCCAAAATTAACAATTTTAAGCTCAAGAATTCAGTGACATCCAGTGCATTCCTAACGTTGGGCAATCGCTACCTCTCTTGTCCCCAAGTATTTTCATTACTCCCAAACAAAAACCAATATCGGTTAAGCTGTTGCCCCTTGCTCTCCTCTCTCCTACAGCCCCTGGCAACCACGGATAGGTATTCTGTCTCTATGGATTTATCTATTTTGATATTTCACATAAATGGAATCATACACTATGTGATCCTTTGCGCCAAGCTTCTTTCACCGAGTGTAATGTTTTAGAGGTTTATCCACAATGTATAATGCGCCAGTACTTCATTCCTGTTGATGGCTAAATATTCCATTGTAGGAAACGTTTAGCTTATTCATTCATCCACTGATAAACATCCGAGCTCTTTCCCCCTTTAGGCTCTTGTGCTACTGTGACCACCTGCTTTCAATTCTTTGGGGTATATACTTAGAAGTGGAATTTCTGGAACATAATAGTAACTATGTTTAACCTTTGGAGGAACCTCTGGGGTAGGTTGCGTACAACACCCTGTGGGTTTCAAAATAACACGTGAGATTGGAAGGTCTCATGTCAGAATGTGTGTCTCCAAACATATGACGTGTGAGGAAAGAAGTTCATTCTCGGGGTGCCTGGGTGGCTCAGTCATTAAGCGTCTGCCTTCAGCTCAGGTTGTGATCCCGGAGTCCCGGGATTGAGCCCCGCGTCAGGCTCTCGGCTCCGTGGGGAGCCTGTCCCCCTGCCCTGCCTGCTGCTCCCCCTGCTTGTGCTCTCTCTGTTGAATATTTTTTTAAAAGAAGCTCATTCTCATCATACTTACTAAAATATAAATTTCAAATTTCATCATATTGATGTGATAGTTGTTTTCTTTGCAGCTGGTCCTTTTACATCAAGTAGTAGATGGTTCAGGCAATTATTAAATGAGGTCTTTATAGCTGAAGATACACGACCGATTTCATCAAAATCATGCCTGCGTATTAGCATTTCCCTCACAGTCTGGCACCTTTACGTTTTCAAAATTCCATTTTATCCACTGATCCATGTTAGTTCAACAACAAAATAGGAAAAAAAAAAACCCACCACCACAACAAAAAAAGAGCACAGGCCTGGTTCCACTTCACAATTACATATACTATAAATACTTGGTATTTCAAAGCTAGCATTTTCTGGATGTCAAGTTTTGCTCTAACCCTAAAAAGACTGTAGCCACGCATTCTTGGGCATGCCTGAGCACTGCACTAGTAATTCAGTTGGTCTGGATAAGATGTTGAAACCTGCTCTAGTCTTGACTTTAGCAATAATATTCATGAAATCATGGGTTTGATACACCAGGCTTTTTTTTTTTTCTAATAGCATTTAAAAAAAAACCCCAAAACTATTCAAATTGAAAGTTCAGGTCTGCGTACTGACAGGCATCTGCAGACCTACAGTAGCATACCCATCATCCTTCAGAAAACACTGATGGGTTAGGAGCAATTTCTTTTTTTTTAATTTTTTTTTTTAAGATTTTATTTATTTGAGAGAGAGAGAATGAGAGATAGAGAGCACGAGAGGGAAGAGGGTCAGAGGGAGAAGCAGACTCCCCGCTGAGCAGGGAGCCCGATGTGGGACTCGATCCCGGGACTCCAGGATCATGACCTGAGCTGAAGGCAGATACTTAACCGACTGAGCCACCCAGGCGCCCTAGGAGCGATTTCTTAAGACTGCACATGCTATGCTCACATATTTTGTTTGCCAGAGAAACAGGAAGCTTCTATCTTGTCTGCAAACTGACAAAGAAAGAATGCACAGCTCATCCCAAAGAGTTCAAAATTGGAGAAGGGGTTTCTAATGACTCTGAAGATGTAGCTCTCCTGACTTCCTAACAGAAAGATGAATTATCTCTGGTGGGCATCTGGCAGAAGACAAGCAATGAAGACAAGCGCTTTCGGAAGGACTCAGAGTCACTTGCACTTTGCAACATCTTCCACTGGGAGATGCACTCATCCTGTGATTTGACAGAACACTTGGTATTCAAAGAGCACCCATCTCTAATTTAAATGGTATGCTACATTTCTTCCCGTAGTCAACCATGTCATCCCCTAGAATGTACTATGCCCACTGACACACTATCGATTGACAAACAAGGGAGAATAATTTTTAAACAAATCATTTCCCTATTTCAATATAAAGATTATAAAGAATCCTTCTATCTACCCTTGTTCTAGGGTGAAAGCATTTGACCAATTTTTCAAATGCAGGTATCCAGGGATAGATACAAAAATGGAATATACCTGAAATGCTGCAATGAAAAAGTAAAATTTTCTATCGTGAAGACTTTCACTGCCACTGACTACTCACATATAAGTGGAAGGGGTTTTCAGTTAAAACAAAACAAAACAAATGAATAAAAATCCATCCTCGAGCCAAATATTTAAGAAATGAGTCCAAGACATAATAATACAATTTAAGATTATAAGAATAAATTTAAAGACTAAATACGATAATATATGTAAAGTGCCCAGCACAAGGCCCATTGGTAGCACAGAAATTTATCAAATGGCAGCTTTAGATCCTTCAAGATTAGGTGGCTCTCCTTGGAACTAAAACACCAATCCTCAGGCCAAAATTAAATCATAATTGTCAGGGCTCCCATAATCCTATATGTTCCCCCAATTTTAGCACCCAGCACATTCTGCCTCATCTAATAATTATATGTATTTCTCTATCTGTATTATTAGGTTGTAAGTCCCCTTGCAGGCTCCTTATAGCTTTTAAAATAAGATGTAACCTAAAAATTCAACACATGGAAGAGACAACTATTTAATAAACGCAAGTAGTCACACCTTACTTTTGTATGATGCCCTACCAATTACAAAGCACTTTCATGTCCTAATTTCATTAACTTAGGATCTTTCATTATCTCTGCCTCAACAAGATAGACACTGAGACCCAGGGAGGTCACATGACAGCTTATTAAAGGCAAAGCTGAGACTAGAAAGAGTTGAATCAGGCGAATAGGGAGAGAAGGGGAGGAGAAGAGTAACAACAGATACAAGTTAAGGCAGAGTTAAGGAGTTAAGGAGAGAGGAGTGAAGGAGTTAAGGGGGGGGCAACTGCCCAGGTACACAAAGACTCCACCGGAAGAACATTTCAACTCTATGGTATTTTAAGATATTTCCCTGAATACTGTTTGAAACGCACGGTCTTAATTTTTTCAACTGCAGGCACAATGGTATCATCTCTTAAGAATCGCCTTGCAAGTAAGCGATGCATGGTGGCTCCTAGGGGCCTTCAACTGCTCGTATCTGCCTAGGCCTAATCAGGAGAGAGAAACCAAACAGGAATTCGAACCGGGAGAGTTTCACATAAGGAATCATTAACTATGACAGAATTAGAATCACAGAAAATTGGAGCGATGAGTAACTGCCTAGTGGTAAGTAAAGAAAATTCTAAAAGATACAGGAATCGTAGTTATCAGGAACAACTACTCTCCGTAAAGCTGAGACAAAGCACCCAAGGAAGAGATCCCTCCCCCAGGGCTGCAATATAGTGTCTAAGGGTCCAAAGGAGCACCCCGCACCCAGGCGGAGATCCAGACCTTATCTGGAGAGGGTAGAATTGTGGCTCACTGAAGGGCAGAGAAGATGCCGTGGTGACCATCTTCTGGAATTGGCCAGAAACCCATCCTGTAGAACTTTCTGAGACTCACCCTTTGGAACATGCCCTAAATGTACCCTCCGGAAAGTGTCTTATCAGAAGCACTCTGCTACAAAGCTACCTAAGGGGGCACCGGGAAAAGCTCCTGACCATTGGGTGAAGAAGTTAAGCTCTAAAGAAGAACCGGAGTTGTAGGAACAGTCTGCGAGCAAGCACACAGGAACCAGGAAGCAAAACCCTCTCCTCCTGCTATGCCTTCCCAGCATGCTCTACTAATAAAACTTCAATGCCAGGTGTAAAGGAAACAAATATTTAAAGGGCTCAGGTCCATGTTCCCAGAGCAGACAAAAAGGATGAATTTGAAGCTGAAGGGCAATAAGTCAATAACTGGCACCTTGGTTAAGAGAGAAACGCTGTTTGTAAACATGCAAGAGCCAAATTATAGCACAGCCAGGTATAATATTTGTTTTACCAAGCCCACACAATGGACAGATTCGGTAGGAGAAGAATTAAGTAGCTGTGTTGCTTTGATTCCACTACTTTTAGACTTCTTACTTAGATAATATACCCTTTTAGAATGCTAGAAAAGAGAACCTTTAAAGATCATATAGAATAAAGAGGTCAAATCACCTCTCCATCCAGAAGCCAGATTGGACCATGTGGTATGAAGGGTAATATATAGTGGTTATGGAATTACTCCTCAAAATACCAATTTTACACGTTAAAGTGGTCTTTACTGTCAAAGTGCTTTCATGGCTGCTAACTTGTTTTAAACTTGCAAGATGGAAATTTTTAGCCCCATCTGATGGATAGGAACATAAACCACAAATGCCAAAAATTCATCAGTTAACCTAAGTTTACATAGTTATTTGCTGGTGCCCTTCCCCAACACAACCCTATCTCCAGGGTCTTAGGTTCAATTATCTATTTGGCCAAACAGATGCATTCAATAGGATCTTTCAGGCTATAACCAAGTCCTATCAGAGAATCCCAAACTATCACTGGGAGTCACGGGTGGTTTTCTGCTACAAACTTCTCTCCTGCTCCAGTCTCCTAAAATTGCTACAAGACAAACTTAATATCAACTTACTTTGATTAGAAGTATACTTAAGGAATCTTCCAGCATTCAAAGATGACATTAGCACTGGATAGGGATGAGTAGAAAAGTAAAGCTATCCTCTCAATTCAGTAGCTTTCAAGGGCGTGTCTTTCTATGCTCTTGGATTTTTGCGGACCAGTGAAATTTCAAAAACATCTTCGGGTCCTACAAAGGGTAGCCAAATTTATTTTGCAAAGTAAGAAAGTTTAAAAGGCAACTATAAATCCATGACCCCTTACCCACAATTTCAAAATCCAAACAACTGGAAATCAGATGCCCCCCTCCGCCCTTTTCTTCTTGCCTATAATTCATTTGGCAGCAAAATGTGAACTGACCTGAACTCATCTGGCAGTAAAGCCTGACCTGAATGAATGTGAGGCAATCCACAGGCTTTTTCTGTCTAACTTGGTATAAATATTCTTACATTTCACTGCAGAAATATTACTGAAACTGATTATGGGGTGTCAATTCAGTCCTGGCTGGGGCTGTTTTTTTGGGGGGGGCTGTTATATAATATACGATACATGTATGTTATTACCTGTACAAAATCCAAAAAGAAACTAAATTCTGAAGCATATCTCGCCTTAAGGTTTTCAGATAATAAGGGTACACAACCTCTTACTGCCATCATTTCATTACAGAAAGGGCAAGAGGACTTTTTAGCAATCAAAGTGAAGGGCAGTCTCAGAAAAAAGGATGGCTCTTTTATACTCAATAGATTTAGCTTTCCGGAAGAAAAAAAAGCACTAAATTGTGTTTCTCTTTTTTTATTTCAAACATGTAACAATAACCACAACAAACCAGCTTCCATGTACTAAATGGCATCTGGGAACCACTGCTGTTGGAAGACATTCTACTCAGATGGCTCCACGCTCAAAAGAGGATCTTTAGACTCTTTCTTTAGCCTGGGGCAGAACTGAAATTCTAGAACAGGAACAAGTTAAGCCATGCTATGACTGCGGTAGCCCATAGATAAATGATGTTTCTGCAGTACAAAAGCTAGTGGTCATGTGGAATTCCATCCAACAAGAGAAGTTCTACATTTTTCCCACCTTAAACTACCTCTAGTGAATAGATCAGAAGGTGCTTGCACCTCTGGTCCAGATCTAACTGAAAAGGTTCTTTGATTTTGATTTTGATTTTTTTTTTAAGATTTTATGTCCTTATTCATAAGAGACAGAGAGAGAGAGGCAGAGGCAGAGGGAGAAGCAGGCTCCCTGGGGGGCAGGGAGCCCGATGCAGGACTTGGTCCCAGGACCCTGGGATCATGACCTGAGCTGAAGGTAGACGCTTAACCAACTGAGCCACCCAGGCACCCAGTTCTTTGATTTTTAAAGAACCAATGCAATTGGATGAACATGTATATACAAGAATAAATCTAAAAAATTCTAAAGATGTATCCTGATTGTTAGGACACTGGGCAAGCAAGAAGGAAACACCACCAGTAGACCCGCCTGTGGCATAAATATCTTCTGGCTTTCTCAGATTGCCAATTTCTGAGCACTGCCTATTCCCTGAACAGTCTGATGAACTAACAAAACTGACCTTCTTGGACATGTCAAATTCTATCCTAATAGATGCTTGCGAATCAGGTGTCCTGTAGTTTAAGAGAGAACATTTCATCTCTCCTACAAGGGCCACCATCTGCATCCATAGACAGGACAATAAATGATTCAGTTGGACAACATTTAATGAATCTCTACTTTGCATCAGTCACTGCGTTAGACGCAGGAAAGGGATGGCTTGATAGGAACATCTCATTTTCCTTGTGGACATCATAGTCCAGTTAGGAGAGACTACTAAGAAAAGTAATTATTACACCATGTGCTATGTAATATGATAGGTATCCAGCCAAATGCTGTGGGATGGAAGATCATGTCATTCTTTTGGGGGCAGGGAGCAGAGTTCACAGACCCAGCAAGACCACAGGCACAGAAGACGTCTTGAATAAACCTCGAGATGCTTTCATTGCAGAAAAGGCCGCAGTAACTCTCTCATATTTATTTCAAAATATAAATCCAACAACAATCTAATGTCTTTGATGACAGCAAATCTGATGCTCCTGAAATATCATATACTCTTTTTCTCCCCTCATTGTTTGGGGCCTATGCCTGGGTGGTGCTCTAAGTATGTGCTGAACCTACCTGCTGGGTAATCCAACAGTATCACAGAAATATGAAAGAATATGGTATATTTGGGGAAGGACAAAAAACGGGGTGCAGCAACAGCATGGGGTGCTGAATTGAGAAGTGGCCGGAAGTAGGGCTGGAAAGGTGGTTTGGAGCCTAATATGAAGGGCTCTCTATGCCATGCTAAGGGAATCAGACTTCTTGAACTCAGGACCCCAACCTTAAATGACCGGAGAAAGGGTACTATGCAACAGGTTTTTAAATAATCTCCATTTTAGAATGATTATTATGAGAAAGCAGTAGTGATTCTACAAACTATACCGTAATTATCTGCAAAACCACCCTACTCCCAACTGCCTCTTTTTTCAGACAGCTCATTCTATAATTAAGTAAAAGTGAAATCAGCAATAATAATAAACCAATAAGCTAATTAATATTCATCTAAAGAAAAGTACTCAAGTTGAGAAGCAAATAATCATCAAATATAATGAAGAAAATATGGATGTTGATGGCAGGAAAGTGTTACTTAGAAGAACAACAAGACGTATGTGAGGTAACTAACCATTCAACAGGAGGGTAGTGATCATTACAGATTATAAGGAAAAACATGACAATAACTTAAAAGTCAAAATATAGAGAATGTTCAGGGCACCTGGGTGGCTCAGTCATTAAGTGTCTGCCTTTGGTTCAGGTCATGATCCCAGGGTCCTGGGATGGAGCCCCGCATCGGGCTCCCTGCTCAGCGAGGAGTCTGCTTCTCCCTCTGCCCCTCCCCCTGCTCGTGTTCCCTCTCTCGCTGTGTCTCTCTCTCTCTCTCTGTCAAATAAATAAATAAAATCTTTAAAAAAATATAGAATGTTCATTCCCTTCCCCTTCCTGAAGAGTTTAGTCTGAAAGCTATTAGTTAGGGTAAAGCAAAGAAGGCCTCTTGGCCTAGGTAAGGGGGTGGGAGGCAGAGGAAGCCCTTTTTGGGGCTTCAAGGGATGAGGGTCCCTGCGGTATTGCTGGGGGCCTGACACGGTGACTTGAACTCCAAACCAAATGAGGGGAATATTCGTGCCGGGGGACAGCACCACAGCCAGGCAGGGACTGTCGCAGGCCAACATTTGAGGAGGGAAAGGGCAAGGATGCATCAGTAGGGTACTGACTACCTACTACATACAGGGGCATTGGGCAAATAATGAGATACAGGTTTGTTTCTCAATGTTAGAGACGAAGGGGATGAAAACATGGAAAGGGAGAAATCTAGAATGAGCTCCATGGCATTGGACTGAAACTTGAGGTATTGGTGAGAACTCATGGTTTTCAATATATAAAGATATTGAAATATAGATGTATACGTGTATATATATATATATATGTGTGTGTGTGTGTGTGTGTGTATAAATATATATACATACATTTCCTAGCTCTGTCCACTGAAAGGACCTGGGGACAGCAATACCCCAAAAGCAATGAACACACATGAGCATGCAGATTTCAGCTCTAGATACCATTCTCCATGAAAAGGAACCCGGACGGCTGATTCCAGGGCTAAGGCAGAGAAAATCCAAGATGAACCAAAACCTAAGGAAGTGCCCAGAAAGTAAAAGATAACTCAAAATGCAAGGAAGAATGATGGAAACATGTCAAAAGGACATAGAAACCAACCTGAATGGGCTCCTACAGGCCGAATCTGGGGCCATGTGGCATCAAAAGAAATAACAGCTTATAATTCTTCGATTAAATTGGGAACCTAGGACTACATACTCATAAAAATAAATAAATGAAATATTAAAAGTTTGCGGAGGAACAAGATATTTACACAGCCTCAACATCCTCCCAATACCCTGCCCCAAAGTATCACTGATGAGAACAAGCTGAAAACGTAATCTCACAGAGAAGCTAACAGACACCACCTTAATCAACCTAACATCATCAATATGGGCAAATCAAAACCACGTGTCACCTGATAGGCTGCAATAAGAATACAGCATCATTACCGGGCAATTCCTCCCAAAGAATCAAAACCTAAGTATAATCATGAAGAACCACTGAGACCAACCCAAACTGAAAAACATTCTACAGAATAACCAGCCGCTATAGCTCCAAAAGTGTTAAGGTCGTGAAAATCGAGCAAAGACTGAGTAAGTGTTCCAAATGGAAGAAAACCGAAGAGACATCATAATTAAATGCAATGCGTGACTCTGAACTGGAACTTTCTGCTATCAAGAACACTTTGGGGATAACTGGAAACATTTGAATAGACTTGATTAGAATGTAGTAATGTATTAATGTTCATTTCCTGATTTTGATGATTGAATTGAGGTTATATGGGAGAATGTTCTCATTTATAGGAATTATGCTCTAGAGAATTTGGGACTGATGGGCACCGTGTCAGTGAGTTACTCTAAAATGATTCAAGGAAAAAAGAAGCCCTGTGTCCTGATCTTGCAGTTTTTCTGTTAATTTGATATGTTTCAAGATAAAAAGATTCACAAAAAGAAAAAGGCTAATATAAAATTTGGCACATACATACAATAAAATAATTCTTAGGATGACGCTGACAACAATTACAAGAGGAAATGACATTCGAGTGCTTATTATGTTCAGACAGAGTTGAAAGCACTTTATAAGCATATCTCACGTGATGCTATATAGAATGATGTTGAAAACCAATGAGGGCACAAAATAGACCCTTGTCATATTAAGTGAAAAATACAAATACAAAAGAGTATGGATAATATGAGTCCATTTTTATAAATCAACTACACACACATTTTATACGTATATAGACCCAAATATCAACTGACTGAATTATGAATGATAATAAATTTTCTCATTTTTCATATGTGTACTTTCTAAGTTTTAAAAATAATTTAAAAAATTAAAGAAAATAAAACTAAAAATAATGACCAGGGGGCGCCTGGCTGGCTCAGTGGAGGAGCATACGACTCTTGATCTCGGGGTGTGAGTTCAAGTCCCACGCTGGGAGAAGAGATGACTTAAAAATAAAATCTTTTAAAAAATTAAAAATAAAAAAATAAAAATGGCCATATTAATTTTGCAATACAATTTATTTTAAAATTTACCATTGAAAACAATACATACTAAAAACATGGGGACAATGTTAATATATTATTATTAGAGAAAAGCATGATACAAAGCTACACAGAAGATAGGAGTCTAAATGTTGCCTTATAAAAAAAAAATAGGACAGAAAAGAAAAATGACTGAATGAAATACACCTAAATGTTAAGAGTAGTGAAATTTGAATAATGGGATTGGAAATTATTTCTTATTTATACTTTCCTATATTTTCTAAGTTTTCTACTAGGAATATGGACTAACATTATAAGAAAAATGTTATTTTTTTTCCATTAGGTGATTAGGAAGACTATTAACAGTATGGAAAGTGTTCATGGTATCATGTTTGTAAGAAAAGCAAAATCCTGGGGCGCCTGGCTGGCTGAGTCGGTGGGACATGCAACTCTTGATCTCAGGGTTGAGTTCAAGCCTCACATTGTGTGTAGAGCTTACTTAAAATAAAAAAAAAAGACAAAATTGTACATAAAAATGATAACTATGTAAAATATATGCATGGAAAAAGTTGAAAGGAAGTATACCAAGAAAATAATTGGTTTCTTTTAGGTAAGGGTGGAATAATGTGTGATTTATTTTATTTTCTGCATTTTCCAAAACTTCTATAAATTTCATATATATCTATCTATCTATCTATCTCATCTTTAATGGGTGGAAATTCACTTAATAAGCAAAGGAAGTACATGGGAGTATTGGGATAAGCATTAATGATGAGTGTTTTAAAAAATACTATTTGCAATCGAAAAAGGGCCATTCATCTTAATATCCTCAGAAGAAAAAGACACAGCATGGAATAGCTGACATGGATACTGGGTGTGATAGGCAAAATACTGTCCCTCCCCCAAAGCTATCTACTTCCTTCCTAATCCCTGGGACCTGTGAATATGTCACCTCACATGGCAAAAGAAACCTTGCAGATGTAACTAAGTTTTATGAGATGGAGAGATTATCCTAGATTACCCAGTTGGGCTAAATACAATCAAAGGGGTCCTTCAAATTAGAAGAAAGCAGAAGAGGTCTAAGGGGCGAGAGATGTGAGAAGAACTCAACCTACAGTTGCTGGCTCTGAGGGTGGAGGAAGGAGACTCCAGCAAAGGAACACAGGTGGCTTCTGGAAGCTGGGAAAGGCAAAGAAATGGATGTCTCCACAAAGGAAGGCAGCCCTGCCTGTATCTTGGTGTTAGCCCAATAACCTCCAGAACTGTCAAATAACAAATCTGTGTTGTTTTAAGCACTGAGTTTGTGGGAATTTGTTACGGCACCAAGAGGAAACGAATACGTGGGGTTATAGATAGCTAGGAAAAAAAAATCTGATCTTAGCTATTTGTTTTAGGGAGAACAAAATAACTGAGGTTGGAAAGTGCGTTGGAACTGAATTAACAATGCTGTTAACGGCAAGAGGTGTGTCTGGATGTAAACGTGTCATTAAGTATATGTTTAAGGCCAAAGGATACACCAGAATTGCAGTCACAGCCTTTTCTAAGGCTAGGACAGACCGGGTTGAGTTTCCCTTCTATTTCAATCCATGTCCCTACTCCCCACTGATCATTAGATGAATACTTACTCCCTATCCAACCCACAGAAACTACTTGAACTATGTAGCCAAGAGAAAAAGTATTTTACACATAAAAATAATGGTAAAGGCTATACCAATTTAACTGTAAGTATTAAATATATCACATGCCCTGTACAATATGGAAAAATCTGACAAAATAGCTTTTAGTATGGAAGTTTGTTTTTTACTTGAAATAGGTAAAATGCAGCTTTGTGACATAAAACTGACACTTAAGTGTATCAGAAAACCTGGATACTCGTGTGTTGGCTCTTTCCCATGCTAGGTGAACTTCGAGAAACTCTCTCACCTTTGCGTATCAGATTCCCTGTCTTTTTACATTTAAGAGGGTTGAACACCATCTCTGCAATCTTCTCTCTCTAAAGAAATGTAGGCTGTTATTTGGGGAACCACAACTATAATTAGCAAAACAAATAACCGTAACTGTGTTTTCAACTCCTTTCAAAAATCAAGGTGAACTGATTCAGGGGTCTACCTTCCGGGGAGAACAAAGTCATTCAAGCATATCACCTCATTAATTTTTGAGGAAAGGAGAAAGTATTTCTGTTCGGAAAACAAGGAGAAAGAAAAAGAAACGGATAGCCGATGGCAGAGCCATGGCCAAAAAACAGGGTTTCTCAAACTCCAAATTCAGTGTTGCATTCCGCCTTTTTCACAGAAGGGTCAATCAGGTAAATGAATTACCTTTAAGGGGAATGGGTAGGAATACAGGCTCAAGAGCTAATATTTAAGTGCTTTCCCTTCATGTGACACGGTCAAAGGATAAATGTAACATGGGAATGCGGTCTGCAGATCAAAGAGCTGTTGTGTCCCTAGAGCCCTTACCCATTTTAGCAGTGCCTCAGGGAACCCAGAGAGAAAAGTGTGTTCTAGGGGGCTTCCCACTGACTCGAATAGCCATCGAAGCTTGAGAAGGCCAAGAATGGGAGCTTCGCTAAGCCTGACAGACCTGCCAACTCCGGACAGTGGCTGAGCTCAGACAAGTTCAGACCAAGTTACATAAGAGTATTTTCCATAAGGTGCCAAGGAAAAATGAATGACAATGTCTATCTAGGCATAGCTCTAGCTCCTGTCAGAAACAACATCAAGCTTAATTTGAATTCACTCTGCTGTCTCTGTTATTCTGTTTCCCAGAAAACAGACTGCTAAGATCACCAGAGGATTTCTTTCTGGCTATGTCAGCCATATAGACCATGCTGTATGACACAGGAAAGCGTCTTCACCTCCAGGAGAACTCGTTTCACAACATACTGTGAATAAGGAGATCCTGAGGAAGGGAGGAAGACACACTCCTTTCCTTCAATACCAGGTTAAGGCCTTGGGCTCTCAGAGGAGCCCCATGGTAGGGCTGTCTCAGGTTCACAAAGCTTTAAACTGCCATCGTTCAACCCTGAAGGCAGGTACGGAAACTCTAATCTAATCAAAGGGTAGAGGTTCCATGAAAAAGTAAAGGTATTACTCTTTTTCTGTTCATTTCAATCCAAAATGAAGCAATGGTCAAAAAAAAAATCTTTGTTTTTGTTTTTGTTTCATTTTTCTTCAAAGGGTATTTTTTTAAGATTTTATTTATTTATTTGACCGTGAGAGAGAGGGAGCAGAAGCAGGGGGAGCGGCAGGCAGAGGGGGAAGCAGGATCCCCGCTGAGCAGGGAGACCGACGTGGGACTCGATCCCAAGGACCCCGGGACCACGACCTGAGCCCAAGGCAGACGCTTAACCGACTGAGCCACCCAGGCGCCCCTTAAAAAAGTGTTGATGGGGCGCCTGGCTGGCTCAGTGGTTAGAGCATGCAACTCTTGATCTCGGGGTTGTAGGTTCAAGCCCCACGTTGGGTGTAGAGATTGCTTAAACATAAAGTCTTTAAAAAAAAAAAAAAACATGTGTTGGGGGATCGGGAGTCGAAATACCACACAACACCGGTAACTAGCAAGACAAAGGAAACCTCTGTTTTCTGGCTATTTTTTAAAAGCATCCACATTCATTAAGGCTCTGAATTATTTCATGGGTCCATAGTCCTTGTCACCCAAAAGAGAACCGAATGTAACCCAGAATAGAACATAACCCAGCTGTGGTTCAGGAACCCTTGGAAATTTGACATCGTCTTTTAACACTCTCCATGCAACAGCATTTGCTGGGAAGATGAAAAGGGAGGGAAATGAAAGAAAAGGAGAGAAGTGGAAAGTTTTTAGAGAAAAACTTACTTTTATCCCCTTTCAAGCCCCCAATTCATTTATAGCACTGAACCTATCAGTCAGAATGTATGCATACACCCGGAGTCAGCAGAATTGGCCTGGCCTTAGCGTCAACACCGTGGGTAGCATTTAGAAGCTCTGCACCAAACTTAGAGCCGTTCCTTTTTATTCATTGGCTGCCCTCTCTAAAAGATCATCATGGAATTGGTTAACCATTACCTATCTGCCACGTATTCGTTTGTCAGAGATTAGCGAACCAGTTAATGGAATGCATTCAGGGAAGGGAATGGAGGACAGGTGACACAGGACAGTCACAACCCCCTCCCCCCCCACCCCGGGGAGTTCACAAACCAAGGAAGGAGACAGAGAGGCAGAAGGTTAAATGCACCGACTCGGGAGCTGAACTTCCTGGATTTGAACTCCATATCCATGCGTATTAGTGTGTGACTCGGACAACTTACCTAAACTCTCTGTGCCTCAATGTCTTGTTTGTGGAATGAGAATAATGACAGTAGCTACTTCATGGGGATTATTATGAAAACAAGATCAATTAACAGGCAGGGTTTGAACCTGGCCCAATGTAAACGCTATGTAAGTGTTAGCTATTATAATGACTATTGCCAATGGAACTATTAATACCATTTATTGGGACGTTGATCGCTGCTACCACCACCAGAGAAATGAGAGTAGATGCTAAGGAAGCCATAAGAAAGGACACCAAGGGGCGCCTGGGTGGCTCAGTCGTTAGGCGTCTGCCTCCGGCTCAGGTCATGATCTCGGGGTCCTGGGATCGAGCCCCGCATCGGGCTCCCTGCTCAGCGGGGAGCCTGCTTCTCCCTCTCCCGCTCCCCCTGCTTGTGTTCCCTCTCTCGCTGTGTCTCCCTCTGTCAAATAACTAAATAAAATCTTAAAAAAAAAAAAAAGAAAGGACACCAAATTCTGCTCGGAAGAGGCAAGGGGGTACACAAGTTTCCAGAGGAGTTGATAACTTGTGCTGAGTCTTGAAGGATAAACAGGAGGTGGTTGGGCCAAGAATGAGAGAGAAGGCACACCGGAAAAGGGACTATGTCACCTTCCAATGTTGGGGGGTGGTGCAATGCATGCTCTAGGCAGAAGAGGAGGCCTGTGAGCGGAGGGGAGCTGCACAAAAGGCCCTGTCACACCGTGAGTCGCTGAAGAGATCTAAACAAGGAAATGATACGAACACATTTACATTTCAGACAGGTCATCATGGCTGCCACGGGAGGGCTGGACCGGAGGGGGAGGTAGGGGAGGAGTGGACTGGAGAAATAATTAGGAAGGGGAAATAGGACGTGGTGACTGGCTGAATACGGGGGATGAGAAAGAAAAAGAAGAGTCCAGGATGATGCCTAAGTTTCTGACTCAAGCCACCGAGTGAGTGGTGGATCGTTAAACAAAGCCAAGCCTAAAGAGCAGGAGACAGGTGCTGGGAACTGCCATTATATGGGTTTGGACCCACGGTGCTTACAGTACTGGGGCATCTTTTTTTTCTTTTTAAAGATTTTATTCATTTATTTGACAGAGAGAGACACAGCGAGAGAGGGAACACAAGCAGGGGGAGTGGGAGAGGGAGAAGCAGGCTTCCCGCCGAGCAGGGAGCCCGATGCGGGGCTCCATCCCAGGACCCTGGGATCATGACCTGAGCCGGAGGCAGACGCTTAATGACTGAGCCACCCAGGCGCCCCAATACTGGAGAATCTTCATATGGAATAACCACTTATGAGTTTCAAAACATTAAGAGTGCTTCACAAAAGCGGGATCATACTTTTCCAAATACTTCACAGTGAGCATATATTATACAACTGGGTGAGGAAAACTTTAAGACAGATACACAGAATGGGCTGCCTTTCCCAACTTCCCACTAAATGTCAAACAGACAAAAGAGTGAGGAAAACCAGCATCCGCATGGCAACTGAGAGCTGGCAAAGGTGCTGTTCCTTTCTACTGGAGGCCCCTTCCAAACACCGCCGACCCCAGTACCTCTTCTGAGTTCCTACCAAGTCAGAAAGGAAGCCTATGTGCCACACTCGGCAAACACGGTGTACTCAATTCTTATTGCTGCTGTGACAAATTCCTAGAAACTCAGTGGCTTTAAACAACACAAACTGACTGTCTCACGGTCCTAGAGGTCAGATGTCTAAAATCCAGGTGTTGGCGGGGCTTCAGGTTTCCTTGCCTTTTCCAGCTGCTAGAAGCCCCTTGCACTTTGTCACTTGTGGAACCTTCCTCCATTGTCAAAGAGTATAGCTCTAACTTCTGTTTCCATCTTCCTAACTCCTTCTTCTGACTCTGACTCGTCTCGCATCCCTCTTAGAAACAGTCCCTTGTGATAACACTGGGCCCTTCGAGATAATCCAGGATAATCTTCCCATCTCAACTCAATCATGTCTGCAAAGTCCTTTTTGCGACGCAGAGTTATCAGTCACAGGTTCTGGGGATTAGGATGTGGGCCTTTTTGCGGGGCCATTATTCTGACTACTACAGGTAGTATTTGCCAGATTTCTTCACTGTGAAGGTATTATTTTTTTCTTTTCCACACTCATTTCTTTGGAAGTGAATCAGGAAGCCCAAACTCAGGGGAGGAGGGAGATGAAGTTCTATTTCATAGATGGGGAAAATGGATACATATGAACACATACATACACACATATAAAATCTGGAATTCTTCTGTAAGCAAGATTTGGGTCTTCTTCGTTTTTTTTCTTTTCTTTTCTTTTTTAAAGATTTTATTTATTTATTTATTTATTTATTTGAGCGAGTGTGTGTGTGTGTGTGCGTGCGTGTGAGTAGGGGGAGGGGCAGAGCAGGAGGGAGAGAGAGAGAAGCAGACTCTGGGATGAGTGCAGACCCCAACATGGAGCTCAATCTCAGGACCCTGAGATCAAGACCTGAGCCAAAACCAAGAATCAGGTGCTCTACCGACTGAGCCACCCAGGTGCCCCTCATTTACTTTTTTCCGGTCGTTTATTTCTCTCAGTATTGACTTGTAGGTAAAAGTCTGAGAAAGGGGTTGATTAGTACCCAAGAGCATACAGAGAGGGACAACAGTTAATTCATTCACTTGGCAAATATTTATTGAGCAACTAATATGTCCCAGACTTGGTTGTGAGTACTCAAATTGAAGCAATCAATAAGGCAGACAAAATCACTGTCCTCCTAGAGCTTCTATTTTAGTGAAACGTGGTAAATAATAAATAAACAAAGAAGGAAGAAGCAGAGATTGAAACTAAGGTGATATGCCACTAAACAGGTAGCCAATTCAGACTGGGTAGTCAAAGAAAACTTCTCGAACGAGAGGCCATTTAAGTGGGGATCTGAAAAGAGGAGCCAGCCACACAAAGACCATGGGGAAGGACGTTTCAGACAAAGGGAACAGCCAGTGCAAAGCTATTCTGGGAATCTTTCTTCCTTTGAGAATAAACAAACAGAAAAACAGCTAGCATGGGGCCAATGAAAAAGTATTGAGAAACAAGGAAAAATTTGCCATCATAAACACTCAGGGAAAGAGCAGAACTCTGCAAATGCTTTCATATAGTAGCCAGAAAACAATGTTGAAAGACTCTGGCACATTCAAGGAGAATACGAAAACATGGCCTCAATCAAGTAGCAAGAGGAAGTCCAATGTAACACGATCGGATGAGGAAAGTATACATTCTATTAGTCAACTACAGGGAAATTCAACCAGAGTCACAACCAAAATGTACATCAGAGGGAGGAAAGAGAAGATTTGACACAGTATAAAATGAATTCATGAAATAGTAGGAAAAAAGGTAAATATTAAAACGAGGAGAGAAAAGATGATATATATGGAAGACACTATAACTAATCACACCCTCAAGTAGATTCAACCTCAATATTTCATACGAAGAAATCATTTGTCCCACGGAAGAGTTTCTACTTTGTAGCTACTATGTCTCTAACAAGTTTGCATTGACACGTGAAAATCTAACCGTACAACTAAGAAAACTAGCAGGATACAGACATAATATACAGCATATAAAAGAGTGAGTGCTTCCAAATACTGAGCATTTACCAAGTGCCAAGAACCTGACTCTCTTAAAAACATTTTATTTTATCCTCAGAGCAATCCCACAGAGTGATACTATTTTAGTTTATAGATGAGGAAACAGACTGAGAGAGGTTAAGAAACATTCCAAAGTTCACACAGCTACTAAAGTAGCGGAGCTTAATTTGAACCTGTATTTGGCAGACTTCCGAGCCTCTGCTCTTAACCACAACACTGAAACCAGAGCACGTTCAATAATTACAAACGCAGTTCCATTTAAAGAAGCACCAAAAGGCTAGAGCAGAAATGCCCCAAGGGGTTAACAGAGATTACTTTAGGTGATTATTTCCGCCGTGTATATACAATTTTCTCTTTTTCAGCGTTCTATAATAAATATGTATTACTTGTAGAGTCAAAACAGAATGGTGGAGGAGGGGAATGAAGAACTCTTTAGTCTGGGACTCATGAAAAGAATTTGGACTTGAGATATAAATGTTAAGGTCTTCAGCCTATCATCTAAGACTGAGGTAACGGCTGTAGAAGAGCTTGTCCAGAAGGATACGTGTAGAATATGTACAGAATTATGAACAGCAACACTCAAGACATAGGTAGAGGAAGAGGAATAAGTGTAGTAATACTTTCTATGGCCTGGAAAATTCCTCTAGATAGATCAAACATGCAACATTACTAATAAGTTCGTGTCCTTTGTATAAAGGTACACAAGTCTTCAGTGAGAGGAAGACGTATGCTAACAAACTGCACATGCATCTATGGCAATATGTTATGACAATAATAATGCGTAACCCAAATCTACAAAATACCTGGGCCAAAAGAGTAGGCCATTATATAGAATGTAACTGGCCTCAGAAATGCATGCATTACCCTCTTGTATTATAACCCTTAGAGGCATCTTCTAGCCTGATTTGAGTTTATTATCATCATTGCCTCACTTACTTTAGCAAAGGAAAACCTAGGTCCTCATAAGTTTTCAATCCTTAAAAAGCACAGAAAAACATATCTTTGTGGAAGTTTATAAAGCCAAATTATGAAAACAGTAATAAAAGGGCTATCTTCCATGACTAATCATCCTTGAACTTAATCAAAGATGTTTATTGGGGCACCTGGATGGTGCAGTCGGTTGAGCATCTGACTCTTGGTTTCAGCTCAGGTTGAGATCTTAGGGTCTTGAGATTGAGTTCTGCATGGGGCTCTGCACTCAGCATGGAGTCTGCTTGAGACTCTCCCTCTCTCTCCCTCTGGTCCTCCCCCCTGTGCGAGCACTCTCTCCCTCTCTCTAAAATAAATAAATCTTGGATGCCTGGGTGGCTCAGTCAGTTAAGTATCTGCCTTCAGCTCGGGTCTTGATCCCGGGGTCCTAGGATCGAGCCCCGAGTTGGGCTCCCTGCAGGGAGCCTGCTTCTCCCTCTCCCTCTGCCTCTCCCCTCTGCTCATTCTCTCTCACACAAATAAATAAAATCTTTAACAAAAAAATAAGATAAATAAAAAAAAAACTTTGTGTTTATTTATCACCTACTATGTGCTCAGGCTTAGTGATATAATTCCAGGCTTTTAAAACTAAAAGGGAGGATGGGATCTTTCAATCCTTAAATTTTACAGATGACGACAGTGCTTGACAAAGAGTAAAGGCTCAATATTTTCAAATATCTAATGAACTGAATCAAAGCCCTGTGTTCCATTTTGACATCATACACTATTAAGAAGTAATTATATAGGGGCGCCTGGGTGGCTCAGTCATTAAGCGTCTGCCTTCGGCTCAGGTCATTATCCTGGGGTCCTGGGATCAGGCCCCGCATAGGGCTCCCTGCTCTGCAGGAAGCCTGCTTCTCCCTCTCCCACTCCCCCTGCTTGTGTTCCCTCTCTCGCTGTGTCTCTCTCTGTCAAATAAATAAATAAAATCTTTAAAAAAAAAGAAGTAATTATATATCAGTAAAAAAAAAAAAAAAGCCTGAGCTTATTCCTAGAATCTGTACTGAATTTCATTAGCCTATTTTACAATTTTAATGACTGTCACTTAACATTCAATTACTTAACTATAAGACCTGACTGTGGGAAACAAAACTACCCAAACAATTTAACCAAATAAAATCATCAGCAACAAATAATTATTAGTGTTGTACATTCTCAAATATTTAAGGAATTCCTATTATGCACAAAGTCCTGTATTATATGGGATTTAAATACAAATTAGATACAGTTAGTCACTCTCTCAAAAAGCACCCTTAATGATGGTGTAAAGCAAAGACATGCTGAAATTACTTCAGTGCAGAACCGCATGTGATAAAACAGTTCAGAGGCAAAGGAGACGCTACTGATCATTGGCTTGGATCAATCAAGGAAGGCACTAGGTAGGGCATGGAATTTGATCTGCATCTTGAAGAACAGGTAGGATTCTCAACAGTCAGAGACAGGAAAAGGCAATCTGGGTGATATTATCAGATTAGCAATTTTAAAAGATCACTTTGACTAGAGTGTGAAGACTCTAGCTGAACATCAAATACTGTCAAGTTTACCCCAAAATATTTCACAATTTCATCCCCACCCCTCTTCTTCTTCTCTACTGACCTCACCTTTGTTCAGACGCTCCTCATTTCTTATTCTAACTACTACAATAACTACCCAGCAGGCAGGGAACCACATATTATCATTCACTGTTATATCCCTAACACCTTGCACGGTAAGTGGTACATGATATTATTTAAAGGGATGGAAAATGTATTATGCAGTGTTTGGCACTCTTTTTCCTGTATTGCAAGTACCAGACAGTATTCTATACTGTGTTTTATTCATCAGTATTTTTAGAAAACTGGAACACTGTCAGAGCTTTACACATCATTGCAGAATTCCTTATTAGAGCTAGGAACCTCCTCAAAACCCACCACCAACACAATACCAAATGGGTGACTCTTACCACCATGTGCCCTCCCAGACATTACTATAATGTGTGAGTGAGGATGGTGTTCAGATAGAGATGCTGTTTCCAGCAAAGTAAGCCACCTACGGCTGACCTTTCTCAGAGCTTCCTGAATCACTGGAATAAAACTTCAGATAGGGTAAAACGTACGCTGCATGGCAGACAGCAAGACTAAAAACATCTAAGATGAATAAGAAGTTAATGCTCTCTTGCATTGCCGTCCCAACCCTTAATTATCTTTCTACATGCTTTATTAATTTTTCATAGCAATTTTCTCCAATATATACAAAGAAAAAGATTCATCATTTTCATCATATTTTAGCACATGAAAGTGGTTAGCACTTAGCGATTGCAGAGTAAATGTTTGTTGAATTACAAATTGGAGAAACTGTTAGATTTTTTTGATTAGCAATTACTACATGCCAGACATTGTGCTATGCAATGGGGACACGTTGCTTCAAAACATTCATTATCTTATTTGAATAATCACTTTAAATTCATGTTAAATCTATATAATAATTTGGGAAGAGTTAGTTTTTTAAACCACGATCATGGTACGCCTGCTTTCTTGAACTTGTCAATTTTCTTCAGATAGGTCTGAGACATTTTTGTTGGGGTTATTACTACATACTTATGTTTTATGGGTTTTGTAAATTTTTTTACATTATATCTTTTAAATGGCTACTTCTGGGATAAATAAAAGGTATTGGTTAATTTTTACTTTATATCCCACTACTTTTTTAGCACTCATTAGAATTCTATCAGCTAAGAAGTTGTTTTTAAGTCTTAGCTTTTGTAGGTATGTAAGCCTATCTTCTAAAACTTGACCTTTTTTTTTTTTTTGTCTCCTCCTTTCTGTTGGTTATGCTGCTTTATTGACACTGGCCAGAATTTATTTTAAATAATGATGACTGTAAGCATCTTTGTTTTGTTGCTGCTTATGGAACTACTCCTATATTACATACTGGATTGTTGGTTTTAGAGAGAAAATTATTTTTCTTATTAAGAGAGCAAGTTTCTTTGACATTTTTTAAAAATTTTTTTAAGTTATCTCTACACTCAACATGGGGTTTGAACTCACAGCCCTGGGATCAAGAGTCACATGCTCTATTGACTGAGCCAGCCAGGCACCCCTCACATTTTTATTCTTAAAATGGGCACTGCATTTTTTCAAACACCTTCAGCACTTTTTTAAGATTTTTTTTTTAAGTAATCTCTACACCCAACATGGGGTTCAAACTCAAGACCCTGAGATCGAGTCATGTGGTCTACTGACTGAGCCAGCCAGGTGCCCCCCCTTCAGCATTTATTTTTTTAATGAGATCTATTGACACGATGCATCATATAACTTTCATTGTATTAAACAATTAACACTCTGGGATAAAACATTCTTAGTCACAAGGGGTCAATTCTTTGCATATATTCCTAAATGTGTTTGGTTTATATTTTATTTAGAATCCAAGATTGATCTATAATATATACACACAAACAAGCAAAATTTTTCTCAGGTTTTGATACCTGATTTATGCAGCATTATAAAATGAATGGGGCAGTTTTCCATCATTTTTTATGCTCTCAGTTTATTTAGTATCAGAATTATCTGTTTCTTTCAAAGGAGTCTTATTCATAATAAAGATTGTAACAGTAGGAAATCACAAGTCGCTGATTTATAAACCAGGGGTCATACAACTAGTTCCTTATGCCTTGTGAGGTATGGCTCAGGTTATAATTCAGATCCCTTGTCATGTACAAAGGTATTAATTTAAAATTAAAACTACAGAGACTTTTATAAAGTGTTCTTATTAATTATTCAGATTCTATGTCAAATCTAGGACATAAGTTCATTTCTTTGGTTTCCGGTCAAGAATGCACTTATAATGTGAGGGCTACAACCATAAAACTTCAGGAAGAAAGTCTAAAATTTGGGAAAGCACAGATTTCTTGGGTAAGATGCAAAAAGCATGAGTATAAAAGAAAAAAAGATAAATTGAACTTCATCAAAATTTTAAAAATTCTGCACATCAAAAGACACAAATAAGAAAAACGGGATAGCAAGGCACAGATTGAAAGAAAGTATCTATAATGCAACATATTGAAATATTCAGAATAGGCTTAAAAACTCCTCAAACGATGGGGCGCCTGGGTGGCTCAGTGGGTTAAGCGTCTGCCTTCGGCTCAGGTGGGATCAAGCCCCGTGTCGGGCTCCCTCCTCAGCGGGGAGCCTGCTTCTCCCTCTCCCCTGATTGTGCTCTCTCTCTCTCTCTCTCTCTCTCTCTCTCTCTGGGTCAAATAAATAAAATCTTAAAAAAAAAAAACAAAACTCCTTAAACGCAAAAAGAAAACAACCCAATTTTTTTAATGGGCAAAGGACCTGAACAGATGAAAATATTCTCAAAATCATTACACGAAGAAAATGCAAACTGAAATTCATTATGAGAAACCACTACACATCCAAGAGAATGGCTAAAATTAAAAAGGCTAACAAGGGAAGCCTGGCTGGCTCAGTCAGCAGAGCATGTGACCCTTGGTCTCAGGGTTGTGAGTTCAAGCCCCACCTTGGGCATGGAGCCCACCTAAAAAATAATTAAATTAAATTGAAATGCTAACAATACCAAGAGTTAGGGAGGATTCTCACTTGTCACTGGTCAGAGGAGAAAATGATACAATCACTTTAGAAAAGTCTTTGGCAAGGGGAGCTTGGGTGGCTCAGTCGGTTAAGTGTCTGACTCTTGATTTCGGTGCAGATCATAATCTCAGGGGCCTTGGATCGAGCCCTGCATCAGGCTCTGCATTCAGCACAGAGCCTGCCTGTCGCTCTCCCTCTGCTCCTCCTCTGGCTCGCTCTCTCTCAAATAAAGAAGTGAAATCTTAAAAAAAAAGTCTTTGGCAGTCTGTTAATGTTAGATAAATTATATATACATATTTAGTATATGTTACATAAAACAAATTTAATAAATTAAAATAAAATAAACTTAATAAATAATTTATATATGTTCATATTTTAGGGACATATTCCAAGGAAATTTTGTGGCTATATATAGCCTCAGAAAGATTTGTACAAAAATGTCAAGAACAGCTTTATTCATAACAGTCAAATAATGGAGCAAATTAAATAACTAGGAACAAGAAAATGGATAAACAAATTGTGGTATAGTTAAAAAAAAGGGGGTGGAATGCAACACAGCAATAAAATAGAACTACTGATACTGGCAGGAATGATAAATTTCAAAATCATTATTTGGAACTAAAGAAGCCATACACAGTGTCTGACTCCATTTACACGAAGTTCAAGAAGAAGCAACATGGGGGCGCCTGGGTGGCTCAGTTGGTTAAGCGTCTGCCTTCGGCTCAGGTCATGGTCCCAGGGTCCTGGGATCGAGCCCCGCATCCGGCTCCCCACTCAGCGGGAAGCCTGCTTCTCCCTCTCCCACTCCCCCTGCTGTGTTCCCTCTCTCTGTGTCAAATAAATAAATAAAATCTTAAAAAAAAAAAAAAAGGAGAAGAAGCAACACTAATATGCTAGTCAGCATACTTGTTCTCTTCAGTAGGGGTAGAGGGGAGAGAGACTGGAAAGGGGAAAGAGGTAATTCTCTGGAAGGATGGAATTGTTTTATATCTTGATCTGAGTCGTGGTTACCTGGATGTATGCATGTGTAAAAAACTATCGTGATGTATATTTAAGTGTTTGTGTATTTTATTGCACTTAATTATATCTCTATAAAAAGAAAGATGTATATTTAAGTGTTTGTATGTTTTACTGCACTTAATTACACCTCTATAAAAATAATGGAAACAAATTCAAGAATGCTATAAATAACTACCTCAGTTACTGACTTGACCTTTGGAAATCCTGCCCTCCTACTCTTTCCTCTTCCAAATGTGTGATACAGACCCTCCTACTCAGCAGTGCTTGGACTCTGCAGACTCAACTCACCAGTAGGAATTCACCCCCCCACACATTACTCTTTTCTTCTCTCTTCTCATCCAACATGGCCACACATTATTCATGCTAGGATTTCCTTGCTTTCTGCGTCGCTGAACAAGTTTACCTTACAGCCCCTTGCCCACATGAGAGTACACATTCCAACCAACAGGCACCCATCATATGATGTTTCCGTAATAGGATTATTATGTAAAATCCTTAGTATGGTATCTGGCAAGTAACAGTGACTTCATATATGACCCCTTCCTACTTGAAACTCTCCCCTCTTTTCTTATTCTTTTAAGACACACCTATTTTAAAGCATATCAGAATTCAGAAACACAATACTGTATTTCAAAATAGTTAAAATCTCACATTTACATTTCAATAGGAGCACCAATATTCCATGCATTATTTGCCAAGCTCTCTCTCCACACCCCACAGACACTTATTTAATCCTCAAAACAACCCTGAGATGTAGGTAATACCATCCCCAATTCATAGATGAGGAAGTTAAGGCACTGAGCAATTAAGAAATTTGCCCAAGACTAGACAACTAGTAAGTGTCAGAGCCATGATATAGACAATTCCCGCATATTATTTCGAAGGATTCACTCAAACCATGCAATTCAACTACTGGGAATAAGGGATACTCTTTCGCACCTACAAAGCAAAGGCTATATTTCTTTAAACCATGAATTTAAAATCATAAGTTGTCAGAGAAAGTTCGGAATTTCTTATGACTCTCTGAAAAAGTTTTAACTGGATTTTTAAATAACAGAAATGTACAATCACAGGGCAATACTATTTAAAAAAACACTTGGTTGACATCCATATGAAGCTTTTAGCTGTGTTGCAGTAGTTTTATTTGATTCAGTAGGGCAACAACCGCCTAGTGGTAATCAGCATTTCATGGGGTATGGCTACACTGCGTCTCGCATTAAATATCTGGAGAAAACTGAAGCTTGTTTTTCGTTATATTGGTTCATCCGTTCATGTGGGTTGAGGCTGGGAAGTTTATAATTAGTTTTGGGTTATAAAGTTATGGCCATTGTTAATGAAAAGAAACTTCCTTGATTGCTATATGTCAGGCATACTCTGGTGGGTGTGTTTACGAAGAGTACGTTAATATAGAAGAAAATAAAGTGAATACTGGTCACGTGAGTCCCATGAAAAAAAAATAAAAATAAAAAAATACTTGGTTGAGACATCTGTTCTTAAGCAACGGATACCTGTATTTATTCACTGACATGCTTTAAAATTAAAAAATCAAGTCAATAGCTCCATTTACTGAATGTCATGTGATCACAATTTACACCAATTATGATGTCTAATTACATTCTCTATTTTTTCATTAGCTCAGAACACACGGTTGCTAACATGCTCTTCATTCCATCTCTTCGTCATTCTTATATTCACTCATACAGCAAATATTTTATATTATTCCAGGCATTCAACAAATAGCAACTATGTTAGGTATATAAATAGGCAGGAGAGACATTATATAACTCATAAGGTAAATTGCTTCCATAAATATACCGGTTACGGAGTATTGCAGCAACTGATTCCCCTCTATGAAGATGATCCATCACCTCTAACACTTGGATAATGACCTGTTCAGGAGGAAAAGAAGTCAATATTTACTATAAAAATCAATACTAGAATTTTCAAATTATGCTATCCATGTAATATTTTATATATTTGGTGACAGAAAGACAAAAAATGTATGTCTGTGTTCCCAATGTCCATATTCTAGCTTATGAAAATTAAGAAAATGGAGAACATTGAAGGAACTGAATCTGCCACAGTCAAATTAGCTACAAAATTCCATAGTGGCTCATTAAATAGCACTGACTGCATTTCTGTGAAATCATTAGAATAACAACCAAGCAAATGGGAAGCTGGATTAACCCTGAGGAGACCTGAGGAGTCTGGGTGAAGTTAGGAGAGACAAGAGAAGTTACAGGTGAAGAGTTGAGGCAAACATTTGCCAAGTAGAGACACAGACAGCACTAAATTCCGAGTTACCAGGAGCACATGAGGCCTCAAAAGCCATAATCAGGGCCCAGTTTTAGAAGTGGTTGGTCAAAATTAAGGCTAGAAAGGCATAGAAATCTTAAAGACATAAAATAGGTAGTGGGGGTTGTTTTCTTGATCTGGACTGAATTTTTGTTTGGTTGGTGGTTTTTTTATGGAAAAAGAGCCGGTGAGGTGGTAGCAAGCTAAATCTAATATATTGTCTCTAGTCATGTGATTGCTTTGCATTGGAGATGTATATTTCAAGGGTTCTATTCATTTCAAATACACTGGGAAGCAGAAAGGTATACTTTACTTAAATATTTCTTGTTAATAAAATCAATTTATTGCACTGGGGAGATAAAAATGTAGAGTATGCAATTTAGTTTGTTCATATAATTATGCTTGTTATAAAGCTATGTGAAGACCTAAGATAATTAAGTCAGAGAAAAAAGGTTCTCTTCATTGTTCCCTGCCCCCTCCCTGTCCCTTAATTTGGGGTCAGAGCAAAAGATACAGAAGGGGAAAAAGTACTCTATTTCTTGGGTCTTTGTAATTCTGAAAAAGAAACAAATCAAATGATAATTTAGCATTTTTATTTATTTACACAATCGTATTTTCTGTTATTACAAGAAATTGAGTAGCCTAAATGAAAAAAAAAAAATTCTTAAGCATCTCGAAATCAACTGACCTTTGGACTTATCTTTTCTAAAAATGCTGAAGTGGTGAGAGAATTTTAAGGTGTTGAGAAATTTTAATTTTTTTTAGGCTACACAATTTTTTAGAAGATGTGCCAAGAGATAAACAAGCATATCTAGATTATCATTAGGAATCTGGGAATGTGAAAATAAATAACTCTTGCCCCTTTTCATCAACTTGCATCTAGAGTAGAACATAGAAGTCCCCAAACTAGGTATTCAAACTCTCACTCAGTCCCACGGTTTCAACCAATCTACCTGCCGCATCTCAGAGTCTGGGGCTCTCGCATTCAAATTCTCCAGATAACAAACCTCTGGTCTCCTGAGGAGCAGGGAGTGGATGACAGGACATGGGACTCCAGCCATTTACTATAGAGACTTTCAAGGAACAGCCCACATTGTCAATCTCAAGACTTATTCCCGCCTTCCGCAGACCAGATGCCCCCAAATCTTGAAATATTAGGAGCTGTATGGGAAGAATTAGTTGGTTTCTCTCAAAAGTTCGTGTAGGGGGAGATTCTCAAGTTGTTAACTTCCTTTGACTAAATAAAAAATTAGTTTAAACCTTGCAATTGTCAGTGTTGCCCCTCCTGTTCTCTTTGTCCTTTTGAATCTTTCCATTTCTTTAAGTCTCATTTTAATGAAGTTAGGAAGGGAGAGGAAGTAAACAATGTAAACAATGATCCATTAAACACAAGATTTAACTAAAACCAGCTGTTTTTCAATCAGGGAATCTATATGATCAAATCTATGTATTAGAAAATTGACGCAGCTTGCAATGTGGGGGTAGATCAGAGAGAGAGAGAGAAACTGGAAGTATGGGGACCAGTTAAGAAACCACTTCTACAGTCAAGGCATGAAATAAGAGCACAGACGAGAGCTATGGGAAAAGCCAGGGAAAACTAGGATTTCGGACTGAAAGATCATTGGTAGATACTAAAGCGATCAAGTGACATCAAAGACAAAATCTATTTACGTAACTGGGGGAACTGGTAATGATAGCAGGTGAGGCAGGGTAGAGAGAAGAAGGAAAAATATCAGAAGGAAGGAGAACAAGGGTTTGGTGCAGACATACCCAAGTCCCCTAGGGCACGCCATATAGCAACTAATAGAAAACTGGATATATATATACCCAGATTTAGACTGGAACTAGAAATGAAAATATGAGGATATTCAGCCAGTTACGTGAGTGCTGAAGTAAAGAGACTGGGAAATATTCCTCAGAAGTGTATTTGCCATGAGAAGGTGGAATCCCAAAAACACTGTTGTGCAAGAAACTGAGGAAGATAAGCTAGCAAAGAGAGAGACAGTAGGTAGGAGGGAAACTAAGAGAAATGTGAGATTAAAGCTAAGGAAGGAGATGGGTTCAGAAGAGTGGTTGGAAGGTATTCGACTGTTGCAAGTTCTGTCCAGTCCAAGTAAGATACCAACTAAGTGATGTGACAGCTATAGTCAGTGACTACTTTTTTTAGAGAGTATTTTGAACACAGGTGCACAGAACCACACTGCAGTGGTTTGAAAAATAAAACAAACATAAATGGGTGTGCCTGCCTGGCTCAGTGGGAAGAGCACGCGACCCTTGATCTCAGGGTTGTGAGTTCGAGCCCCACGTTGGGTGTAGAGATTACTAAATAAATAAATAAATAAACTTAAAAAAACACAACACAAATTCTTTCAAGAACTTGAAAGGAACTCAAATTCATCAGGGAATGACTCTATGGTAACGGTGGCCTCCAAACAAGTAAGGGAAAAGAGATGATTAAATAAGTGATTGGGGAAGAATCAGGCAGCCATTTAGAAAAATAAATAAGCTTATACCACTTCACTTCACATTAGGGGATGCTAAATAAATTCCAGATAGATCAAAGATTTAAAGGGAAAAAATGAAACCCTGAAACAGTTCGAAAGAAAACCCAAGTGAAATTATTTATAATCATGTAGTAGAGAAGGTAGGCAGGACCCCAAATTGAGGAACCATAAAAGAAAAAAACTGTTAAATCTGATTGTACAAAACAAATTAAAACTCTGTACTTCAAAAATATCACGAAGTCAAGTGGCATTTGATGAGCTAGGAAAATATATCCCCCCCCCCCACCACATGACAGACAACAAAGGGCTAATGATTTTAACTTACACACACAGAAAATAAAAACAATAAAACATAATAGTAACAGTGAACAAATAAGAGAAATAGGACGTGCACACGAAAAAATACAAATCATTAAAAAACAAATAAATACAATTTAAATTGAGGCATTGGTTCACCTATAAGATTCAAACACACATGCACAATGTCTGTATATCCATTATTAGTGCGAGGGAATGTGAGTTTGGGAGGAATGTTAACTTTTCATTCTAGACTCTTCTGTCCAACTTATTTCAAAATAAAAAAAAGGGGGGATCCAGCAAAAGAAATAAGAAAGAGTGGCCACGAGGTAGGAGACCATCAGGAAGGTACGGTAACCGAGAAGGCTGAATAAAGTGTTACATAAAGAAAGACGTAATCGAGTGTGTCATATACTGCTGAGAGGTGAAGTGAAGAATTGAGAAAAGACGACTCGATGTGGTAACAAGGAGGTCACTGGACACCTTGACGAGAGTGGTTTACATGGAATGGTGGAGAAAATGGCTGCTGAGCACGGGTTCAAGAGAGAATGAAAGGAGTGAAAGGAAACAAGTACATACAACTCTTACCAAGAGTTTTGCTTTAATAAGGAGCAAAAAAAAAAAAAAATAGGTGGTAGTTGGAGGGGGGATATCGGGTAGGAGATGTTTTTTATTTTGTTCTGATAATAGGGGACACAATGGCAGGTGAAACCCACAAAAATGGAAACTGAAGAAGTATGATAATATATAAAAATTTCAAGAGCACGTAAGACCATACATAAATGCATACCCACTATATACACATATATGCATACAGAAAAAGCATTAAAATATTCATGGGAATGATAAACTCCCAACTGGGGACAGTGTTACCTGAGGAGAGAGGCAAAATGCTATGGCATCACATAGCTAAGTGGTGGTTATAGGACGGGTTGTGATACTGGTCTCTACTTTTCTGTATGCTTGAAATATTTTAATAAAATGAAACAAAAAAGTATAATACATGATCTCTCCCCTAAAGTAGGGACTGTGTAGATGAGCAGACCAGACATGACAGACAAAGGCCAGCAAATATAGATAGGTGGGTAGAACATTTGCAAAGATTAAGGAAAAAGGCAGGACAAAAACATAAGCAGACATGCATTATAATTAAAAAGACACACTCCTCCACAGCCACGCTACTCTCGTGAATAAAGGGGAAACTAATCATTACTCAGAGCACGCACCTGACAAAGACGTAATTGTGGTTTTGCCCTTAAAATATCCTCCCTAGCTCACCAGAAATAAAACTGACAGGACTGCTTTGGATCGCTGAGATAACTTGCCTAAGTTCAACCAATTTTACTCTTAAGCATTTATTTTAGGTAATTCGCAAATCTAATATTTCACAAGCACCTATCCTATAGTTAGTTGTTATTTCAAATAGAGATTCTAGTTTATGACTTAGCACTTAATTCAGATCCACCGTCTCACTCTGTCCTGCTCTGCCCGAAAACCAACAGTTTTAACAATAATGAGATTTGAGAAAAGCCTAGCCAATTTTATACCACGTAAAGTAAACCCTGCTTATGAGCTAACCTTATGTTACATAAAAGAAATTCAGGGTGGCTATGATCGTCTGCCTTCATATAAAATTTTGTCAAGCACTCTGATAAGAAAAGCTGACAGAAAAGATCAGTGAAAAGTGCTCAACACTACAAAACTGAAAAACTGCACAATGTAGAAAAATTGTACATAATTGCACTTCTCTCAATCAAGTTATATATAGCAGCAGCACCAAAAATTCAGAATCATCTTGACACGGCAAAAAGTGACGTGTAAGAAACAGAATTGTACTCTTTGGGAATATAGTTTGTTATACAAAAGCTAATTTTTAAAAACGTCACGGAGGGTTAGACTATCAAATCTTTCAGCTTTCACCCGGGCCGGATGCCACACTCACCTCCCACCTGGGGCGCTGAAAAGGGCCCGCCTGAAGGACCCAAGATACTTGCGTACTAGATGTAAAACTGGGTGGTGATTTTTTTTTTTCCCTAGAGTAAATCTAAAGCCTGCTGGGACTATGTAGTATGCTCCCACATATGTGCACCCATCAGAAAATTTGCAACGCTAAAAATTATAAAGGTTGTGCTATACCCTAAAGGCTGCAACTGTACCTGATTTTAGAGCATTCATGCAAGTGATCCATCTGCCTGTTTTCCTCCTTATCAGCATTCTGCGCTGAAACGAGGGGGTCCGGAGAGGTCTAAGAGCCACTTCTTGTTCTAAACTCCTACCAAAAAGACTAGATTCCCCATGTTCTAGAAGTTTCTCCCTTTCTCCTGGCCGCATGCCAGGATGGCTGACACACTGTCCTCAACCATTACGGTTTCCTTCCCATAGTCACTGAGGCGATCTGCCCCTGGACCACCATGTGGTCACTACTACCATCTTGTTCTGGATTGCTACGGCATACAGCACACACCTGGCTCCGCTACTTCTTGCAGTATATACTACCACTCTTTCCTTCTTGATCTGATCCCTTGGTAGTCCCTTTTCATTGTGTCACTCAGGCTTCAGGAATTCCGTTGGGACATATCATTAGCTGATGGCCTCATTCATCTTATCGCTGCAACTGGACTTTTTACCCGTGTTCAAGTTGTTACCCTTGTGTTAATACAATTCTATCTGATTTTTCTAATAGTGGCTGCCCTCTTGTAAAAAGGGCTAAACTTGGTCTAACAACTGTTTCAGTGTCAACTGCCAAGCTTGGCTGTCTTCATTTCTTTCAGTTTCATGTTATCACCCTTATCTACAGGAGCGACACTGTAGTATGTTTCACTTTTAAGCACACCTCTCTCTGCTACCCATCAAAATCCTTATGCTGAATTATATACTCAGCCTCTCTCACTCCATCTCCCTCTCTCTCAGGCTAAGTTGCCCCCATTCACCTGGTTAAGGAATAGTGCATTTCTCACCCTCCCCATCTGTAGCCTTACTTTTGGAAGTTAGCAATTTGTTTCAGCCTCTTCAGTCAAAGTCCATTCTACATAATTCATTAAGCACTGTTACAAAAACATCTTGCAAGAAAAAAGAAGTGAGAAAAGGAAATATGTGTAAGTAAAAATAAAAATCATTATTTACATCGGTGGTCCACAAACCAGAGTATGTATCAGAATCCTCTAGACAGCGAGATAAACAGAGATTGCTGGGCCTCATCCCCAGAGTTTCTCATTCAGATGATGCGTGATGGATCTAGAAAATTTGCTTTCCTAAGAAATTCACAAAGGATATTGCTGCTGGTAGATCATGGATGACACTTTAAGAACAAACGATTTACAGGTAACATAGCTTCTATACAAAGTTCAGAAGAATCAACTGGAAAACTAATATAGTAAAATGCCCACTATAGGAATATCAGCTCTATAAAGACAAAGATGTCTTATCTTCCCCCCAAAATCTGTAAAATATCTAGGAATGGGCTTAAAAAGAAATCTGAAAGACAGAAAAAATAAAATTTTACTCGAGTTTATAAAATCATAAAGGACATGGATACAAATACACACACAAATATCGAATAGAAAAACTCAAAATCACAAAGATGCAAATTTCCCTCAAAATTCACATAGAAAATTCAACTCAATTCCAATCCAATTGGCAAAGGGTCAGAATTTTTTTTGGTGGAAGGGGATGGATATTTTACATGTTGAATTCCTCAGTTCATCAGAAAAAGAGAACACATGAAAACCATCTGAAATTTTTTTAAAACAGAAAAATAAGGGAGGAGGCAACCTTTCCCTGCTGATATTAAAATGTACTATAAAGAGGGCACCTGGGTAGCTCAGTTGGTTAAGCGTCTGACTCTTGATTTCGGCTCAGGTCATGATCTCAGGATTGTGAGATCAAGCCCCACATCGGGCTCTGCACTGGGCATGGAGCTTGCTTAAGATTCTCTCTCTCGAAACAAACTGAGGGTTCTAGAGGGGAGGGGGTGGGGGGATGGCTTAGCCTGGTGATGGGTATTAAAGAGGGCACGTATTGAATGGAGCACTGGGTGTTACACGCAAACAATGAATCATGGAACACTACATCAAAAACTACTGATGTAATGTATGGTGATTAACATAACATAATAAAATTAAAAAAAAAAAGATTTTCTCACTCTCTGCCCATTCCCTCTCCTTCCCCTTCCCTCTCAAAAAAATAAAATAAAAATAAAAAAATAAAATGTACTATAAAGGTACAGTAACTATAACAGTATGGTACCAGTATGGGGACAGAGAGATCAATAGAATCAAGTCCCAAAACAGATCCAATTGCATATGGTTATTAACTACATGGTACATGTGGTACTTAGGACCAGTAACTAAAAGATGAATTTCTCAATGAATAGGTTTAGGGAAACTGGCTATGTTAGGAGAAGAACTGAAATTCTATCTGTACCATATATATATACATCCCGCAGATGGAATAAATAACTAAACATGAAAAAATAAAGTTGTAATAGTAAAAGATAAAAAGAATATACATTTTTAATGAGGCAAAGATAAAGTCTTTCTAAGGGCCAACACAAACTCAGAAGCCACAAAGAATATGAAAATGGTTTCTAAGTCTGGTACTGAAAAACAAGGTTACAATTCTATAAGGGACAACGCACCATAAACATCCTGAAAAGATACAGCAGCCGGTGGGGAGATGAGGAGGAAGCCTGCAACACGGAACAAACAGGTGGAGGTTTAATGTTCACAATACATCAAGTATTCCCCCTAAAATTCAGTAACAAAAGTGTGTGTTCCAGCAGGCAAGTATCTGAAGAGGCCTGGCAGAAAGAGTAACAGCAGCAAGAATAAATGTAAGGAAAGATGTTTGACTTCAATTGCACATGCACGTGTGTGTATGCGCGCGTGCGTGTGTAAAACCGAGAGAAAATCCACAGCCATATTGAAGACACATTAGTTGCACAACATCCTGCTCTTCCCCACATCTTCACCTTCAAAAGATGGTAAGACACCTCTCGGGTCCTATTCACCATGGAAAATCCTATATCTCCTATGAAAACTTCCAAACAAGAGAAAGACAGCAAAACAGAAAGAAGGCGGCTTACAAGAAACCTACAAATGAAATCTATACCAAAATTCAGGAAAGGTAAACAATTATTGTACATTTTACTGGGGAAGGAAACGAAGTGGGTATCATCTATTAAAGCTTCCAGTTTGGGGTGCATTTAAGCAAGCAGGTGAAGGTTGTTTTTCCCCATCTCCACGCTAGCAGGCCATAATTCAATTTGTCCCCAATGTTCCAAAGGGTAAAATTCTTAAGTGGTTTTATATTACAGTAATCATCTTACCAGAAAGCTGTTTATCCAAGCAAAATGAGATTCACAAGCAATCTGAAAACAGAAATGTTTGTATCTCCAATATAATCGAATAATCAAGTTCCAAGTGACTGCTGAAAAATCTAGATGCAATGCAGTGTTTTTATTACATTATATTTTTCTAGTATTATCAAAGTAAAGGTTGAATCATTTTATTGTCTTTGCACAAGAGATCGTTAAGCTGATGGATTCTGGTTTTCAAATCAATCTATAGCTGAAATCTAAAGTCCATGCTTTAAATGATAAGCAACATCTAAACAGTAACAGAAATAAAAGTATTTCTTTCACAGTGATAAATTCAGTATGGCATTTCTTTAAAAAGTATTAATCATTCCTCAATAACTTAGGTTAATATGAATAGAATCCTCCGACTATACTTTGAACAAAATTTTTTATGAGAAATTTTTGAAAAATTCACACAGATGAGATTTGTTAGTCTACTTGTTTATATATAATACATATTTATATTTTTTATATAAAATATTAGATATAATACTTGTTATTCTGACCAAGAAGAATATATTGAGTTCTACCCACATGATCGATCAGTTATTTATATTGAATTAAGAACCCTCTTTAATTAAGAACCACTGTAATTTTTTTTAAAGATTTCATTTATTTATTTGAGAGAGAGAGAATGAGAGATAGAGAGCACGAGAGGGAAGAGGGTCAGAGGGAGAAGCAGACTCCCCGCTGAGCAGGGAGCCCGATGTGGGACTCGATCCCGGGACTCCAGGATCATGACCTGAGCCGAAGGCAGTCGCTTAACCAACTGAGCCACCCAGGTGCCCCAAGAACCACTGTAATTTATAGACCACAATCTCAGAAAAAAATTGGGCATTTAATAGTAATCTGCCTTGGGGCGCCTGGGTGGCTCAGTTGTTAAGCGTCTGCCTTTGGCTCAGGTCATGATCCTGGGGTCCTGGGATCGAGCCCCTCATCAGGCTCCCTGCTTGCCGGGAAGCCTGCTTCTCCCTCTCCCACTCCCCCTGCTTGTGTTCCCTCTCTCGCTGTCTCTCTCTCTGTCAAATAAATAAAATCTTAAAAAAAAAATAGTAATCTGCCTTCTTGAAGTTTTATCTTATTCTTCAACATTAAATTAAAAAGATAAAGAATTTCCTTTTAAAAAGATACAATACTATTTGACATCCCATTCAGTCATAATCAACATGAATCAACTAAATGAAAAACAACAGTGAAAATCTGGTATCACAATTAGTGTAGTCCATTTACTAGAGTTTTACCTCTTTTTAGTAAGTAACTTTCAAATATGGTAAGACTTGTTAAGTGACAATTCATTAGTCAGAACTCCACAGAAAGCCAACTCTTTCAGACTAAGAGTTTTCCAACATAAGTCTCCACTTTACTAATTAGACCACTCGACTTTTACTGTGCAAGGGATTCAAGGGAGTACAGGATGCAGGTGTGGATAAAGAGAATAGTTTTCCCCCGGGCCATAACAGGTAAGTATAGCAAATTTAACAAAATGAAAGAAGGCAGGAAGGGAAGTGTGGGTACCACTATCATTCATACGATCTTACATATCCACAGTGGAAGTTGTATTATGGGATTTAGTTAGGTCCATAGTTCACTGATGAATCAAAAAAGTGAAAGTAGGAGTCATTTGTGATTTGCCTTATCATTTGAACTACAGCCAAAGTTTTTTCTCTGTGCATTGGCCTACTAATTGAATCTTGGCATCTTCTTTCATAAATTAAGCTCACCATCACAATAAATGCATGAACTGTGATTTATAGATTTGTTTTCTTTAAAACAGACAGAGAATATAAAGGCACTTGCATAGCAATATGAATTCAGAATCCTTAATAGGTTTTACAATTTCCCCCAAAACTTTTTTCTTTAATTTTTTTTTTAAGTAAACTCTATACCACACATGGGGCTTGAACTCATGACCGCAAGATCAAGGGTCACATGCTCTATCAACTAAGCCAGCCAGGTGCACCCCTCCACCAAATCTTTTAAAATGGCAGGTGCAAGACTGAAGTGAATGCAGTTACACCTCAGGCTCAAAATTTTAAGAGGGTGCCCAAAACTCAGTGTTAAAATAAATGCTAACTTAATGCCATTTTTAAAAGCAACCCACAACCCCCATTATAGTTAATAATAAAAGATTGGATGCTTTCCCTCTAATATGAGGAACAAGACAAGGATAGATATCCTCGTGCTCTTACCACTTTTATTCAACAATGTGCTGGAAGTAGTAGCCAGGGCAACTAATTACTCAAGGAAAAGAAATAACTGGCATCTACATTAGAAAGGAGGTAGGTAATAAGACTATCTCTATTAGTAGATGAATTGAGCTTGCATAAAAAAAATCCTAAGGAACCAAGTAAAAGACAATTAGAATTAATAAATGAGTTCAGTAAGGTTATATATACCAAAATCAATTGTACTTGTATACATTTGCAATAAACAAAATGAAAATGGAATTAAGAAAACAATTCCAATAATAACAGCATGAAAAAGAATAAAAAAACAGGAGGGTGCATGCATCCCAAACAGGATACCCCTAGAGTGTCTGGCTCAGGTGACCACAGTGGATTGCACTACTGGGCCCCACAGGACACCTTCTATATAAGGCCACCACTTCCAAGAGCAGGCAACATAGCTGACCTACCTAATACATAGAAATAGACACAGAGAGTCAGACAAAAAGCAGAGGTGCGGGGTGGGGGGGCGCCTGGGTGGCTCAGTCATTAAGCATCTGCCTTTGGCTCAGGTCATGATCCCAGGGTCCTGGGATGGAGCCTCACACTGGGCTCCCTGCTAAGTGGGGAGCCTGCTTCTCCCTCTCCCCCTCCCCCTGCTTGTGTTCCCTCTCTCTCTGTGTCTCTCTCTGTCAAATTAAAAAAAAAAAAAAATCTTAAAAAATAAAAGCAGAGGGGAATATGTTCCAAAGGAAGATCAAGATAAAACCTCAGAAAAAGAACTAAACAAAATGGAGATAAAACAATCTACCTGATAGATTGCTCAAAATAATGGTCACAAAGATGCTCACTGGACTTGGGAGAAGAATGGATGAACTCAGAGAGAACTTCAACAAAGAGAAAATATAAAAAAGAACCAATCAGAGCTGAAGAATACAATACACTAGACGAAATCAACAGCAGATTATAGGAAGCAGAAGAATGGATCAACAATCTAGAAGACAGCATAGTAGAAATCACCCAAGCTAAACACTAAAAGGAAAAAAGAATTTAAAAAATGAAAATAGGTTAAGAGATCTCTGGAACAACACAAGAGTGCTAACATTCACAGGTTTCAGAAGGACAAGACAGAAAGGAGCAGAAAAATTCTTTGAAGAAATAATACCTGAACACTTTGCTAACCCGGAGAAGGAAACAGATATCCACGTCCAGCAAGTACAGAGAAACCCAAACGAGGTGAACCCAAGAGGGTCCATACCCAGGTACATAGTAATTAAAATGTCAAAAATTAAAGATAAAGAAATAATCTTAAAAGCAGCAAGATAAAATAGTTACTTAAAGAGAAACCCCAGGGGCGCCTGGTTGGCTCAGTTGGGTAAGTGGCTGCCTTCGGCTCAGGTCATGTTCCCAGGGTCCTGGGATCAAGACCTGTGTCAGGCTCCCTGCTCAGTGGGGAGCCTGCTTCTCCTTCTCCCTCTGCCTGCCACTCCCCCTGCTTGTGCTCTCTCTGTGTCAAATAAAATAAAATAAATAAAATAAAATAAAATAAAATAAAATAAAATAAAATAAAATAAATAAAATAAAATTAAAAATAAAATAAAATAAAATAAAAAAGTAAACCCCATAAGGTTATCAGCCAATTTTTCAGCAGAAAGTTCATAGGCCAGAAGGGAGTGGAATGATATATTCAAAATGCTAAAAGGGACGACCAAGACTACTTGGCACAATTATTCAGAACTGAAGGAGAGATAGTTTCCCAGACAAATAAAAGTTAAAGGAGTCTGTCACACTAAACTGACATTATAAGAAATGTTAAAGGTACTTCTAGAACAATAAATCAAGGCCATAACTAGAACTAACAAAATTATGAAAGGAAAAAAATTCACTGGTAAAAGCAAACATATAGTAAAGTTAGTATGTAAATCCCCTATAAACTAAAGGTTAAAAGACAAAACTAGTAAAATCAGTTATATCTAGAAAATTAGAGGCACCTGGGTGGCTCAGTCATTAAGCGTCTGCCTTCAGCTCAAGTCATGATCCCAGGGTCCTGGGATCGAGCCCCACATCGGGCTCCCTGCTCAGCGGGAAGCCTGCTTCTCCCTCTCCCACTCCCCCTGCTTGTGTTCCTTCTCTTGCTGTGTCTCTCTCTGTCAAATAAATAAATAAAATCTTTAAAAAAATTAGTTAAGGGATATACAAAATGAAAAGATGTAAAACATGACATCATATACATAAAATGTGAAGGGGGAATATAAATGTAGTGCTTTTAGAATCTGTTCAAATTTAAATGACCATCAACTTAATATAGACTGCTATATACATAGGATGTTATACATGAACCTCATGGTAACCACAAAACAAAAACCTGTAAGAGATACACAAAAAACAGAGAAAGAAATCTAAGCACAACACTAAAGAAAGGCATCAAATTACACGGTAAGAGAGCAAGAGACAGGGGAACAGAAAACCACAAAAACTACAAAAAAACTCAACAAAATGGCAATAAGTACATACCTATCAATAATTACTTTAAGTGTAAATGGAGTAAATGCTATAATCAAAAGACACAGGGTGACTGAATGGATGAAAACACAGGACCCATCTATATGCTGCCTACAAGTGGATTCACTTCAGACCTAAAAACACATAAAGACTGAAAGTGAAGGGATAATAAAAGATATTCTATGCAAAAGGAAGTGAGAAAAAACAAGCTAGAGTACCTATACTTATTTCAGATAAAATAGATGTTAAAACAAAGACTGTAATAAGGAAGAAGGGCATTACATAATTATAAAGGGATCAGTCCAACAGAGGCTATAACAATCTAAGTATCTATACACCTAACATAAGAATACCTAAATATATGAGGAAAATATTAACAGACATAAAGAAAGAAATTTACAGTAATACTATAACAGTAGGGGACTTTAAACCCCACTTACAACAATGGATAGATCAGACAGAAAATCAGTAAGGAAGGAGTAGCTTTTTTTTTTTTCATTTTAGAGACAGAGTGTGCCAGTGTGGGGTGGAGGGGCAGACAGAGAGGGGGAGGGAGAATCTTAAGCAGGCTCCACGCCCTGGAAGGAGCCTGATGCAGGGCTCGATCTCATGACCCCGAGATCATGACCTCAGCTAAAATCAAGAGTTGGATGCTTAACCAACAGAGCCACCCAGGTGCCCCTAGAAAGAGTAGCTTTGAATGACACGTTAGACCAGATGGACTTAACAGATATATACAGAATAATCCATCCCAAAACAGCAGAATACATATTCTTTTCAAGTGTACATGGAACATTCTCCCAGATAGATCACATGTTAGGCCACAAAACAAGTCTCAATAAATTTAAGAAGATTGAAATCATATCAAGTATCTTTTCTTAAGACTGAAATGATATCAAGCACCTTTTCTGACCACAGCAGCATGAACAACCTTGCAGAGGTTAAAAGAGGTTAAACAACATGCTACTAAACAGACGGGCCCAAAAAGAAATCAAAGAGGAAATCAAAAAATAAAGTGAAATGAAAACACAACAGTTCAAAACCTTTGGGATATAGCAAAGGCAGTTCCAAGAGGAAAGTTTATAGTGATACAGACCTACCTCAAGAAACAAGAAAATTTTCAAATAAACAATCTAACTTACACCTAAAGAAACTAGAAAAAGGCGGGGGGAAAAAGCCCAAGTGAGAAGGAGAGAAATAACAAAGATCAGGGTGGAAATGGATGAAACACAGACTAAAAAAAAAAAAAAAAAAAAAAAAAAAATAAGGGGGAAATTGTTTAAAACAAAAAATAAAAAAAAAAAAAAAAAATCAATGAAACTATGAGCTGTTTCTTTAAAAAGACAAAATTGATGCATATTTATTTATTTATTTATTTATTTTTAAAGATTTTGTTTATTTACTTGACAGAGACATAGAGAGCACAAGTAGGCAGAGCGGCAGGCAGTGGGAGAGGAAGAAGCAGACTCCCCGCCAAGCAGGGAGCCCAGTGTGGGGCTTGATCCCAGGACCATCAGGACCTGAGCCGAAGGCAGACGCTTAACCAACTGAGCCACCTAGGCGCCCCAAAATTGATAAACATTTAGCCAGTCTCATCAAGAAAAAAAACGAGGACCCAAATAAATAAACTCAGAAATGAAAGAGAAGTGATAACCAACACCACAAAAATACAAAGGACTGTAACAAACTACTAAGAAAAATTATACACCAACAAATTGGACAAGTTACAAGAAATGGAGAAAGTCCTACAAACACACATCTTCTAAGACTAAATCAGGAAGAAACAGATTATCTGAACAAACCAATTACTAGTAACAAAATTGAATTGGTAATCAAAAACCTCCCAACAAACCAAAAACCAAGAGCAGATGGCTTCGCAAATAAACTCTACCAAAATTTAAAAAAGAATAAATATAGGGGCGCCTGGGTGGCTCATTCGGTTAAGCATCCGACTCTTGATTTCAGTTCAGGTCTTGATTTCAGGGTTATGAGTTCAAGCCCCACATTGGGCTCTATGCTGGGTGTGGTGCCTACTTAAAATCTTGATTTCAGGGTTGTGAGTTCAAGCCCCGCATTGGGCTCTATGCTGGGTGTGGTCGCTACTTAAAAAAAAAAAAAAAAGAGTTAATACCTATTCTCAAAGTATTCCAAAAGAGAGAGGAAGGAATGCTTCCAAGTTCAGTTCATGAGGTCACCATTTCTCCGATACCAAAACCAAAGACACTAAAAGAAAAATTACAGACCTATATTTGTGATGAACACAGATGTAAAAATCCTCAGCAAAATATTAGCAAAATGAATTTAACAACACACTAAAAAGATTAGTCATCATGATCAAGTGGGATTTATCTCAGGGATGCAAGGATGGTTCAATATCCACAAATCAATCAATGTGATACCCATATTAACAAAATGAGAGATAAAAATCATATGATCATCTCAAAAGATGCAGAGAAAACATTAGACAAAATTCAACATCCATTCAGGATAAAATCTCAACAAAGAGGTTTAGAGTGAACATATCTCAACATAATAAAGGCCATATATGATAAACCCAGAGCTAAGATCATACTCAATGGTGAAAAGGTGAAAGGCTTTCTTCTAAGATCAGGAACAAGATAAGGATGTCCATTTTCACCACTTTTATCTACATAGTACTGGAAGTCCTAGCCACAGTAATTAGACAAGAAAAATAAGCAAAAGTCATCCAAATTGGTAAGGAAGAAGTAAAACTGTCACTATTTGAAGGTGACATGTTACTGTATACAGAAAACCATAAAGACTCCACCAAAAAACTATCAGAACTAATAAACGAATTCAGTAATGTTGCAGAATACAAAATTAATATACAGAAGTCTGCTGTATTTCTATATACTAATAATGAAATCACAGGAAGAGAAATTAAGAAAACAATCCCATTTAAAATTGCATAAAAAGAATAAAATACCTACAAGTAAATTTAACCAAAGAGGTGAAATACCTGTACCCTAAAACTAGAACAATGATGAAAGAACCTAGAGATGACACAAAGAAATGGAAAGATAATAACTTGCTCATGGATTAGAAAAATTAATATTTTTAAATGTCCATACTACACAAAACAATCTACAGATTCAATGCAATACCTATCAAAATACCAATAGTATTTTTCACAGAACTAAAAGAAATAAATCTAAAATTCACATAGAATCACAAAAGACCCCAAATAGCCAAAGCAATTTTGAGAAAGAAGAACAAAGCTGGAAGTATCACAATCCCAAATTTCAAACTATGTTACAAAGCTACAGTAAGCAAAACAGTATGGTCCTGGCCAAAAAAAAAATGGACACAGAGATCAATGAAACAGAAGACAGAGCCCAGGAACAAATCCATGCTTATATGATCAATTAATCAATAAGAGAGAAGGCAAGCATATACCATGGGAAATAGATGGTATTTTCAATAAATGGTGTTGGAAAAGCTGGATAACTACATGCAAAAGAATGGTACTGGCCCACTTTCTTATACCACATACAAAAATAAACTCAAAATGGATTAAGGACCTAAATGTAAGACCTGAAACCATAAAACTCTTTTTTTTTTACGATATTTATTTATTTATTTATTTATTTGGCAGAGAGAGCGAGCCCAAGCAGGGGAAGGAGGAGATGGAGAAGCAGGCTCCCCACTGAGCAGGAAGCCTGATGTGGCACTCAATTCCAGGACTCTGGGATCATGACCTGGGCTGAAGGCAGATGTTTAACCTACTGAGCCACCCAGGCGCCCCGAAACCATAAAACTCTTAAAAGAAAATACAGATAGTAAACTTTTGGACATCTGTCTTAGCAATATTTTTCTGGATTTGTCTCCTCAGACAAGGGAAACAAAAGCAAAAATAACTAATTGGGACTACATCAAACTAAAAAGCTTTTGTCCAGCGAAGGAAACCATCAGAACAATGAAAAGGCAACCTACTGAATAGGAGCAGATATTTGCAAATGACATACCAATAAGGGGTTAATATCCAAAATGTATTTTAAAAACCCTAACAACTCAACACCAAAAGAAACAAACAAACAAAAAACCCAATCCAATTAAAAATGAGCAGATGACCTAAAGAGACATGTTTCCAAAGAAGACACCCAGATGGCCAACAGACTCGTGAAAAGATGCTCAACATCACTAACCATCAGGGAAATGCAAATCAAACCCACAATGAGGTAACCCCTCACACCAGTCAGAATGGCTAAAATCAAAAAGACAAGAAGTCATTAAGTGTTGGCGAGGATGCAGAGAAGAGGTGGGAGCTCTTGTGCACTGTTGGTGGGAATGTAAACTGTTACAGCCGCTACAGAACACAGTATGCGGTTCCTCAAAAATTTAAAAATAGAAATACGATAGATCCATTAATTCCACTACTGGGTACTTACCCAAAGAAAACAAAAACACTAATTTAAACAGATACATATGCATTCTTTGTTTACTGCAGCATTATTTACAATAGCCAAGACATGGAAGCAACCTAACTGTCCTTCAATAGATGAATGGATAAAAAAGATGTGGTAGGGGGCGCCTGGGTGGCTCAGATGGTTAAGCACCTGCCTTCGGCTCAGGTCATGATCCTGGGGTCCTGGGATCAAGTCCCACATCGGGCTCCCTGCTCAGTGGGGAGTCTGCCTCTCCCTCTCCCTTTGCCTCTCCCCCCTGGCTTGTGCTCTCTCTCTCTCTCTCTCTCGCTCACTCTCTCTCTCTCAAATAAACAAAATCTTTAAAAAGAGAGAGAGAGAGAAAAGATGTGGTATATATACACAATGGAATATTAACCATAAAAAGGAATGAAATCAGTGAGACAGAGAAAGACAAATACCATATAATTTCACTTATACACAAAATCTAAAAACCAAAACAAACACAAAAGAAATTGAAACAGACTTATAAATACAGAGAACTGGTGGCTGCCAGAGGGAAGGGGTATGGGGGAATGAGTTAAGTAGGTGAAGGGGATTAAGAGGTACAAACTTCCGGTTATAAAATAAAGAAGTCAAGGGAATGAAAAGTACAGCATAGAGAATATCATCAATAATATTGTAATAACACTGTATGGTGACAGATGGTAACTAGACTTACGGTGGGGAGCATGTGTTAATGTACATAATTATCAAACACTGTATTGTATACCTGAAACTAATACAATATTGTATGTCAACTATATTTCAATTAAAATTTTTAAAAAATGAATACAGAAAAAATTAAAAACAAAACCAGTGGGAAAAATTAAAAACTTTTCGGTACCAAAGGACATTATCAAGAAAAGTAGGGGGCGCCTGGCTGGCTCAGCTGGTAGAGCATGAACCTCTCAATCTCAGGTCGGTAGGTTCAAGCCCCAGGCTGGGTGTAGAAATTACTGAAAAAAATAAAATCTTAAAAAAAATAATAATATCCTTTAAAAATAAATAAATAAAAAGAAAAGGAAGAAGAGGCAGCCAGAAGGAGTCCACTGTGGCAAAGAGATGCTTTTTTCTCCTCTGAGCAGTCATACAAAAGGAGGGCTGTGGGAAATAAAAGTTTTGAAGCCTCAGCTTGCTGCCTGGAGAAAAGAAAGAACCTGGAGGTGGGGTGGTTAAAAGATGCATCCTGGGCCCCTCTCCAAAGCGCAGGCACAGACAGAGCTCCTGGGCCTGGAAGGAAGGGGGAGGGGGCCCCAGCTGCTCTGGTCAGCCCCATGCAGCCTGCCTGGGAGGCCTGAGCACCACACTCAGCCCCATTTCAGAAGTAAAATAAATGAATAGATGTTCTCAAAGTGAGAAAAGAAAATGAAAAAAGAAAACTGAGAAGACAACCTCCAGAGTGGGAGAAAATATTTGCCAATCACACATCTGATAAGGTATTAATACCCAGAAGTCCAACTTAACAACAAAAAACCCAATTAAAAAATGAACAGAGAACCTGAATAGATATTCTCCAAAGAAGATAAACAAATGACCAACAAACACATGAAAAGATGGTCAACATCACCGATCATTAGCAAAATGCAAATCACATCCATATTGAGATACTACTTAACAAAACCCATTAGAATGGCTATTATGAAAAACCAAACAAAACAGACAGTAACAAATGTTGGCAAGGACATGGGAGAAATTGGAACCCTTATGCATTACAGGTGGGAAGAGAATATGGCACAGCTACCATGAAAGAGTTTGGTAGCTCCTCAATACACTGAATGTAGAATTACCATATGACATGTACATCACCTCCTAGAAATATACCCAAAAGATCTGAAAACAGAGGATCAAACAAAAACTTCCACATGCATGTTCATAGCAGCACTATTCACAATAGCCCCAAACTGGAAACAACCCCAGTGTTCATCAGTGGGTGAATGAAGAAAGAAAACATATTGTATCCATACAATGGGACGCCAGTCAGCCATAAAAAGGAACAAAGTACTGATTCATGCTATGACAGAGATGACCAGTGAAAACATTACACTAACTAAAAGAAGCCAAAAGGGGGCACCTGGGTGGCAAAGTCCCTTAAGCGCCTGACTCTTGGTTTGGGCTCAGCTCATGATCTCAGGGTCCTGGGACTGAGCCCCACGTCTGGCTCCATGCTCAGCAGGGAGTCTCCTGGAGATTCTCTTTCTCCCTCTACCTCTTCCCCTCCTCCCTCCACGCTCTCTAAATAAATAATAAATCTTAAAAAAAAATCAATCAAAAAAGGTAACATATTGTATGACTCCATTCATATAGAATGTCCGCACTAGGGAAATCTATAAAGACAGGAAGTAGATTAGTAGTTGCTTAGCGCTGGAGGAACTGGGGGTGGAGGGTGATATCTAAAGGGCAGGGGGTGGTGATAAAAACATACCAAAATGGCTTATGGTAACAGTTGCACCTATCTGTGAATATACTAAAAATTACGGAGCTGCACATTTTAAATGGATGAATCCTATGGTATGTGAATGAAGTCTCCATAAGCCTGCTTTTTAAAACATCTAAGTTAGTGCAGAAAACCCATGATGACCGAACGACCAGTATTTTCAGTAAAGACAGCATCAGTGCTACTGGTCTGTCCTACGGCGTCAGGCTCCAGCATGGCTCTGCAGGTAAGGCAGCTATCTCACCCACACCTAGCAGCAGCTCCTTAAACTTCAGCATTTAAATGGATCCCTGAATTTTCAGTAGTCATTCCAACATACAACTTGTTTTCTTAGAAACAGCTCTCCGTTCACTCGCATTTGATGGGTGAATGTAACACATAAATAATGTAATCACAGTAACCAGTACAAAAGACATAAAGAGGTTTGGTGTGGTGGCGCCTGGGTGGCTCAGTCGGTTAAGCGTCTGCCTTCAGCTCAGGTCAGGATCTCAGCGTCCTGGGATCGAGTCCCGCATCGAGCTCCTTGCTCAGCGGGGAGTCTGTTTCTCCCTCTCCCTCAAATAAATAAATAAAATCTTTAAAAAAAAAAAAAGAGGTTTGGTGTCAAACCACTGACTCATGATGCCACTGGCAGTACAACTGAGACCAGAAGGACAACTAGAAAAGAGACCCCCAGTCAAGAGAATTCAGTGTGTCAGGGCTTCCATTATTATGACTTAAAGGCTACTGACTTGTTAAACGGGGCTTCCAATGTACTTGGCTTAGAGTAGGGTTGCCAGGTAAAATTAAGGACATCTAGTTAAATTCAAAACTTCAGATAAACAGTAAATACATTTTTTATTTTTTTAAAGATTTTATTTATTTATTTGAGAGAGAAAGAGTGAGAGAGAGAGGGCACGAGTGGGTGGGGGGAGGGGCAGAGGGAGAAGCAAACTCCCCGCTGAGCAGGGAGCCAGACACAGGACTGGATCCCAGGACCCTGGGATCGTGACCTGAGCCAAAGGCAGGCGCTTAATCCAGATGCCCCAGTAAATATATTTTTAGTATAAGGATGCCTCAAATATTGCCCAGAACTTCCTTATACTAAAAAAAATTAGTTATTGTTCATATAAAATTTGAATCAAACGGGGCATCCTATATCTTTATTTGCTAAATCTGGCAACTCTACTTTAAAGAAATTGCTAGTAGGGCAAACCATGGGTATTGAAAAATGGCCAGTGAGTGGCTGAGTATCTGGGAGTCTACCCTATGAAATGCAGCTTCATGAATTCTGAAATAAGAGTGAGGAAAAGAAGATCATTTGAAAACGCAAGATTCGTTTTACTAAATATTTTTATTACTTAACATTTCCAACCACTATTCCATCGACCCCAACAGACTAGAAAACAAAAATTTTATGACTATTTACATATTTACTTACAAAAACACATACATAAAAAACTTTTCCTGATATTTTCAAATGCAATATTTCTCCTTGCCTTCCTGAGATTTATATTAATAACAGTAAAAGGCAGGTTTAAGGCTTTGGTTTGGGTTAGTGTTTAAAAGGGAAAGAAAAAAGTTCAACTGCACGAGTCCAGAACACCAAGGCTTACATTTGGAATTTCCTTCTCCCTGCAAAGTTCAGGACTCATATTTGAAAGGCTCCTTTTCTCTACACTACAGGAAGATGACCAGCAGTCCAGCTGAGAAACCTGTGGCCCCTACACAGAGGCCCAACTTCCCATTACCAGCCTGGGCAAGAGTTCAGAGGCACTTGCGCATTTAATCCTCTATCTGCTTTATCAAGGACAAAAAACGGTTTGCTTTAAAAAAGCTTTTACCTAAGTGGTTAGAAATCATGAGAGAGAAAAAAAGGCTGAAAGAAGAAAAAAAAAGGTATTTTTAAATATTTTCTTCTCACAATATGTATGAGAAGGGGGAAATACAACAAAAACCATGTAAATATGCTGTCTTTAATAAATTCACATCCATCGTAGATTTCTTAATCTCCGTGGCATCTTACTAAATCAGAGTGATGCACTATGGCCAATAATGAGGGAACTGAATACAAACCCTGAACACATTAACTGCTAACATAATAACCTACATCACCACAAAAAGCTCAATCATACCAGCATTAACTCACTAGTTGAATATTCCACATTTCCATTATCAGACTACACAGGATGTCTGTAAGTTTCATTTAAGGTAGAAATTTTCTTAGAGATCTAACTAAAGGTCTTCTTCTTATCCTCCACAAGGCCTTTGTTGCAGTACTATTTGCAAAAGCAGAAACAGTCCAAATATTCCTCAAGAGCAGACTGGTTGAGGGGTCACCTGGGGGGCTCAGGCGGTTAAGCATCTGACTTTTGATTTCAGCGTAGGTCATGATCTCAGGGTCGTGAGATCGAGCCCCACATCAGGCTCCGGGCTCAGCGTGAAGTCTGCTGGAGATTCTCTCTGTCCCTCTGCCTCTGCCCCTCCCCTTGCTTGCATGCTCTCTCTCTCTCTCTCAAAATAAATAAATAAATAAAATCTTATATCTATATGGAGTGACTTTAAAACACAACTTAACTATATATTTCTGGTGGGATACACCTTAAGGACAAAAACACCTGCCCATGAGCACAAGTGTGTAAGCATGCACGTGTCCATGTGCACACACACGGACATAAATTGTAAATTGCTTCCAATAATCCTGTTGTTGATGGTATTGTTGATATTGTTATTCTGAGGCTATTGAGGATGTATACTGTGATAAACAAAATAATTATGTAGGGGTCACGGAATTTTTGGATTTGTTGAAAGGGGATAGAGATGTGCTATCAATGAGGTTAAGTAAAAATCATGTAGCCTTAAATTTGGATTGGCATCATCAAAAAGAACACGGGATATAGTTTATCTTAAAGGAAAATTCTAGCTGTGTGCCAGAAGAAGGCTTCAACACAATGACCATCCTAGTAGTAATAATGCTCCTACCAGCTAGATAGTATATCTAAATTACATCCCCCCCCGCAAAAAAAGGAACAAGAACGCCATTTTTTATTTTTATTTTTTTTAAAGATTTTATTTATTTATTTATTTGAGAGAGAGAATGAGAGAGAGAGAGAGAGAGAGCATGAGAGAGGGGAGGGTCAGAGGGAGAAGCAGACTCCCCGCTGGGCAGGGAGCCCGATGTGGGACTCGATCCCAGGACTCCAGGATCATGACCTGAGCCGAAGGCAGTCGCTTAACCAACTGAGCCACCCTGGCGCCCAAGAACACCATTTTTTAAATGGCTGATTATGGGGTCTAGAGCAGAAAATGTAGGCAAGGAGACTGGAAAAGCTTACATTGAAAAGCAAGGAAGTCATCAAAAACTATTAGGGCCATGCCAAGAGGACTCTGAAACCAACACAAATAAGCCTCCATTGACCAAATATGGGATCATTTCAGCATCCTTAAGGGTAATAACCACGAGGATTGAAGCACGTCATATATGTTTAAATGCAGGAGTTCATAAGGATGCTAAAAATGATCCTTGATCATCTTCGGAAGTTGCTAAAAAGCCAGCTCATTATTTTGGAAGCTGGTAAATAAAGGGTAAGTATCAAGTACTCCTCTTGTCTTTTCCATGTGATTTCTACCTCAGGACAAACGTACCACAATAGAGGTTAAGTGTACAAACTTGGGCACCAGTGAGAAGCGAGTGAAAATCAAGCTAGAGGAACTGGGGAGCACCAACCACAGTGTGGAAGACCAATGGAGAGGTGCAGAGAGTAATTGCAAGAACAATTTGCAATCATCCTAATAGTCTAAAGGAGTGGCAGGTAGATCTGGAAACAACATAGTGGCAATGAGGATGGAGTGGAGTGAGCTAATAATGTAACTAACTGGATGGATGGAAGGAGTTAAAAATATCACTAACGTTTTTGTATCTTGAGTGACTGATGGATGATGGTGCCATTAACCAAACTGATGACTGTCAGGAAAAGCAATACTTCCATCAAATTCCAACAAAGTTCAGAATTATCCTTAGAAAAGAATGCACAGTGGCCAATTAGGGAATAAAGAAAACCAGGAAAAGTAAGGGCTGGTATTACCCTTCTTCTTTTACTACCTTTTAATCTTTACTTGGTCCACAGGATCCATTATAGCCACTTCCACGGTACACAAATACTTTTTAAATGTTGACTTTGCTAGGTTCATTTCTGTGGAAGACACTTCAAATAAGTGATTCTATGCTCACTGCTTCTAGGATGATGAGGCCAAAGACCTGGGTTTCAGTTCTCGCTCAACCAGTTTCCAGCCATGTGACTTTGGGCCAGTTACCTTTCTAAGCCTCATTAGTCTTATCTATAAAACAGGTGATAGTATTTATCCTACTTATTTCCCCTGCTGTCCATTCGTTCACCTAATAAACTACAAGGAGAGCAGTGATAGCAGCAGCTACAAGGTAAGTTAAAGCTGCTTTGAGTACTGTAAAGCAGGAGAATAAAAGGAGAATGCAAAAAAAGAGCATGTATGGTTTAAACTATTCCAGAAGATATTAGGCCTTCAATTTATAATTACTTATCAACAGTTGCTAGATGTACATCACGGACCAGGATTAACCATACGTTAGTAGGTATTTGATGAAAAAGTAACTACTTGCCAAGCACTCCCCTAAGCAACCAGTGTGTATATTTTTAGTAATTCTCACTCTCCTTGAAGGTAGACATAATTATCTGAAATTTACCAATGAGGACCTTGAGATCTGTCCAATGTCAGATAAGCCAGAAGTGATGAAACCAGGAATCTAAGCCAGGAATCTCTTCTGGATCAAGAATTATAACTCAGGAGGCTCCTGGGTGGCTCCGTTGGTTGAGTGTCCGACTCTTGATTTTGGCTCAGGTCATGATCTCAGGTTTGTAAGATCTAGCCCCGCACCGGGCTCTGCGCTCAGCAGAGTCTGCTTGTCCCTCTCCCTCTGCTTCTCCCTCAACTCGTGCTCACTCTCTCTCTCTTTCTCTTTCCCAAATAAATAAATAATCTTAAAAAAAAAAGAATTAGAACTCAGTTACTCACCTGCAAAGTACCTAAATAAATGCAGGTCACAAAACTACCATTGAAAATACTTGTTGACTTTCCTCCCCCTTTTCAACAGAATAAATGACAGCACGATTTCTTTCGGCAAAGCAGAAAGGATTTTACTTTCCAATATATCCAGTTACAAAACGTCACTGAAACAATCTGCTGGAATATTCCTTGAATATTAAGCCAAATAATTCTTTTTAACCCATAAAATGAAAATGTCTAACATTTTACAATATAATGCTTAGAATGAACCCATTTTGTGGGAACTTTATTCAAACTGCAGCAAAGAAGTAAGCAAATAATAAGAGGCCTTAGAGCCGAAACAGATGTCACAAAGCTCAAGCACAAATGAACATTCACTTTGTAACTGAAATGCCCCTTGGTCCTTCGAGTACAATTCTTAAGAAGCTTGGCAAACTGGTTTTGTGCCTGCAACAAATCAGAAGGGGGCCAGGAGGCAGCTACAGGAAGGCACACTGACAATGCGACCACATGACATCCGATAGCAATAAAAAGAGGAAAATCATAAATACCAGTTCAATGAAGGTAAGAAGAGCATAACCACCTGAGATCATATATTACAGAAGCAAATATTTCTGCAAGTCTCAACAAATCCTAAGGGCATCTCTAAAACACTCTGCAGCAATAGCTGTAAAGATGACCATGCATCAGCAAGAAAATATTTAACCAAAGTATTTAAAATGAAAAACATGTTGGTAATAAGGGGGTAAACTGTTATTTAAAAAGAAAAATTCTGCCGTGGTCCATTGCCCAAGGAATCGAGAAATCTGAGCAGTATGTATCATCACCTTTCCTCACCTTATTTCCACTAAAAATATAGCAAATTCCCTAAAGGCATATCAACTGCCTTAATTCTGCTATCAAAGTAAATCTCATAATGTATGAAGGAGTCAGGGGTAATGATAACGTGCATATTGAGAGATCTAGGGGGCTTATGGCAAGAAAAAATCACTCTTCCTCACTATATAAACACATTGATAATGATCAAAATGCATTTCAGAGATACAATTCACTGTCTGCACCTTCATTACTAATAGTTGATACAGGAAAAAAGTGTGTACAATAAAACAGAACTTCCTTTCTAAGCCTCAGGAAACACACACTCTGGCACGCACACACACCAACTTGTCTCCAGGTAAGATGTACTTCAGGCTCCTGATGCTCCCCATGAGACGCTCCACGTTCTCTCTGGCTAACCCTGCCCTACAATATCCCAGATGATAACTCTTTCATCCTCAGGGGGAGGCATTCTGGTATCATGCTTAAGAACATGGACTCCTCAGATAGCCAACCTGAGCTCAGATGCTAGCTTACCTATGAACCGTGTAACCCTGAACACATAATTCTCATCTGTAAAGTGGACATTAAAAGTACCTGGTGCAAAAAACAATAAAAAATAAAAGTACCTAGTGCTTACCATCATTCAAAAATTGTTAGCGATACATAATTTATAGCATACCTACAAAGAAGCAGGCACTGCACAGGGCATCCGGCATCCAAAGATGAATAAGGAAGAGCCACCACTTTCAGAGAACTCAATCTCATGGGGAAAACCGAACATTCAAATAGAGCATATACACGTTATGAATAAAGGTATGTGAGCTATGGTGCTATGGAACGCAGAGAAGGACTTAACCCAATGAATTCCCAGAAGACAGGTCTCCTGTGTCTTAAATGAAGTTAGACAAGCAAAACAAAGGTTACAATAATCTCTCCTGAGGCACAGTTAGGGTTCATCCTTGCACATCACGTATAGCTGAGAGTGAACTGCTATGTGTTTGTAAATGGCAAAGCATTCTATGTGCATTATTGAGTACAAGGATATTGAGAGAGCCCAACCGCTCCCAAACCATCCCCCATCCAGTGGTCAGGCAGCCTGAAATTCCCACAAGAAAGGCTCGCCTCCCAAGCATGCCATCACATCCTTTTAGAAAATGCAAAACCGATCTAAAAGTGGAGGAAGATGAAAAGGGAACTAATATTTATAGAAGTCTTCGATGTGCCAGGCTCCTTACAGGACTTACTTCACCTAATCTTCACAACAACCCAGTGACGAAGGCATTATGAGCCTCATTTTATGGATAAAAAAAATATGGAGCCTTGGGGTTCCTGGGTGGTTCAGATGATTAAGTGTCTGCCTTTGACTCAGGTCATGATCTCCAGGTCCTGGGATCGAGCACCACATCGGGCTCCTGGATCAGTGGGGAGTCTGATCCTCCCTCCGCCTCTCCCCCTGCTCATGCTCCCCCCGCCCCCGGTCTCAAATGAATAAATAAAATCTTTAAAAATAGAAATAAAAAAGGAGCCTTCAGGTTAGAGTGCCCAAGGTCATGATGACTAAGTGGATGAGTCAGGATTCTATCCCTGAAAACATGAATGACAACCACTCAATTACGCTGTCACCCTTGTGTGCCGGCATGGCGGGTAACCCACATCTAGATGTATGGGTCAGTCACTGGATTCGTTTGTTGGGGCCGCCATAACCAAGTAGCACAGACCGGGGGACTTAAATAACAGAAATGTACTGTCTCGCTATTCTAGAGGCTGGAACTCTTCCTTACAGGTGTTGGCAAGATCACTTTCTTCTCAGGCCCCTCTCCTTGATTGCAAATGGCTGCCTTCTCTCCAGGTCTTCACCTGCTCTTCCCTCTGGGTCCTAAGCTCCTCTTCCTTATATAGGACATCGGTCATTCGGGATTAGGGCCCAGGCTAAAATAGCCATCTCCAAACACAGTCAAATTCTGAGATACTGGGGGTTAGGACTTCAATATCTGAATTTGGCAGGGGACACAATTCACCCCATAATAGTCACACTGTGAAAAAGATCCTCCTTGTAAGAGAACATGGAGAAGCACTGTCAATGTTGTTTTTTTTTTTTTTAAGTTTTATTTATTTGAGTCATTGCTACACCCAACATGGAGCTCAAACTCACAACCCTGAGATCAAGAGTCACCTGCTCCCCCAACTGTGCCAGCCAGGGGCCCCTGTTTTTAAGTCATAAATGAAATTTGTGAAGGTTGTTTTCAGAAATGCAGGCATGCATGTACTCATAGCAAGGTAGAGCCATTAAGTCAGTGATTTCCCCTCCCTAGGGAGCATTTTGGAAATGTGTTGAGGTGCTTTTACAACTCCTAATTATTTGGGGAAACTACTAACATTCGGTGGGCAGAGACCAGAGTCACAGCATGCTTGGAGCAGTCCCAGGCAACAAAGAATTGCCCCATATCCCAAAAGAGAGGAATGTTCTAGCAGACTAAATCCAACACACATGATATCAGGAGCACTCTTGGGTATACTAATAGTAGGTAGCTTTTATAAGAAGCTAAGAGGGGGTGCCTGGCTGGCTCGGTCGGTTAAGTGTCTGACTCTTGATTTAGGCTCAGGTCGTGATCTCAGGGTCGTGGGATCGAGCCCGGTATCAAGCTCCACACTCAGTGGGGAGTCTGCTTGCGATTCTTTCCCTCTGCCCTTCCCCCTGCTCACACACTCTCTCTCTCTCTCTAATAAATAAATGTTTTTAAAAAATAATAAGAGAAAAGCCTAATAATTTAGGGCAAAGTCTTTATGGAGATAGAAGTTTGAATCAAATAAAGACATTGTCTCAAAATTAAAAGATGTACTCACTCCATGCTCTATATATTAAAACATTTCTCAACAACCCATTGTTGAAAAGGGTTTTAGTGCAATAGTGGCATTACTGCAAAAACAATGAAACCTTTGCAACAAGGTCAGAGGTTATGGCTTTCTTTTTAATAAATTTCAAACAAAATGTCATTAAATTAGACACATAAACCACATGGCTCTCGAAAGTTATGTTTACTATTTCAGATTATTGTCATGCCATGTACATGTATATATGTGCATGCATATATATATATATTTTTTTAAAGTAGGCGCCACACCCAGCATGTAGCCCAACATGGAACCTGAACTCATGACCCTGAGATCAAGACCTGAATTGAGAGACTAGGACACTTAACTGACTGAGCTACCCAGGCGCCCCATGCTATATATGCTTTTTAAAAATTTGGGGACACCTGGGTGGCTCTGTCGGTTAAGCGTCTGCCTTCCGCTCAGGTCATGATCCCGGAGACCTGGGATCGAGCCCTGCATCGGGCTCCCTGCTCAGCGGGGAGCCTGCTTCTCCCTCTCCCTCTGCTCCCCCTGCTCCTGCTCTCTCTTTCTCTCTCTCGTTCTTGCTCTTTCTCAAATAAAATCTTTGAAAAAAAAATTATAACACTAAAAACCCTCAGCTCTGAAAGACCATCCGGGAAGTATTTAGGAGCTGCCTGTTTTTCCATCTTCTCTGTGCAGAGACATCTATTGCCCAACTTCTGTATAGCTTCTTGTTTGTTTCTCTTCTTAAACCATCCTCTATTCCTTACCACCTAAAGAAGGATATGGTCTTCAAGATTTTTTCAAGTGCTGAGAACCTAAAAATATGCCTCGACTGGGGGTAGTATTTGAAGATATCAGTCCCCTGCCCCGTATCACAACAAAGGGAGTTATTTTGTCACTAGACCTATAAATCTGGCCCAGGTCATGTGTGAGAAGTATCATACTTCCTCATTTTCCCCATTTTGACAGTCTATCATCTGTCCTGGCATGCTTCCTCTACTTCAACGAATTCCTTCTTTCTCTTATCATATACAAACAAGTCTGGTCAGTTGTTACATATCCTAACATTTTTATTTTATGGTTCATGTGCCTCACTGATTTTTTTTATTTTCCCAGCTTCTTATACAGAACTATCTTCTTACTTCTCACAAACCCAAACTCGCTCTTTAGAAGTAGGTACAAACATCCATTGCTTCATTCCATCTTCTGGTACAACAGTTACATCCTGGAAAGCATGCTGTGTTATTAGACGTCACATTCACTCACCCTTTATATTACAATCATGGCATTATATGTAGAGGTAGGTTATATTATCTGTGAACATTATTTCTGGTTAAGAAACTATTACAAAATTTTTATTTAAAAGCAGGGTGTGGGGCGCCTGGGTGGCTGGTTAAGCGTCCGACTCTTGATTTCCGCTCAGGTCACGATCTCAGAGTTGTGAGATCGAGCCCCGCATCGGGCTCCACACTGGGCATGGAGCCTGCTTCGGATTCTCTCTCTCCCTCTGCTCCTCCCACCCTTCTCTAAAATAAGGTGGAGGGGAGCTTAGGGGTCCAACATGGATAAGAGCACGTACAGTGCCTTGCAGAGATCTGAACCAGGAGAACTCAGGAACTGGTCCTGAATCTGATCAAAAGGAAAAGGAAAATGTTCTTCATTACTGATACTCAGATAGCTTAGCAAAAGAACCAAGAAACAGAAACTGGAAGCAAAGAAGTTAAAGAAAGAGCAGAGAAGTAGTTTATCAGAAACCCAACAATTAAGTGTGACTATGCAAAACTGACTCCTGGTAATGTTCCCAAATTTAACCCAGCAGCAGCCAGAGCATCAGGGTGGATTAGGTGTCTTAAGATGGAAGATGTGAAAACAGACTAGTTAGAATTTCAATCCTGAAAGGGTGGCAAGAAGCTGACTTTGATCAATAGATTAATTCTTTAAATAAAGTCTATAACCCCCAGAACATGCTCACCACTAGGCGGAAGCTTAGTTGTACTTTGACCTGTTTATGTGCTGAATTTTGGGGAATAAGAAAAGAGGGTCAAGAAGTCAGAAAGAACGTAAGGTGAAGAGGCCAAGAGGGTTTAGCTTCAGAAGAAAAAAATTCTGTCATTAATAAGTTTCCATTGCCTGCTCTAGGCATACCAATGACAAACACATTAGGGGCACTGAAGAGAAGTACGACGACATTTGGTTCAACCCATTAACTCTAAGCGTGCTTCATTTTCCCTAAGCTTAGGCCAACATCTGAGCCAGTAACTCAGGGTTACTTCTCTTTTTTTTTTTTTTTTTTTTTATTCATGAGAGACAGAGAGAGAGAGAGGCAGAGGGAGAAGCAGGCTTCCCGCTGAGCAGGGAGCCCAATGCGGGACTCGATCCCAGGACCCTGGGATCATGACCTGAGCCGAAGGCAGACGCTCAACCATCTGAGCCACCCAGGCGCCCCTCAGGGTTACTTTTAATTAGGTACTTTTAGAACAGAAATGCTGATAACAATTTGGTCTGGACTCTGTGATGTTTGACGCTTAAAGCATGTCATGCTATATTAGTTTGTTCCTTAACCAGAAAAGATAAGTTTCTAAAGAATGGCCAAACAATTAAAGAACTAAACAATCTTCATTCCTACTTTTCATGTCCTGAAGGATAGCAGCAATATAAATTCTGGAACATCGAGCTCATCCACATCCCCCGTCCCTCTTTCTTAAAAAGGGAATTCTTTTATATATATAATTTTATATATATATGTGAATTCTTAATATATAAAGCATTAAGCTAGATTTAATTCATATCAAATTAATCTTAAGTGAAAAACCAGGGAGACCACATTTGATCAGATTACCTACAAAGCGAGCACATTCTTATCTTTTGCTAGAACGTTAAGGAATATTCTTCACCACCCAAAAGGCAAAAATTAGTTATTTTAGGAATTACGCCCTTGCCATGGTTTGAAATTTTTTCAGACTGAGTCTGAAATTACAGGAAACCAAATGGTGATTCATTTTAATTTTATTTGCCAAAGCCATTTAGGTTGATAAATTAAAAGGTAAACTCTCATTAACTCACAGGTAAAAATATGAATATTTGAAGGATAGCTTTGCCTCTGTCAAGTTAACATCATCAATAACAAACAATTTAAATTTGTTTTATCTAACTAAACCATAAAGCACTTATGCTATAAATATTTGTCTTCAACAAACATTTCTGAAGCATATATTTCTTCTGATTTTTCACATTAAAAAAGGAAAACTGAAAATACTGCTTTACAACTATTTAGCCAGTCTTTGCTTTCCTTTTCCTGTTTATTCAGACAAGAAAGGTCAGCTTTCCCTTTCCCCCTCCAATTCCCAATTTAGCATGCATTAATCTTTAGAATATAACGTTGAAACACAATTTTTTTTCCAAACTGAGGAAACTATCGCTATTTTTAAATATTGACTTATCCCTTTGGTCACCTCTGAAAAATCCAGGTGCTTAAGTGACTAACATTAATTAGATAACTGATAGGACTCTCTTTTTGCTCCAGATATTGGAGAAATGGTTGCCACACATTTAACTCTGAAACTGAGTCTTAAGTATACAGACAAGAAAATGAGCTAGGTAGTTTCTGTATAGTCCTACTTACAGCCTCCTTTGGAATGGTTTTGCAAATAACCTTTTCTTACTCCCAAACGGTAAAGTGGAGAGAAAAGAGACTTTCAAGTCAAGCAGATTTGAGCTTAAATCCTAGGCTGGTCACGAATTTCCTCTTTCTCCTGGGATTTAATTTCTCCATTGGCCATGGGATGATAACACCTAATTCTCAAAGGGTAGTTATAAGGGCTGGCTAGAATAATACAATGTTAAGTGCCTAACTAAGCAGAACTATAATAAATGTTAGTTTCTTATCTTCCCCTCCCAACTTGGAGATGACTTTGAATTTCAATATATCAAAATGAAAACTCTTCAAATTAAGTGCCTTCATGCAAACCATGAGAAAAAACTTATTGCAGTTTTAATCTGTAATACATGTTTGATATTTTAAATTTCTATTTTCTTTAACCTCAAACTCCCTCAGTTGTTGAAACCACAGATATTTTTATGTCAATGACTGCCATCTTTTAAAATAAAGAGTACTCCAGGGGTGCCTGGGTGGCTCAGTTGGTGGAGCATCTGACTCTTGGTTATAGATCAGGCCATGATCTCAAGGTTGTGAGATCAAGCCCCACACTGGGCTCCACACTGGGCTCCACACTGGGCGTGGAGCCTACTTAGGATGTTCTCTCTCTCTTCCCCCCTCCACTCTTCCCCTGCTCATACCTTCTCTCTCTCTAAAAAAAAAAAAAAATAAAACATAGAAAAATAAAGAGCACTCTGTACTCAATACATTAAACTTGATTTCTATGTATAAGTTCAATTACATAAAAAATGAAGAAAATAAAAAGTCATTCTTGGGGCGCCTGGATGGCTCAGATGGTTAAGCGTCTGCCTTCGCCTCAGGTCATGATCCTAGGGTCCTGGGATCGAGCCCCGCATCGGGCTCCCTGCTTCCTTGGGAGCCTGCTTCTCCCTCTGCCTCTCTCTCTCTCTCTCTGTCTCTCATGAATAAATAAATAAAAAATCTTAAAAAAAAAGTCATTCTTAGATGACAGTGTGAATTTTCTGGTTTTGCAATCCCTAACTTACTTTAGTTTTGTTTTTTAATCCCTACAAACTTTTTCTGAACTTCCGCATTCTGAAAACCAAATTAATTTAAATACATATTAAAAGATAAATGTATGCCAATCAGCACTTGCTAAACTTGTGGGAGACTCTTCTCAGTCTCTGAGAACTGCATACCTTCTATGCACAGCAAGAGGCAAGGGTTGTAATTTCTGGTCCCACCCCACTTGGGCAAACTAACTAGACCCGGAGTAAAACTTGCCCCAAACTAATTATACTGTCTCTCCTGGGCACTGGAGCAAAGTAATTCTAGGATGGATTGACGTAAACTCAAGGTCTTGGGGCAGCCATGTGCAAAGAGAATCAGAGAAAGGCAGTCTTCAGAGAGAGAGGGATGAAAGAATCACACAGAAAGAAGCAAAATGAAGCCAATGGAGGGGCGCCTGGGTGGCTCAGTCGGTTAAGTGTCTGCCTTCAGCTCAGGTCATGATCTTGGAGTCCTGAGATCGAGCTCCGCAACAGGCTTAATGCTCAGCAGGGAGTATGCTTCTCCCTCTGCCACTCCCCCAACTCGTGGGGATATGTGCGCACATGGGCACGCTCTCTCTCTCTCAAATAAATAAATAAAATCTTAAAAAAAAAAAAAGATGAAGCCAGTGTAGCCCAAAACACAAATGCTACAGTAGCTGCAAGGTTACTGAGCCTTGCCAGTTCACTGCCCTTGACTCCTCCCCATAAAACCGTTCCTTAAGCCAGTGGTAGCTGTGTTTCTGTTACTCAGAAGTAAAAAAAGAACAAAAAAAACTTGACTAAGATAGGGATAGACAGTGAAACACAAACACCAAAGGTTTTATAGCTCCCCAAGGGCTGAGCATCACCATTTTAACAGATGCTAAGATTTTATCACAACTAAAATAACGGAGAGAAAAATCTCTGCTTCTATGGTAAATTCTTTCTACTATTTTCAGTTGTAACAAAAATTAAATTGTGTTTAGAGAAAAACTGAGTAGGATTACTACTTAGCAGAAAGAAAATGGTAAAAACAAGTTACGCTTATGAGTGGAAGTGGTGAGGGTTGTAAGTTCTAACTAAGAGTTAAGCCAGAGTTTTTCACTGATCTGGGTCCCTTAGTGGAATATGAAATCTCTTTAATAGGTCAGGACATGCATTTGTTTTTAATGACACAGAACTGCAGGAAAAACATAGTAAGAATAAATATTGGGGTTTTTTTTTTAAAGATTTTACTTATTTATTTGACAGAGAGAAACACAGTGAGAGAGGGAACACAAGCAGGGGGAGCGGGAAAGGGAAGAAGCAGGCTTCCCGCAGAGCAGGGAGCCTGATGCGGGGCTCGATCCCGGGACCCTGGGACCATGACCTGAGCTGAAGGCAGACACTTAACGACTGAGCCACCCAGGTGCCCCAGAATAAATACTGGTATTAGGGTAAGTATTCTTTCATGAAACTTTTATTTCAGGTACATACCCTTTTCAGTAACTAAGTCACAAAGTCAACTATATATCTTACTGCTGGTCAAGGAGCTTAAAAGTCATTGACAAAGCCATGTTTCCAAAATACCAACCAGAGACAATGAGTCCTACAATTACACTTCCAAACTATATTTATTCTCTGAGTTAAAACAAATGAAATGATTCCTAGAAAATAAAACTTTAACTCAAAATGGATCACAGAGCTAATATAAAATGCAAAACTATAAAACTTCTGGGAGAAAAGATACAAGAAAACCTTTAGGATCTTAGGATAGGCAAATATCTTATAGCTATGCATGAAAACTACAATAAATCTTAAAAAAATAAAACCTGATTGGGGGGCGCCTTGGTGGCTCAGTCAGTTGAGCATCCAACTCTTGGTTTTGCCTCAGGTCATGATCTCATGGGGCCCGAGATCAAACCCAACTTTGGCCCTGAGCCCAGCAAAGAGTCTGCTTAAGGGTTCTCTCCCTTTGCCCCTACCTCCCCCTCGCATGCCTGTGCACACTCTCTCTCTAAAATGAATAAATACATCTTAAAAAAAAACCTAATAAAGTGGTCTTTATCAAAATTAGAATCTCTTGTTCTGAGAAAGATACTATCAATAGAATGAAAAGACAAGCCACAAACTAGGAAAAAGTTATCTGCAAACCACATATCTGATAAAGAATTTGCGTCCATGATCTTTCAGGAACAAATACAAGGGGGGAGGGAACTGAATTACAAATAACAATAATAATAATAATAATAATAATAATGAAGAACTGTTACAATTTGACAATAAAGACAACCTATTTTTAACGAGCAAAAGTTCCAAATTGTACAAGACTGATGAATCACGGATCTGTACTTCTGAAACAAATAATGCAACATATGTTAAGAAAAAAAAAAAAGAAGAAGATAGCAGGAGGGGAAGAATGAAGGGGAGTAAGTCGGAGGGGGAGACAAACCATTAGAGATGATGGACTCTGAAAAACCAACTGAGGGTTCTAGAGGGGAGGGGGGTGGGGGGGTGGGTTAGCCTGGTGATGGGTATTAAAGAGGGCACATTCTGCGTGGAGCACTGGGTGTTATGCACGAACAATGAATCATGGAACACTACATCAGAAACTAATGATGTAATGTATGGCGATTAACATAACAATAAAAATTATTAAAAAAAAAGTTCCAAATTGATACTTAACCAAAAGATTTAAGAGTAGCCAAGAAACACATGAAAAGATGCTCAAAATCATTAGTTATTAGGTACATGCAAATTTAGACAGTAAGGTAATTCTTTATCCATTCTCCTCTTTGGTACATATTTAGGGAGCTTCCAACAGTTCCTCATACAAGTAATATTATATGAACATTCTTATTGTGAAAATTAATAAAGGGAAACCTCATTAAACTGAAGTCGGGAGGCCAAAAGGGGTAAGGTCTCATGTGTTACCACTCCCCATCAACTTAGACATACCTTCTAAGTTCCAAGTGAATACTACTTTACTATTCCAGCAGGAGGAATAAAGGTTTTCTCCTTCCCTAGCAAGAACCCAGCCAATGAGAGATTGTCATGACTCAGCCAATGAGAAGCCACCATACTTCGAACTCCCAGTTTGCTCCCATGAACGTTTTGTTTATAACAGCATCCCCCAACTACCTCCTTTCCTCTATAAGAGTGCTCCTCTCCTTTGTTCTCTGGATTTGCCTATGGTTTTGCCAAGTTGGCATGTCCTGAATTGCAATTCTCTACTATTCTTCCCAAATAAACCCATTTTTACTGGTAAAATAACTGACAGCTTTATTTTTAAGGTTAACACTGTTCATACATCTTTGCACACATGTGAAACACTTTATTCAATTCAGTCTTCAAAGCAGAATCACTGGAATGAAGGGTATATGTATTGTTTTTATAGACACCATCAACTTGTTCCAAAACCCAAAGAATAAGGAATTGAATTTTCTTAAAAAAAAAAAAAAAACACCATTGAATTTCCTGATACTTAGCTAGGGAACCTGTATTATACTTACTGGCTATTCACACATCTTTTTCTGTGAATTTACCATTTCAATCATATACCATTTGTGCTTTCCTTTTTAATTTTATGAGTTCCTTCTCTTCCTTAGATATTCAACCTTAGTCACTTTTCTATGTTACTACTGCTTTTTCCTACTTTGTTGCTGGTGCTTTTCAAAAAATGATCAACTACTGGGGTATAATTTACATACAAAATTCATTCATTAGGGGCACCTGGGTAGGTAGCTCAGTCAGTTGGGCGTCTGCCTTTGGCTCAGGTCACAATCGCAGGGTCCTGGGATGGAGCCTCACATCGGGCTCCCTGCTCAATGGGGAGCCTGCTTTTCCCTCTCCCTCTGCTGCTCTCCCTGCTTGTGCTCTCTCTCTGTGTGTCAAATGAAACGAACTCTTCAAAACAAAACAAAACAAAAAATTTAAAAACATTCATTAAAAAAATACAATTAGTTATCTTACTACCTACAGAATGGCTAAAAAATTTTTTTAAATACAATACCAAGGTGCTAGCAAGGATGCTGAGCAACTGAAATTCTCATACACTGCTGGCAAAAATAGTCTGACATTTTTTTATAAAGTTAAACATACACTGACCATATGATCCATCAAGGCTACCCAAAGATATTTACCCTAAGAAATGAAAATGTAGGTTCACACACAAATCTATAAACAAATGTTTATGGCAGCTTTATTTATAATCATCCCAATCTGAAAACAGTCCAAGTGTTCTCCAAGTGGTGAATGGGTAAACAGTAGTACATTCATACCAAAAGATATCACTCAGCAATAAAAAGGAACAGACTACTGATCCATGCAACAGTCTGAATGAGTCTCAAAGATGTTATGCTAAGTAAGTAAAAGGAGCCAGATTCACAAGACTAAATACTTATATGACAAACTGGGAAAGGCGAGAGTATAGGGGTAGAGAACAAATCAGTGCTTACTGGAGGCCAGAATGAGATAACAGGCTGACAACGCAGCAAGTGAATCTGGTTGGTCACAGAAAGGTCCTGTATCTTTATTGTGGTGCTGGTGACATGACTATTACAGCTTTGTCAAAACTCAGAACTATACACTAAAGGGGGAGAATTTTTTTTCTATATGTAAATTACACCTCAATAAACCTAACCAAAAGTGTTTAAAACTTAAATCTATGTGACTTGGATTACCAGCTGGACCCATATTTAGGGATTATGAAATAAGAATGTGCTATAGGACTGCTATAGGCGACACAAAGGAGTTCTTTTTGCAGCCTCTACTAATTAAATCCTTCAAATGAGGTTTCAAAATGGCCCATCAGGAAAATAAAAGTAACTTAAAGGAAGAAAAAAAAAAAAGCAGCAGGGCACCCAGGGGGCTCAGTCGGTTAAGCGTCAGACTCCAGATTTCAGCTCAGGTCATGATCTCAGGGTCCTGGGATCAAGCCCCACATCGGGCTCTGAGCTCCATAGGGAGTCTGCTTGAGGAGTCTCCCTCTCCCTCTGCCCCTCCCCCTGCTCATGCACATGCACACACTCTCTCTCTCTCTCTCAAATAAATAAATCTTAAAAAAAAAAACGCTGTTATACCAATACTTGATTACAGAAAGTTAGAGTTAAGACCTCTGCTCCAAAACTTAAATATAACACTAACATAGCGTCCACTGTCTGTAGAAAAAAAAAAAAAAAAAACAGAATAATGACTGCATCTGTTCAGGACTTTGCAGTTTACAAAGTGCTTTCATATACGCCATCTCATTTGAGTTATTACAAAATACCTCAGAGCAAAGAATACCTCACTAACAACAACCAAAATACCTCACAGGGCCTCCCCCAGCCACGTTCCCCAGGAGCAAGCCCCAATGGCCAACGTGAGACAAGCTCAGAGCACAATTGTGAAGTAGGGATTGTGAACCCTCAAGCTTCATTTGCCTTCCATCCTCTGAGTGATGCTGAGCCCAGAGGTAAAATTCAGTCCATCCCAGATAGTAGAAGAGACCAGATTAGAAGATAAGGCTATGGCGTCTCTAAACGACGCAACCCCGGTGGAAGAAGGCGGAGCACACGTGTATACAAGCATTTGCACACATTTGCATTCATTCCTGCCCACAGCTGCTGAGAGGAAACGGCAAGCTGTCTCTTTTCTAGGGTCCATTTCATTCTGAAAATAGCTCGCTAGAGAGTATTCCTGTAAAATAACAGTCACATGTTTTTCTTATTCCCCGTGCACCCCCTACTTCCTGAGTCCTGGGCCTTTGTTCATCATATTACCTCTTTCTGGGATGTGCTTGTAGGGCTCCACTTCCTCTACCACAAGGCAGTAATTTAAACCCCGCTGTCCTTAAGGACCAGTCCCAAACTTCCCCAACCAGCCAAGCAGAAGTCATCACTCCCTTCTGATTTCTACTGCATGCTGCTTAGCTTTCTCTTACAGAACCCATCACCAACTGCCTTATCTCACAGATGCTTGCTCACTTCCGGTCTTAAACTCCTCAGGAGCAGAGACCTAGACTTATTCAGCTAGGAGCCACCAAATAGGGAGCTGTGTACCTTACTCCATGCACAGGGAGGTCCCAGCATGTTCGCTGACCTGCATCTGTAATCAAGTGTGTCGCACATTTCCAGAAAGCACCAAACCAAGAAGAGATACGGAGGTAGACATGGAAAGCAAAAATATTTAAAATAATGAAGCAAAGCTGTGTTTCCCCTTACACTAGTGAGGGCTGTCCAAAAAGAAGCAATAAGAGATTTTATAGAGAGAGAGAGAGAAAGAGAGATTATATATATGAGATTTTATATATATGTATATATAGAGATTTTATATGTATATGTAAAACATTAAATATAAAAATATATTATATATATATACACATAATTTTTTAAGTAAGCTCTACACTCAACATGGGGCTTGAGCTCACAACCCCGAGATCAATAGTCGCATGCTCTACCAACAGAGCCAGCCAGGCGCCCCTATATATTTATATATACACATTATATATAATGTGTGTGTGTGTGTGTGTATACATATATAAAACATACAGGCGCCCCTATATATTTATATATAAAACACACACACACACAGAAAGAGAGAGAGAGAGGGAGGGGGGCTAAAGATTGTAAGGAACTGGCTCACACAATTGTGGAGGCTGGTAGGCTGATGTTGAAGCTTGAGTCCCAAGGTAGTCGGGTGGCCGGCAGAATTCTTTCTTTGGGGTAGATCAGTCTTTTTCTATTAAGGCCTTCAAATAATCGGATAAGACCCACCCACTCTATGGAGGGTAACCTGCTTTACTCAAAGTATACTGATTTAAATGTTAACCTCATCTAAAAATACGTCCAAAAAAACATCTAGAATGTTTAGCCAAATAGCCAAATTGACATAGAAAATTCATCCTAACACTCCCTTTTTCCTACATAGTACTCCACACCTCCCTCCTCCCACTCCTTCTCCCCAGTGCTACTACTACAGAGGGAGCTACTCCCTTTAAAAAGGAACAGTTTTATTTAAGGGAAGCTACACAAACTCCTGCTAGGTTCTAACAAATGATAATGTTCCAGAAGCCCAAATGACTAAGGCCATGTAAAACAAACAAATTAACCAATTATGAAATGTTCAAAGGCTCTTTAAAACTCGCAGATAAACTTAAATTGTGTATAATTTATATTGCAATTGATGTTAGTTTTGTTACATTGCAGTACCTTTTAAAAAGTCACAGAGTTCATTTCAAAATAACCTGACTCCTAGAACACAACCCAACATTCTCTTCCTATGCTGCTCTTTCTCAATAAGGTCCAAGCCATCTCAACAGAAAGTGCAGTTTCAACATATCAAGGAAGAAGAAACAAAAGAGAGAAAACGTTGCAAAATAAAGGATAAGGATTAATCATCTTGGACGCTAAAACCCCCTGATGCTCAAAGAAAAACAAAGTGAGAAACTGTCTTGACTATTTTAACTAAGAATTTTCAAGATTTTATCCACAAATACCTTGTGAACAGAAGCAGAATCTAGCAGACTATTACTCTATCCACCAAATACCAAACTCTTAGCAGAGCAGACCCAGACTTCAATCAGGATTTCTCCTGATGGTAAGGATGATCACATTCAAATTTATTAATGCAACAAATATTTATCGAGTGCTTACTATATGTTAGGTACTGTGGACAATATAGAGATGTCTCCAGTGGAGAAGACTGGATAAAAGCATAACTGCAAATGAGTGCATTACATGCAACTGCTCTAACCCGCCAAAGTCACTAAGAGGCTCTAGTAACTAAATCCAAGTCACTGACCACGTTCACTCCTTCCTGAGCTGGCATCGCTGGAGCGTGACACTGAAGACTACTCTCTAGATTAAACATTAAACATCTCTTCCACCACGTCCTAAATCCCTCAGTCTTGGTCTCCTGGTTTTCCTCATGGCACAATTTGAGATCTCTTCTCTGCCCAGCTCTCTCTACAATGCTGGTGGTTCACTTATTTTCTGCCCTTCTCACTTTATACGCCCACCTTGAGCAAACAATGTCATGCATCCCCTTGGCTTCCACTACTACCTGTTTGCTGATAATTTCTAAAATAAAAATTTTACATTTATGTTATTTTAAAATTATTTGTCATTGTGGTCAAAAACATGTAACGTAAAATTCTTTTATTTTAAGCCAAGACCTCTTCTGAGATCCAGAACCACAGAGCCAACTGTCTACTAGATAACACAGGGGCAACACGAGTGCCTTGATTTTAATGTGTCCCGAACTGAACTCATCATCCTGTCTACACGATTTGCTTCTTCCCCCCCGCCCCCACTCCTGTTGTATTCTATGGCACTGGGAATGTCGGGTCTTCCACCAGCTCAGTGCAAGCCAGAAACCTAGGGCTTCATCCTTTATTCTTTCCCACATTCTCAATCCTTCATCCATTCAAGCTGCGAAGACTTCAACCGGCTTTCAAATCCATCCTTCCTCCTCTCTCTCCTTTCTATTAGACCTTAGTTCAGACACATTATTTTAGCTTGAATTACTCTATCAGCCTTCCAACTAATCTCCTGATTAATCTTGGGACTTGCTCTCCTTCAATTCTTTCTGGGAGCGACAGCCTAATATTGCTAAAAGGCGACTCAGAAGTCACCCCTCTGCTTACAAATATTGCAGTGAGGCTCCTCAGGGTCATCAGCATAAAAATTCATCTCTTTGGAGTTATATGTAAACCTTTTAGTAAGGACCTGGTCACTTGCTAATTCTCGTCACTCTCCACTGCCAGCACACAGAGTCCCTAGCTCTGGTCCACGTTTTATCTCCCTTCTACTGTTCACTCACCCTGGAACGCCCCTCCCTCCCCCAGGACACCGAGTTCACTCCTATACATTGTCAAGACTGAAATCTGTCCTCATCACTGATGAAAAGCTCTAAGGCCACAAGAAGATGAACTACAGTGTACTGAGCTTGGGAGAGGAGCAAGGATCAGAGATACTGAAACAAGCCCCACAGATGTGAAACTTAATAAAAGGAAACCTCATTTAGAATGGAGTCAGGAGGCCAGAAGGGGGAGCTCTCATGCCCTACCACGGGTGGTCAATGGCAGACCCAAAGGAAGAGACCTTACAAGATGATATACTGCTTTAGATACGACTTCACTACTCCAAAATGAAGAAGGAAGGTTCCCTCCGTCGCCACCGCCGCAGCAGGATCAATGAGAGATTGTCACAACTCAGTCAATGAAAAGCCACTACACCTTGAACTCACCGTTTGGCCTTTTTGTTTATAACAGCCACCCCCCCCCAACACTTCTCTTTCCTCTGTTAAAACAGCATTCTTCTTCTTTGTTCTCCAGACTTGCCTATGGTTTTGCTTCAGCTTGCTCGTCCCAAATTATAATTTTCCACTATCCCTGAATAAACCCATATTTGTCGGTAAAACACCTGACAGTGTTATTTCTAAGATTCACATAGGCCACAGAAACAGTGCTCCAATCCAAAGGGGACAGACAGAAGTCCTCAAAGTATTACCTTCTGTCCTTCTGTTCGTCTGTGTGGTGCATTCCGTCGGGAACCCTCAACACATACAGTGACCCTCTAGAAGGTAAAGGGAAGCTTAGACAGAGATAATTAAAAATGTACATGGTGGGGCAGGAGGAAAAAAAAGCAAAGAAAGGGAACCAGCTACACAAACCCACAGATACCTTCTCCAACTTTTATGCTGCGAGCGCGGGGGCAGTAAAATAAAAAGTGGATTTCCTAGAGTCCAGCCTTCAGACATATATACTTAGGGGCAAAGAGCCTGTGATGTTTACAACTTGATAAATTCTTAGAAAATCACCAGTGGGAAATGTTTGCCATGGTCATAAATTCAATGACCAGCTTGAGGGACATATGGAACTTACCATAAAGGGAAGTCCATTTGCCCCCACAAGCTCCTATACCAAGCACTGGCATGATCCAAAGGAGTGGGAAGACCCATGGGATACATGCTAACAGTCACATAACTGAAGAAAAAGCAGACTATTACAAGCACTACAGCAGAACTGCTGCAGCAGGATGGAGCCAACCAACTTACTGTGCTTGCTGAAATACATAGGAACGTCTGCTGCCAGGTCAGACTCAGAAATAGGCATTTGAAGAGGTTCTGGACCCTCTGAAAACCAGTTTGTCCCCAGTCCCCAAGAGTGGCTGAAGTGAAAAGAGCTGACATATTTACGGGTGAGATTTTAACTTCAACAACCAAACGCTTAGGTAGAATCCATGTTCTCGCTGAGGTCATAGTGTCCTCTGCACCAAAGAGAGTCCAAAGAAGAAATAGCTTGTAGCAGCTTATATGGGTAGAACGGTCCAGTACTTCAGCAGGTTGCTCGGTCTGTGACTATCATGACAACTTCAAGTGGGGAAAAAGGCAGGAAATATAAGACAGGAGAATCGGAAAGGGGACTTTGTTTCTCATCTCCACTCTGCTAAAAGGTCGAACTCTGAAAAAGTTAATTCACCTATAAGGAGCTGAGCTTCCTCATCTATCGAGTGTACTGGGGGTGAGAAAAGACAGCTAGAAAAATCTTCTAAGGTCCCTCCCAGCTTTGAAACTAGATGAACTCCCTGACAAATACACGGGAGGTAGAAGAGAAACAGGCAAATATGAAAACTATCAGCAAGGAAGACAAATAGGTCCTGACAGCTGGTAGAAGTGAGTAAAAATTATATAGGGAAGCTGGATGCAAGGAGTCAACATAATATTATTAGTCAAGAAGCTTTAGCCAGTTTTCCAAACACCCTTTCCCCTAACCTTCAGAATTACTTCCTTCATTCTTCCAAGACCTTCTATGGTTATACACCATATTGGGAGAAAACTGAATTACAAATAATGTGGTTGCTTTCCCCAACAGATAGAGCTGAACTTCCAGTCAAGCTACTGTTACTCCCACAGCCAGGTGTGTGTAGGGAGGATGTTACTGGGGGAAAAAGGAGAAGAAAAAAGCAGGAGGGACAGAGGATTCTTTCTCCTTCTGACCACATCAGGATAGAAGTTTCAATTTACAAGAAAGGCAAAAAAAATTCTAAACTTTTATGCAATTAATACATAGCTTCAAAACACATATAAAACAAAAATGGCTGAACAATACTAAGAAACTGAAAAATGCACAGATTAGAATATTTTACTTAAAGATTTTATTTATTCATTTGAGAGAGAGAGAGAGAGAGAGAGAGAAAGAAGCAGAGAGAGCACAAGCAGGGGGAGAGGCAGAGGGAGAAGCAGACTCCCCGCTGAGCTGGGAGCCCGACGTGGGGCTTGATCCCAGGACCTGGAAATCATGACCTGAGCCAAAGGCAGAGGCTTAACCATCTGAGCCACCCAGGTGCCCCTAGAATATTTTAAACCACCTCTCTCGGTAACTGATAGAACAAGCAGACAAAAATAATCTGGTAAGATTACACATACTTTGAATCCAATTATCCAGTTTAATCTACTGAGTATACATGGAACATTATTTCATCAAATGGAGAAAATATCTTGTTTTTACAAGCACACACAGAATATTTGCAAAAATCGACCACATACCAGGCCATAAAGTGAGTCTCAACAAATATCAAAAGGACTGAAAATCAAAGTATATTCTAGGGGCACCTGGGTGGCACAGTTGGTTAAGCATCCAACTCTCGGTTTTGGCTCAGGTCCTGATTCTCAGTGTTGTGGGATCGAGCCCCAAGACGGGCTCTGCACTCAGCAAGGTGTCTGCTTGAGGCTCTCTCTCTCTCCCTCTGCCCCCCAACTAGTGCACTCTCTCTCTCTCAAATAAATAAATCTTTTTTAAAAAAAGTATATTCTATTCTCACTATGAAATTATGCTAAAAATCAATAAGTGATAACTAAAACCATCCAAATTTGGATATCAAGAAACACTCCTAAACTACACATAGGGTCAAAAAAGAAACCACAAAAGAAATTAGAAAATGCTTAAAATGGAAGAATAACAAACACAACACAGCAAAACTTGTGAGGTGCAGCTAAAACAAAGCTTAGAGGAAAGCTTATGATACGGACGCCTGGGTGGCTCAGTCAGTGAAGTGTCTGTCTTCAGCTCAGGTCATGATCTCAGGGTCCTGGGATCGAGCCCCACGTCAGGCTCCCTGTTCAGTGGAGAGCCTGCTTCTCCCTCTTCGTCTGCCTGACGTTCCCCCTGCTTATGCTCTCTCTCTGTCAAATAAATAAATAAAATCTTAAAAAAAAAAGAAAGCAAGCTTATGACCTTAAGTGCTTACATTAAAAAAGAAAGGCCCAAAAAAAAAAGACTAGGCATCCAATGTAATAAGCTAAAAAAAAAAAAAATTTTTCAAAAAGTATAGAATAAAGAGCACAAAGGAATAAAATAGAAAACAAAACTAATACAAATCAAGAAAATCAAGAGTTGGGGTGTTGGGGGACAGGAGCAGTTAGCCTAATAACAGTGCCAAACCTCTGGCAAAAAGAGTCAGCATGAAATATTAGGCATAAAAGTGAACATTACAAATGCTGGAGAGATTAAAAAGATAACAGAAAAAAAACTGTGGGGAAACAGATATGTGGAAGCATAAATTGATGAAATTTCTCCAGGAGGCAATGAGGCAATATATTAATCAAAATGAAAAATTACACATATCGTTTGATGTGGTAATTCTACCACTTAGAATGCTGTCTCACAAAGCTGCACGGAAATGGATGTGCAAGACAGTTTGCAAGAGATATGATTACAGCGTCTACAACTAATCCAAATGCCCTGAGTAGGAGACAATTTAAATAAACTACAGAGCATCCACATGATGGGTTACTATGAAGTTATTAAAAATAGGAAGGTAACATGCCACATAAATGTGTATACATGAATGTTCATGGCAGCATTCTTCATAAGAGCCAAAAAGTGGAAACAAGCCAAATATCCATCAATGGATGCATATACAAAAAATTTTGCAATATCTATCCAATAAAATGTTATTCAGCCATAGAAAGAATTAACTAGTGATACATGTTAGAGAACATAAAGGAACCTTGAAATCATTGTCCCAAGTGAAAGAAGCTAGACAAAATACACCATATATTGTATGATTCTATTTATACGGAATGTTCAGAATAGGCAAATCCACAGAGACAGCAGGGTGATTGCCAAGGACCGGGTGTGTGTGTGTGTGTGTGTGTGTGTGTGTGTGTGTGTGTGTGTGTGAAGTGTCTGCTAATGGATACAGGGTTTCTTTTGATGAAAATGTTCTGTAATTAGTGGTAACAGTTGCACAATTTTGTGAACAAATTTTTTAAAAAAGACTAACTTGTGGACTTGAAAAGGGTGAATTTCACGGTATGTGAATTACATCTCAATTGTTAAAAATTATATAAAATAGGTATTTATGTCCTGACATGGGAAGATCTATAACATATATTAAATCATTTTTTAAAAAGCAAAGAGCAGTTTCTCTATCATTTGTTCTCATTTGTATTTAAAAAAGGATATATGTATTTACTTTTATTTGCATAGAAAACATCTGTAAGCATAAAGACAAAAATAAAAAACTAACGATGTCTGCCACTAGAGACAGAAGACTTATTTTTCATGGATACTTTTTGTGTTTTTTTAAAGCGTTCTGCTATGTGTATGAGTTAGGCTAGAAAGCACCTGCAATATCCGTACTGAGAAGGAACACTGGACATTACTGTATGGACCACTACTAGAAATTAAAAACACATTCACATCTTGTTATAGTGGGAAATCTCCAACACACAGGCTAAATCTGGTGTTCTGCTTCAATTCTTCTACCCATGAGGGATCCATGGACTAAAATGTTAGTCCTATAGACACCTCTGGTGAAATACAGTGATGCCTAATGTAAGATATAATCCCAATAATGAGAATGTTACTCCACAATGATGGATTTTTTAATGTTAGATATGATATTTAGTTCTCTAAAAATCAAATACAGGATTTCTGCGTCAATTGAGGAAAATATTTAAACTATGCTGTGTCTCTAAAGCTTAGGCAGCAATTGAAATAATTTAAATAATAAAATCTTAGAGTCCAAAGGGAACTTAATAGATCATCTAGATCCCACCACCTACACAATGCTTAATTCTCCTATAAACTATCATTCCTGTCAAGAGGTCAGTGAGCCTTTCCTAATTCACTTACAGTGACAGAATTCCCTGTACCCTGAGATGACTCATTCCATCATTCAAGGGCTTTATTAGAAAATCTCCCTTCTTTCTGCTGTAGGCTTGAGTGGCTGGTGTCGAGATGGGCAAGTTCATGAAACCCGGGAAGGTGGTGCTGGTCCTGGCTGGACGCTATTCCCAATGCAAAGCGGTCATCCTGAAGAACATTAATGATGGCATCTCAGACTGTCCCTACATGCTCTGGTGGCTGGAATGGACCACTACCCCAAAGTGACAGCTGCCATGGGCAAGAAGAAATTGCCAAGAGGTCAAAGATCAAGTCTTTTGTGAAGGCTTATAACTACAGTCATCTCATGCTTACAAGGTACTCTGCCGATATCCCCTTGGACAAAACTGTCATCAACAAGGATGTCTTCAGAGAACCTGCTCTTCAATGCAAGGCCACACGAGAGGCCAAGGTCAAGTTCAAGGAGAGGTACAAGACAAGAATAAATGGTTCTTCCAGAAGCTGCAATTTTAGATGGGTTTTGTTGCAGTCATTAAAAATACCCCCCCAAACTAACAAATAAACACCACACACCAAAAAGAAAATCTCCCTTATATTGAGATGTCTAGCTCTTTTATGTGTTGTCATCATTTCTTGTCATTTCTTGTAGAGAGCACAGGCAGAGTAGACGTAGCACAATTCTTAAGGGCCTGGGATTTCTGGAATGGTCCATGAGCATCAGCTTCAACTTAAAGTCACGGGCTATAGTTGCCTCTAATAATCAGAGCACTGGCCCATCCTTTGCAGCTTTGAAGCCAGGCACGGACTTCTCCTCTCTAGCTATGAAAGTCCTAGATGGCATCTTCTTTCAGTACAAGGCTGTTTCATCTACACTGAGATTCTGTTGTTCAGTGCAGCCTCTTCGTTACTGATCTTAGCTAGACCTTCTGGATGACTTGCGGCAGCTTCTCCATCGGCACTGGCTGCTTCCCCTTGCACTTTCATGTGCTACAGATGACTCTTCCCTTAAACCTCATGAACCACCCTCTGCTGGCTTCACACTTTTCTTCCACAGCTTCCTCGCCTCTCTCAGCCTTCATAGGATCGAAGACAGTTAAGGCCTTGCTCCGGATTAGGCTTGGGCTTACGGGACTGTCGTGGCTGGTTGGATCTTCTGTCCAGACCACTCAAACTTTCTCCATAACTGCAGTAGGCTGTTTTGCTTTCGTACAATTCATGTGTTCACTGGAGTAGCACTTTTAATTTCCTTCGAGAACTCTTTTTTTTTTTGCATTCACAAGGAGGCTGTTTGGTGCAAGACGCCTAGCCCAGCTTTCTTTCAGCCTGTCTCGGCTTAAGACGTGCCTTCGTCACTAAGCTTCAACATTTCTACCTTGTGATTTAAAGTGAGAGACATGTGACTTTTCCTTTCATTTGAACACTTACCAGCCATTGTAGGGTTATTAATTGGTCTAATTTCAATAGTGTTGTGTTTCAGGAAATAGGGAGGCCCAAGAAGAGGGAGACTGGGGAACATGTGGTCGGTGGAGCAGTCAGAACACACACAACATTTATCAACTAAGTTCAGCATTTATATGGACGTGGTTCTTGACGCTCCAAAATAATCAGAATGCTAACATCAAAGACCACTGACCACAGATCACCATAATAAATATAAATCATGAAAAAATTTGAAATATTGCGAGAATTATCAAAACGTGATACAGAGACATGCAGTGAGCAAATGCTATTGGAAAAATGGTGCCGACAGACTTGCTCCATGCAGGGTTGCCCCAAACCTTCAATTTATAAAACACAGTATCTGTGAAGTGCAATAAAAGCAAAGTACAATAAAATGAGGTGTGCCTGTATATAAACACTTCACGTCGGGTTAAATAAATTATGAAAAATTCTAAACCAAGCACCACCGTCTACATTTTTATCCTATGAGCATAACTTTTCAAAATAAAAACCAGTAAGTTCAGGGATCTTTTTCTCTAGAAGAGCTTGGAAGTAAGGTTTCTGACTTCTTTCCTTTTCCTTATGTGTTCATAGGACAGAACTGAAGTAGATTTTTTTGAATTGACGTATATTTTTAAATGATTAAAGAATTACATTTCACAGAACTTTATCTGACCATCCTTTATGAGCACAGTAGCTTTCTACCACATTCTGTAGTTTCTTTTGTCCTTGCCATCTCCCCGACTAGAATTTTGGAGGGCAGGCTCTGGGTCTCAGTCTCCCCTCGCTGTACCAGCTAGTGGAAAACACAAGGGCCCCAGGATCAGGGCATCTGAATTTGAGCACCATTTTTTTTTCCAAGTAGTTGTTACCTCTCCCAGGTCTGACAACATCTCTGGGCTTCAAGTTCTTTGTCTCTAAACTGAGAGGATATATATGTTCACATTCGGCTCTGAATATTTCATTATATTAAGTTAAATTTTAGCTCTGGGGCCATCAATGGCCCCTTCTAGCCCTATCAGCAGTATACATCAACTCCAAGGGCAAAGGAAGGCTTTGCCACTGCTATTATTTTTGGAGCCATGTTCTCTAACTTCCTTAAGAGGGAAACAACAGAAAAGACAAAGTAAAATCACAGTGAGATACTGAAGTACAGAGGAAATTCACTGCTAAAGCAGAAAGTTTTTCAATCAGTCCAATCTATATTTATTGTTTCAGGACATGTAAAACAATAATGTATGTCAATACAATATGTCTCTAAAGGATTTTAAGGAGAGTTATGTGTTTGGCAGTTAACTAATGCTGCAGTAACATGCAAGTTTAATCATTACTTAAGCATTATAATTACATTACTAAATTCAGTATGACACTAGGTCCCACACTCTCACTCTAGGATTTTATTCTCTGTGAAATCTGCCATCTATACATCCGTCCTCTTTTATTGCCCTTACCTCAAGACAGATTTGTTTAATATATATAAATTCTTAAAGGTATAACAGACTCTTGAATGTGAGGTACATGGTTCTTAGAATTAGCACTTTGCCTTAGAAACTAAAGAAATGTTGCCTATATAAAGATACCTTTAAATAATATTACTGCCAAAGTAGCAAGATGGCATAGCTACTCCAAAAAGTCTCCGGTTGCAAGTTCTGAGATGGAATTAAACCTTAATAATTCAAAATAATTCAAAAATACCAAAAAATAAGTCAAACTTTTGCTTTGGAAAAGATGAAGTAGATGTGTGTTTCCCTATTCCTCCTACAAAGTACCGCTAAAAACCATGGACATTATATATAAAACAAATACAAGAAAGCTCTTAAAGGTGGAGAGAAGAGGCAGACTGGCCAGGGAACTCAGGACCCAAGGAACAACACGGTGGTGAGTTCCGTGAGCTTTCTACTAAGCCCATATATTCCACCTGTGAAGCCGAAGAAGCTGAAAACCGAGAAATGACAATGAGCACAGAGGAAAAAAGAAGCCCTAAGAAAAGCCTGTTCACCTAGCCAAAGGATCAGGAAAGGGGTAGCTTAGCAGGACAGAACACTTTTAGATAAGAACTGTTGTATTCCAACATGGAAAAAAATGTAACTATACCCACATCAACAAAGACTTAGTAGGGAGCCTAAATTTCCATCCTCACAAGCCTGTAGGGAGGCACACTTACCCTAGCCGGGGTGGTGTCAGAGAAGCCTAACTAGAACATCAGAACTTGCACCACTGCCCTGTGGTAATGTGGTCATCCCCCACCAGGGTGTCCGTGGAGGCCATGTGCAGAGTGGTAACAATGCACTCTTACCCTTCTCAGTCAGGGAGGTATCACTGGAGGCCTAATGGGGAACCAGTACTCCCACCCTCACCCATCGGTAATGAGGAGCTGACCCCTCAAGTGTCAATAGAGGTCAACTGGGCATCTGGACACCAAGACCCACTTGGCAGTAATGGGGACTGTTGTCCCCACCCCTGACAGAGTGATGCCAGAAGAAGCTGGCTAAAACAGAAAGTGTCAATAAAACTCCAAATCTCATGACGTGCTTAAAATGTCCAAGTCTACATCCAAAAAACTCACTCATCATACCAACAATCAAAAGGATCTCAAGCTGAATGACAAAATAAATAAATGTCAACATCAAGATGACAGAGATGTTAACATTATGTGACAAAGATTTTAAAGCAGCCATCGTAAGAATGCTTTAACAAGCAATTATGAACATGCTCGAAACAAATGAAAAAATAGTCTCAGCAAAGAAATAGGAAGTCACAGTAAAGGAATAGAAGAGATAAAGAAGCACCAAATGGAACTCTTAAAACTGGAAAAATTCAATAACTGAAAATAAAATACTCAGCAGATAGGCTCAGCAGCACAATGAAAGGGGCAGAAGAAATTAATCAGCAAACTCAAAGGCAGAATAATCCTAATTACCCAACCTAAACAAAAGGGAGAGAAAAAATAGACAGAACATCAGGACTTGGGGGACTATAACATAAGATCTAACATTCATGTCATCAGAGTCCGACAAGAGAAAAATACGGTGCAGCTGAAAAAGTACTCAAAGGAGTAATAGTTGGAAATGTCTCAAATTTCAAAAGAAAGAAGCTTACAGATTCAAGAGGCTGTGCGAACCCCAAACTGGGTAAATCTGAAAAAATCTAATCTAATATACATCATAGTCATACTTTTGACAAATAAAAATATCCTGAAATCAGAGGGAGACAGAGAAGTGCCACCTTGCCTACAAGGGGAAACAATTCACACAACAGATTTTTCATCAGTAAACCATGGAGGCCATAAGGAAGGGCACAGAAGGTTTTTTGAATGTGGGAAGAAAGGAACTGTCAACCCAGAATCCAATATCCAGCAAAAATTTCCTTCAGGAATGAAGGAGAAATCAGTCTATTCTCAGATGAAAAAAAAATAAGCATTTGTTGCCAGGAGACCTACTTTAAAAGAAAAGCTAAAGGAAGATGTCTAAACTGAAAGGAAATGATAAAATAAGGAATCTTATAATATCAGGAAGAAAGGAAGAACATGGTAAGAAAAATATGGCTAAATACAATAGATTTTCTTTCCTTCCTTATTCTCTTGAATTGTCTAAATTGTGTTTATGGAGATGGAATAGTTCTATCTCTTGATCTGGAGGTGGTTACATGCATATATAACGTGATAAAATGGTACAAAATTATAAACACATTGTACCAATGTCAATGTTTTAGGCTCCGATAAAACACTACAGTCACATTGGGGAAAACAAGGTGCAGGGCACAGGCTTTCTTTCGTACTATCTTCACTAGTGCCTGAAAATCAGTAATTATTTCAAAATAAAGTTTTTTTTAAAAGTCTAATTAATATCAGGTTATTTCCTAAATAATAGTGAAGCAATTTAAAACAAATCTTATTAGTAAGAGTTAAGGCAAAGTCATTCAAAGCCTGGTTAATTTTTGTCATTTTCTTCAGTTATTTGTCCAAATAATTGACAACAAGTAATTTACCTGACAAAAATGTCCCCTATTCTTTGATAACTATTAAGTTGCTGATGTTGTCACTTAGTTCATTCTTTTGATATTTTCTCTTCTATAGATGTTTGCTTTAAATAAAATAGCTGGAAAAATTTAAACTAACAGCCCAAATTCTTTGGAAAATCATATTATACTATTTATATAAAATGATAATAGCTAGCATTCACTGAATCTTACAATATTGTAACTAAGTACTGTGCCAAACACTCACATGCATGATTTTATTTAATTCCTTTTTTTAAAAGATTTATTTATTTATTTTAGAGAGAGAGAGTAAGAGAGCGGGGAGAGGGGGAGAGGGAGAGAGAGAGGATCTCCAGCAGACTCCCCACTAAATGCAGAGCGTGACACATGGGGCTCACCTCATGACCCCAAGATTACGATCAGAGCTGAAATCAAGAGTCACACGTGTAACCCACTGAGCCACCCAGACACCCCTATTTGATTCTTATAAAATTCCTTGTTTTCTCCATTAAGTAACTTGCTTATTAACATACAAGTAGGAAGTGGCAGTCTAATTTTAAGTCAGGCTTAGAGCTGATACTCCTAACCACTACTACAATTCTTAAGTCCACAGTGATTAAGTACTGTTTTATGTAATAGACAGCATGTGTGCTGATGTCTATTGAATGATTCCTATTAAATAATACACTGCAAATTATTTTAAGTATTCCACTTAGGATTTCAATCACACTGGAAACTAGAATAAATGTTTTTCAATATATTATAGCTAAGAGATCATGAGAACTGGTTTTAGGTCTTAAAGGCACATTCAATACCGTGACTTCCCTACAATAATAAGAAGCCTTATAACAGTGTATGATGCCAAAACTGGTTGTTACAGATTTTCATGTTTTAATCAAGGCATAAAAAGTTTATTATGGGCTAAAGGCTACCAAATTTGGGGCGCCTGGGTGACTCAGTCAGTTAAGCGTCTGCCTTTGGCTCAGGTCATGATCTCAGGGTCCTGGGATCGAGTTCCGTATCAGGCTCCCTGCTCGGTAGGGAGTCTGCTTCTCCCTCTCCCTCTGCCCCTCTCCTCCCTGCCGCCCACTTGTGCTCCCTGCTCTCTCTCATTGTCTCTCTCTCAAATAAAAAAAATCTTTTTAAAAAAATCAAGTTTACCAAATTAGCTAACAGAGTGGGGGGGGTGGGGTCAGAGAAAAAATACACTCTTTTAGTTGCTAAAATGCTTTTAATTTTCAAAAGCCAACATACAGTTAACTTTAAATCATGGTGAAATACAAAAATACTATAGACTAGGTATTGATACCTTTAATTGTACAATATCTGAAACAAATACTTTTGGGTAAGCTTCCTAAAAATGTTTCACAATTATGCTAGGCTCAAATAAACATAACTTAAATGAACCTTTATTTAACTGAGATTTTTCCCTGTAATTCTTAGGAGAAAGATAAATAATACAAACTGTTCTAATACAGGACCTCAAAAAATGATTAGGTATTCAAGATATGTTTCTGAAGCTATACACTTAGACACTTTCAAAAGTCTATGTGAAGCCCATCCATGGGTCCCTTCACATCCACACATTTATCGCCCTTAAAGAAATACACTCATTCTGGACTATAAAAAATGCTTTTCATTTTTGGATAAAGTTAAAGTTAGTGTATATCTCTGACTAGTGTTCCCTCTGCTTCTGTTTTGTACCAAAATACAATATTGCATTTTAGTTTTCTAAAGAAAACATTTTTAAACAAAATGGTTTCCAAATGCTTTGGGAGGGTTCATGCCGCTTCATGTTAATCGGCTGGACTGACAAAACAGCAAGGCCTGGTGTTGCAGCTGCTACACATTCTCAGTTACTTCCGGAATTTGTATGGTTTATTGGCGTAATGTGAGAGTTTATACAATTATCTACAGTATGTCATGTCATGACTAATACATGCACATTAAATAGCACAAGCTTGCAGCTTGGGCTTACCATTTCCATTAAGAAGAAAGCCGACATATTAATTATCATGAGAACTCGTGGTGTTTCATGTTTTCACCAGAGTGAAAACTTTAGAATCCATTAAGTTCTTATTTTTTTTTTAAAGATTCTTATTTATTTGACAGAGAGAGACACAGCGAGAGAAGGAACACAAGCAGGGGGAGTAGGAGAGGGAGAAGCAGACTCCCCTCTGAGCAGGGAGCCAGATGCAGGGCTCAATCCCAGGACCCCGGGATCATGACCTGAGCCGAAGGCAGACGCCTAACGATTGAGCCACCAAGGCACCCCAAGTTCATATTTTTTAATCGGCATATTAGACCATGTGCCAGTTTCATGAGCCATTTAGCCTTCAACACAGTCCACCTACCAAATAAAACATGCAAAAATCGTTTTCATTATATTAGTCACTTAACTCAAAAAGTGCCAGTGGCCTCCCTCCGCAGCATGATATTCAAGTCCCTCCATTTTCTGACTCTATTTTCCTCCTTTTTCTCCTATTACTAAATACCATTTAACGGAACAGATCCCAACAGTCACCACCTGTACATCCCTATATGTGCACTTTTTTTTTAAGTGGGGGGGGGAGAGGGAGAGAATCTTAAGCAGGCTCCACACCCAGCACGGAGCCCTACACAGGACTCGATCTCATGACCTTGAGATCATGACCTGAGCCAAAAATCAAGAGTCAGAGGCTTAACCAACTGAGCCACCCAAGCTCCCCTTACATGTGCACTTTTATTCACACATTCCCTACACCTGGAATATCCTCTCATATCAAAATCCTTTGCAGCCATCAAGACTCACCTCAAAAACTAAGTCTGTGGTTGAACCTACCTTGACTAGTCCAGGCTTCTCTGCTCCTTGGGCACTTTTTTCTCAGTCACCTTTTTCATGTCTGTACATATCATCTATCCAATGACATTGCAAGCTCCTTGAACACAGAGGCCCTTGAGCAAGTGATTTAACTTTTTCCTCTCCATTATATTATATACCTTTTTAAAATGAGTAGAGTTGAATGAAATGATACCTAGGGCTCCTCCTTGCTCTAAAATTTTACACATCTGTTTCTCGTATCCCCTATAATGTGCATATTTTAGTCATCTGATAAATATTTCAAACTATTTGAGTTTACCAATACCTATTATAAACTTACCCAGTGCTGGCTACTGGAGAATATTCTAAGTATGGCAATTTCCAAATGGCGAAAGAGCTGCCAGCTTAATCAAACAGCCATAATCAGTAAGCTAAATGTTCATTCATTCATTTTCTCACTCAACAAACATTAGTTAAACATCAGGGCCAGGGGGCACCTGGGTGGCTCAGTGGGTTAAGTGTCTGCCTTCAGCTCAGGTCATGATCCCAGGGTCCTGGGATCGAGTCCCACATTGGGCTCTCTGCTCAGTGGGGAGCCTGCTTCTCCCTCTCCCACTCCCCCTGCTTGTGTGCTCGCTCACGCTCTGTCTCTGACAAAAAAATACAATCTTTATAAAACAAAAAAAAAACCACATCGGGGTCAGGTGTCATAGCAGACAACAAAGAGGTGACTGACTTGGCCCTTGCCCTCAAGGGACTCACAACCCAGTGGGAGACAAAGAGAAGTAAAAGCACTCATTACAATAAAGATTGCTAAAGAAAGGCACAAATGATACTATACAAATATATGAAAGAAACAACTGGCAACAGCTGTGAAGTAGAGGAGGCTCAAGGAAATGTTCCCAAGACGGGTGACAACTAAACCCCTGAAGGACAAAAAGTAGTCATCATTTCAGGAAAAGCAGCAACTACAAAAGTGTGAGGGTAAGAAAACACGGAAAGTTTGCAGAAGTGCAGTTTAGAACGCGACGTTAGGAGGGATGAGAGAGGAGCTAGAGGGACAGGCAGGAGCCAAAATCTGTCATGCAGATGACTTTGGATTCTAAACCTGAAGCAAATGAGTACCCAATATTATGAAGATAATATCTCCAGATAATTCAGAAAATTGTACATCAGAAACCGTGTATGGTAGAGACTTTGAGTTGCCCCCCCAGTACCTTTTCTTCCTTTCTAAGAAAGTAATCATCATTTTAACTGGACACATGGCTACATAGTTAAGGACCACATTTTCCAGCCTCCCTTATAGCTAGGTGTCACCATATGACTAAGGTCTGGCCAGTGGGATATGTGAGCAACCGATGTACACGTCTGTTAAGTTAATCCTTAAATGGAAGGAGTGTCTTATCTCCTGCCCCTTCTGCCATCCCTTTGGTTAGAATAAGAATGTGATAGTGAGGGGCACCTGGGTGGCTCAGTCGTTGAGCGTCTGCCTTCGGCTCAGGTCATGATGCCAGGGTCCTGGGATGAAGCCCCGCGTCAGGCTCCCTGCTTGGCAGGAAGCCTGCTTCTCCCTCTCCCTCTGCCATTTCCCCCACTTGTGCGCTCTCTCTCAAGTAAATAAATAAAATCTTTAAAAAAGAAAAAAAGAATGTGATAGTGAGTTAGAGCAGCCAGCTCAAATCACAACATGGAGGATGCTTTTTGAGGACAGCAGAACGAGAAGAACGAGCCTGCGTACCTAATAATTGAGGAGCTGCCATCCAACCCTGATGTGGGAAAGAGCAAGCTTGTTTAAGGCACTCTATTTGGGGGCCTCTGTTACAGCAGATAATGTCTATCTACATGAATATACAGTGGAATTTAAAACTAGATCTGAAGGATTCAAGAACTGCTCATACTTACAATAACACCAGACAACAGAAAAGGGGTTCTAAAAATAAATACATAATAGAGAGAGAAGGAGTCCTAGAATTCACATCTTTCAAGTTTAGTGAGCATGTATAGGTTATCAGAATGTCATTATGTTTCTTAAATTCCACATACGAGTGAGAGCATACGACGATTGTCTTTCTCTGACTTATTTCACTTGGCATAATACCCTCTTTCGTTTAGGATAATACCCTCAAAACAGAGGATCATAGGGAAAGAGAGGAAAAAATAAAACAGGATGAAATCAGAGAGCGAGACAAGCCATAGGGACTCTTAATCATAGGAAACCAACTGAGGGTTGCCGGAGGGGAGGGGGAGAGGGGGATGGCGTAACTGGGTGATGGGCATTAAGGAGGTCCCGTGATGTAATGAGCACTGGGTGTTATATAAGCCTGATGAGTCACTGACCTCAACCTCTGAAACCAATAATATATTATATGTTAATTAATTGAATTTAAAATAAAAAAAGAATGTCATTATGTTAAAACAATGCTAAGTAGTAAACACGAATAGAAGACAAAAATGGGTTGTCAACACGAATTACTTGCATAATATGGTTAGGACAGTACAGCAATAGGCTCATGTTAATTCATGGTCCTAAAATTATTATTCCAGTATTCAAAATCAGTTTTCGAAACTGACAGAAAAGTTTCCATTAACAAAGATAACACAGGAAAGGAAGTAAGAGATCTACACCTAAATTTACCAGTACCCATGCCCCTCAAACTAAGGAAATTGATATTTAAGGTTCTCAAACTAGTTAAGTAAAAGTGAGTAAGTATAATAAGTCTTCAGGAATCTCAGGTTGCCCTCTCCTACCATTCTTAACACAACAACCTACACACAGGAGCCCAAGAAGCCCTTTGGAGATACCCCGCTACGGCCAAGCCTGGACTGCCAGCATCCCATGCTGCCTTCTATGGTTGATATCCACCCCTCTCCAACCCCACCATATTGAAAATTACTGTCATGGTCAGGTTCTTAGTATCTTTCAATAATTACATATCAAGTAAACTATTCCATGTTAATGAATAAAGTTTAGAGAAGACAGCACCAGGGCTTTCTGTAAACCTATTTTGATCTGCTACAGCAAAAGTACCTAACCTTCATTTGGTTGGACTATTTTTTAAAAAGCAGTTCTGTTGGGGAGTGCCTGGGTGGCTCAGTCGGTTAAGCGTCTGCCTTCAGCTCGGGTCATGATCCCGGGGTCCGGGACTGAGCTCTGTGTCCAGCTCCCTGCTCAGCGGGGAGTGTGCTTTTCCTTCTCCCTCTGCCCCTCCCCACTCTCATTCTCGTTCTCTCTCTAATAAATCAATAAAAAAAAAAAACCTTTAAAAAGAAAAAAGTGGTTCTGGTGGGGCACCTGGGTGGCTAAGTCGGTTACATCTGACTCCTGATTTCAGCTCAGGTCATGATCTCAGGGTTGTGAGATCGAGCCCCGCATCAGGCTCCACGCTGACTTTTTTTCCTTTTTAGAGGGAGTGCAGAGGGGCAGAGGGAGAGGGAGAGAGAGCCAACTGAGCCACCCAGGCATTCCCCAACAGAACTGCTTTTTAAAAAATAGTCCAACCAAATGAAGGTTAGGTACTTTTGCTGTAGCAGATCAAAAGAGGTTTACAGAAAGCCCTGGTGCTGTCTTCTCTAAACTTTATTCATTAACATGGAATAGTTTACTTGATATGTAATTATTGAAAGATACTAAGAACCTGACCATGACAGTAATATATGAAAAACAGTGGTTCTGTTAACTAAAACTCAAAACCCAAACTAACAAAAATCTTCAGAAGCCACAGGTGTAACCAACTAGTGGAAATGTCCAACAAGTTGTTAAGACTTCAGTACGTATGGAAGTAACATTTTTCACACAGGCCGGACCGCTAGGTGCCTGTCATGTCATCCTATGGCATGGAAATTACCTATTCCTATACAAGTCCCTTGGCAGCCTGTATTTCCACTAACTGTGTTTCTCCGGTTGAAAATTAAACAATGATGGTCACAACTGTGAGCTTATAATCTCCATTAAGTTACTGGAAAGGGATACAGGGAACAACCAAGAAAGTACTTTGGACTCATAAGAATTAAACAAGGGTTAATAACTAAGGGCAGCACTTCGGCTTGATGGAGCCAGAGACCAACTGTCCTTTTCCTCCTTCCAGTTATGACTCCAAACACAGAATGCCAATGGAGACTCACTAGGCCTTCCAAGGTCTTTCTGCAGCATTTTAGAAGAACAAAGAAAATGAACAGGATACTGCAACTGCCTCTGGGAAGAAAAGTAGAATTTTGCCTTGTGTTCCCCGCTGCATCCCCAGGACATGGGTGAGAAGGTGCTCACTAATTTTTCTTGAATGAATGTACATGAAATAACTCATTTCCTCTCATCAAAGAGCGTTGCCCTATACAGGAGGGCTAATTAAAGCCAGTGAGTCTCGTTTATATGCAGAAAAAGCAGATTCATCTTTAAGACAGGTAGATGGACCTAACCCACATGCAGTCACTCAGAGATATTCTAAACGATTAAGGAGTCTACACCATTTCTGGCACTAAATTAAGCAGAAAAATCAAAGTACTGTGAAGTTTCTGAGTATACTGTAATGGTTTCATTTTTTAATATCAGTGAATGATATCTCAAGTCATAGGAAACTGATTACTCACATCACTCTAAATTCTCTTTTCTAAATGGGTGATACTTTCTCGTTGTCACAATGGCCCTCTTAAACCAGACCAGCTTGGCTTGTCTTAAATCAGCAGATTCCTGACCCCTTTCCATATCAAAATGGCTTAATAAACAAAATTAGCAATGATAAAAGCAGCATCAATATACAGACACCAAAACTCCTAAATCAAGCATTTTTTTTTTTTTTTTACACTCCACAGCATCTCATATCCTAACTCCAGGTGATGTGAACTATTAATCTCTATGACAAAGGTGTGCTTCCACCTAATTAACATAAAGGTATACTTAGTTTTCTTCCTCCAGGGACAGCAGTGCCACCTTGTCGACTTCCAACCTACCCACTAGCTACAAGATCGTGACACCATCACCACGCATGATGAACAGAGAATCCATTTAAGCAAATAAAATACATACTCAGGGAAGACAGCAGAACAGGAGGGTATTGGGCTCACCTCCCTCCCACAGACACACTGAGGCTGGAACTACATCAAACGCAACATGCTCTGAAAATGACCTGAAGACTACCAGAACAGCTCCTCCCCAGCTAGGAATATAAAGAAAAAGATCATTGAAAAGAGTAGGAAGGAGGGGGTGGGGGCACCTGGGTGGCTCAGTCGGTTAACCGTCTGCCTTTGGCTCAGGTCATGATCCCAGGGTCCTGGGATCGAGCCCCGCCGTCGGGCTCCCTGCTCCGCGGGAAGCCTGCTTCTCCCTCTGACTCTGCCTGCCACTCTGCCTACTCATGCTCTCTCTCTCCATCTCTCTGTCAAATAAATAAATAAAATCTTTCAAAAAATTAAAATAATTTTTTGAAAGATTTTATTTATAAGTAATCTAAGTAATCTCTACACCCAACCTGGGACTTGAACTTACAACCCTGAGATGAAGATTCGCACACTACACCAATTGAGCCAACCAGGGGCCCCCAATAATTACTTTAAATGTAAATGGAATAAATGCATTTATAGTCAAAAGACAAAGGGTGACTGACGGATAAAAGAAACAATACCCATCTATATAATGCCTGGAAGAGACAAAATTCAGACATAAAAACACATACAGACTCAAAGTGAAGAGGATAAAGAAAAATATTCCATGCAAATGGAACAAAAAACAAGCTGAGGTAGCAATACTTAGATTAGACAAAATACACTTTAAAACAAAGACTGCAACAAGAGACAAAGGAGGGAATTACATAATGATAAAAGGACCAATCCAACAAGGAGATAGAACAGTTGTAAATATATATGCACCCAACATAAGAGCATTGAAATATGTAAAGCACATATTAACAGACATAAGAGGTGAAATAACAGTAATACTATAATAGTGAGGGACTTAACACTCCACTTACATCAATGGATGATAATCCAGACAGAAAATCACTAAGGGAACAGTGGCAGTGAGCGACTCATTAGACCAGATGGACTAAACAGATATATACAGAACATTCCATCCAAAAATGGCAAAATACACAATCTTTTCAAATGGACATGGAACATTCTCCAAGATAGATGACATGTTAGCCAACAAAACAAGCCTTAATAAATTTTAAAAGATTAAAATCATATCCAGCATTTTTTCTGACAACAATGGTATGAAAGTAGATGTAAATTACAAGAAAAAAACCTGGAAAAAAACACAAAGATGTGGAGGCTAAACAACATGCTACTAAAACAACCAATGGTCAACCAAAAAAATCAAAGAGGAAAACAGAAAATACCTGGAGACAAATGAAAATGGAAATACAATGGTTCAAACTCTTTGAGACACAGCAAAAAAATTTCTAAGAAGGAAGTTTATAATGATACAGGCCTATATCTCAAGAAACAAGAAAAATCTCAGATAAACTATATAACCTTATACCTAAAGGAACGAGAAAATGGAGAAGAAACAAGGCCCAAAGTGAAGGGAAGGAAGTAAATAACGAAGACCAGAACAGAAATAAATGTAATACAGACTAAAAGCACAGGTGAAAAGATCAGTAAAACTAAGAGCTTAGACCTTGAAAAGATAAGCAAAATTGATAAATCCATAGGCAGACTCATCAAGAAAGAAAAGGGGACTACTCAAAGTAAGTAAAATCAGAAATGAAAGTGGGGCACCTGGGTGGCTCAGTCAGTTAAGCATCTGCCTTCGGCTCAGTCATGATCCCAGGGTCCTGGGATTGAGACCCACATCGGGCGAGCAGGGAGCCTGCTTCTCCCTCTCCCTCTGCCACGCCCCCTGCTTGTGCTCTCTCTTCCTCACTCTCTCTCTCTCAAATAAATAAATAAAATCTTTAAAAAAAATGAGAAATGAAAGAGAAGTTACAACTGATACCACAGAAACACAAAGGATTATGAGACTACTACAAAAAATTATACACCAACAAATTGGAGAAACTAGAAGAAATGGATAAAGTCCTAGGAACATACATCCTCCAAGACTAAATCAGGAAAAAAATAGAAAATCTGAATAGACCAATTAATAATAAACAAACTGAAACAAACAAACAAAAAAAAGCTCCCAACAAATAAATATCCGGGACCAGATGGCTTCATAGGTGAATTCTACCAAACATTTAAAGACTAGTTAATAGCTATCCTTCTCAAACAATTCCAGAAAACAGAAGAGGAAGGAATGCTTCCAAATTCATTCTATGAGGCCAGCATTACCCTGATACCAAAACCAGACAGAGAAACTACAAAAAAAATAAAATTACAGACCAATGTTCCTGATGAACATAGATTTAAAAAAACTTCAACAAATTTTAATCAACCTAATTAAACAATACATTAAAAGCATCATTCACCACAAGTGGGATTTATTTCAGGGATGCAAGGATGGTTCAATATCTATAAATCAATGTGATATAGCACATTAACAAAATGAAATATACAAATCATATGATCATCTCAATAGATGCAGAAAAAGCATTTGAAAAATTCAATATTCATTCAAGATAAAAACGCAACAACATGCATTTAGAGTGAACATATCTCAACTTAAAAAAGGCCATATATGACAAACCAGAAGATAAGATCATACTCAATGGTGAAAAGCTCAAAGCTTTTCTTCTGCGGTCAGGAAAAAACAGGGAATTCTACTCTTGCCACTTTTATTCAACATAGTACTGGAAGTCCTGGCTGCAGCAATCAGACAAGGAAAAAAAAAGTAACCAAAGTGGTAAGAAAGAAGGAAAATTGTCATTATTTGCAGATGACAAGATACTGTATAAAGAAAACCATAAAGACTCCACCAAAATCTATTAAACCCAATAAGTGAATTCAGTAAAGTTGCAGGATACAAAATTAATATACAGAAATCTGCTGCAGGAGTGCTTGGGGGGGCTCAGCTGGTTAAGCATCTGCCTCCGGCTCAGGTCATGATTCCAGGGTCCTGGGATCGAGCCCCACGTCGGGCTCCCTACTCAGCGGGGAGCCTGCTTCTCCCTCTCTCCCCAGCCCCGCTCATGCTCTCTCTCTCTCAAGTAAATAAAATCTTAAAAAAAAAAAAAAAGAAATCTGCTGCATTTCTATACACTAATAATGAACTAGTAGATAGAGAAATTAAGAAAACCATCCCAGGACGCCTGGGTGGCTCAGTTGGTTAAGCATGACCTGCCTTCAGCTCAGGTCATGATCCCAGGGTTCTGGGATCGAGTCCCACAGGGAGCCTGCTTCTCCCTCTGCCTCTGTCTCTCTCTCATGAATAAATACATAAAATCTTAAAAAAAGAAAAGAAAAGAAAAGAAAACCATCCCATTTACAATTGCATCCAAAAAAATAATACCTAGGGATAAATTTAATCAAGGAGGTGACAGGCGTGTACTCTGAAAACTATAAGACACTGATGAAAGAAACTGAAGACTACACAAATAAATGGAAAGATACACCATGGTCATGGACTGGAAGAATACTGTTAAAATATCCATACTATCCAAAGCAATCTACAGATTCAATGCAATCCTTATCAAAATACCAATAGTAATTTTCACAGGACTCAAATAACCCTAAAATTTGAATGGAACCACAAAAGACCTTGAATAGCCAGGGAAATCTTAAGAAAAAGAACAAAGTTGGAGGTATCAAAATAAAAATCTTCTGCAAAGCAAACAATCAACAAAACTAAAAGCTAATGTACAGAATGGAAGAAGATATTTGCAAATGACATATTTGATAAAGGGTTAGTATCCAAAATATATAAATAAAACCCAAAAAATGAATAATCCAAGTAAAAATGGGCAGAAGACATGAATAGACATCTTTCCAAAGAAGATATACAGATGGTCAACAGACACATCAAAAGATGTTCAACATCACTGATCATCAGGGAAATGCAAACCAAAACTATAATGAGATATCACCTCACACCAGTATGGAGGTTCCTCAGAAAATTAAAAATATATCTACCCTACAATGCAGTAATTGCACTACTAGTTATTTACCCAAAGAATATAAAAATACTAATTCAAAGGGATACATGGACCCCAATGTTTATAGCAGCATTATCTACAATAGCCAAATTCTGGAAACAGCCCAAGTATCCACTGACTGACGAATGGATAAAGAAGATATGGTGTATATATAATGGAAGATTACTCAGCCATAAAAAAGAATGAAATCTTTCGGGGCGCCTGGGTGGCTCAGTTGGTTAAACTGCTGCCTTCAGCTCAGGTCATGATCCCAGGGTCCTGGGATCGAGCCCCACATCGGGCTCCCTGCTCATGCAGGAAGCCTGCTTCTCCTTCTGCCTGCTGCTCCCCCTGCTTGTGCTCTCTCCCTCTCTCTCTCTCGCTATCTCTCTCTGTGTGTCAAATAAATAAATAAAATCTTTAAAAAAAGAAAAGAATGAAATCTTTCCATTTGTAACATGGACAGAGGTAGAGTGTATTATGCTAAGCAAAATAAGTCATCCAGAGAAAGACAAATACCATATGATTTCACTCATATGTGGAATTTAGGAAATGAAACAGATGAGCAAAGGGAAAAAAAGAGAGTTGGCAAACCAAGAAACAGACTCTTAACTGTAGAGAACAATGTAAGGGTTACCAGGGGGGAGGGCACTGGGGGGATGGGGGAGGTAGGTGATGGGGATTAAAGAGCGCTCTTGTGATGAGCACCAGGTATTGTATGGAAGTGTTGAACCACTACATTTTATACTTGAAAGTAATACTACACTGCATGTTAACTAACTGAAATTTAAATAAAAACTTAAAAAAAGAGAACAAAGCTGGAGGTATCACAATCCCAGATTTCAAACAGTTATACAAAGCTACAGTAATCAAAACAGAATGGTACTGACACAGAAAAAAGACATAGGACTGATATAAGAGAATAAAGAGCCCAGGAATAACCAACCCATGCTTATAAAGTCAATTAAGACAAAGGAGGAAAGCATATACAATCAAAGAAAGACAGTCGCTTCAATAAATGGTGTTGGGAGAACTGAACAGCTACATGCAAAAGAATGAAACTAGACCCTTCTTGTGCCATATACAACAACAAATTCAAAATGGACTAAAGACCTAAATGTAAGACCTGAAACCATAAATCTCCTAAACAAAAACATAGGTAGCAAACTCTTTTTCTTAAAAAGATTTTACTTATTTATTTGAGAGAGAGAGAGGGAGAGAGCATGAGTAGGGGGAGGGTCAGAGAGAGAGGGAGAGAGACAAAGACTCCCCACTGAGCACGGAGCTGACACGGGGCTCGATCCCAGGACCCTGAGATCACGACCTGAGCTGAAGTCAGACGCTTCACTGACTGAGCCACCCCGGCACCCCGGTAGCAAATTCTTGGACATTAGTTTTAGCACTGTTTTTCTGGATCAGTCTCTTCAGGCAAAGAAAACAAAAGAAAAATAAACTACTGGAACTACATCAAACTAAAAAACTTTTGAACAATGAAGGAAACCATCAACAAAATGAAAAGGCAATATACTGAATGGGTAAAGATAATTGCAAATGGTACATCCAATAAGGGGTTAATATCCAAAATACATAAAGAACCTACAACCCACACCAAAAAGAGATATAATCTGACTAAAAACAGGGGACCTGAATCGACTTTTTTCCAAAGACATACAGATGATCAACAGACACATGAAAAGATGCTCAACATCAGTATCACCAGGGAAATGCAAATCAAAACTACAATGAGATATCACCTCACAACTGTCAGAATGACGGGTATCAAAAAGACAAGAAACAACAGGTGTTAGCGAGGATGTGGAAAAAAGGGAACCCTGGTGCACTGTTGGTACAAATGCAAACCGGTGCAGCCAGTGTGGAAAACAGTATGGAGCTTCCTCAAAAAAATTAAAAATAGGGCGCCTGGGTGGCTCAGTTGGTTAAGCGACGACTGCCTTGGGCTCAGGTCATGATCCTGGAGTCCCGGGATCGAGTCCCACATCGGGCTCCCTGCTCAGTGGGGAGTCTGCTTCTCCCTCTGACCCTCTTCCCTCTCGTGCTCTCTATCTCTCATTCTCTCTCTCTCAAATAAATAAAATCTTAAAAAAAAAATTAAAAATAGAAATACCATACAATCCAGTAATTCTACCTCAGGGTATTGAACCGAAAAAACCAAAACGCTAACTCAGAAAGATATAGGCACCTCTATGTTTACTGCAGTATTGTTTACAATAGCCAAGATATGGAAACAACCTAAATATCCACTGATAGATGGATGCATAAGGATGATGTGGAGTGTGTGTGTGTGTGTGTGTGTGTGTGTGTGTGTGTGTGTGTGTTGGAATATCACTCAGCCATAAAGTGAATGAAATCTTGCCATTTGTGACAACACAGATGGACCCAGAGAGTGTTATGTTAAGTGAAGTAAGTCAGAGAAAGACCAATACCATATAATTTCACTTACACGTGGAATCTAAAAAAGCCAAAGCAAACAAACAAAAACGGAAACAGACTCACAAATACAGAGAACAATCTGGTGGTTGCCAAAGGACAGGGGTTTGGGGGGATGGGCAAAATAGGTGAAGAGAATTAAAAGGTACAAACTTCCATTTATGAATAAGCCACAGGGAGGAAAAGTACGGCATAGGGGATATAATCAATGGTATTGTAATAACTCCGTATGGTGACAGATGGGAGCTACACTTAGCTTGGTGAGCATTTCTTAATGTATATAATTGTTAAATCACTATGTTGTACACCTGGAACTAATGTTATATTGTATGTCAACTATAGTTCAGTTTAAATATATAAAAATATAAATTATATATATATATATATATTCTCACACACACACTTAACATTTACAGCAAATCATTTTGAGTGAATCAAGTCACTTTAACTTCAAATGAAACTACTTTGGCCCCTGAAAATTTCAGAAACTCAATTCAAGAATACAATAAGCACAAAAAAAACTACTGAGGAAGCATAAAATAACATTACAAAATCATTCTGAAAGAAAAAGTAGGTGAAATTAGAAGTAGGAAGAGACCAATCCAAGATTAACTCATTTAAAAAGATAGCTACGGTTTTCAAGACATCTGATTGTGTCCAAAGATTAGTTTTATTTTTATTTTTTAAAGGCTTACTTATTTATTTGAGAGACAGAAAGAAGAGAGAGAGAGCATGAGCGGGAGGCGAAAGAGGGAGAGGGAGAGAGAATCCCAAGCAGATTCTGTGCTCAGTGCAGAGCCCGACACAGGGCTCGATCTCATGACCCTGAGATCATGACCTGAGCCGAAATCAAGAGTCAGACGCTTAACCGACTGCACCACCCAGGTGCCCCCTCAAAGATTATTTTTAATAATAAAAAGTAAATAGGCACTCTTTAGCTGGAAAGTTAACATTGACTATAACTTAGCACTCTACTGGAGAACTGGAAATAGCCTGCCTTTCCTGCACCACACACAGATATCTGGTTTGGTAACTCCCACTAGACAGAAACGTTCTTGACTGTAACAACAGACTATATTTTAGTGAAGTGTGAGTAGCTGAAAAATCTTCAGTTTTCTTTTTTAAGTTCCAGTTATTCCACAATACCAGTACACAATATCACAGAATACATTTTATGGGACATTTTCCAAAACACACCATCCCAATACCATACCCTGGCCAAAAACAAGTGTTACTTTTATCTCCACCATCTAGCCATTACTAACCTATGTCAAGCATAATCTTTACAAATATTTTAAAATGCCAGTATGTACGCATAAAATTTCTCAGGTATCTCTGGCTCTGGCACACTATAGAAGCAGGTCTAGACAAGGAGGGAGCCATTCACAGTAGTGAGTTTAGCAGTTCTGTTTTTATTTTTTATTTTTTTAGCAGTCTGGTTTTTAAGTAGAGCCTGGCTTAGTTATGTAGTGCTAATATCCATATGCTTGTGATAAGTACACAATGAGCAAATCTATACCATCAATACGGATACAGAATTCAAAATCAGATAAATATATAATCCTTTCAAAGACTAGTCAATGATTGAAATGAAAATAAAAGAAGGCGTTCTGCAGCAAGTTAGAGCTACACTGCAAAGAATGGTGTTAAGATCTGAGTTTCACTGAGCAGGGATCTCAACATTTTGCTCGAAAAACAGTAGGACCAACAGACACATTACTTCCATTCCCTTCGTGGTTACATTTGTTTCAAAACACCTATTTCTCTTTTTGGGGTGATGAAAGTATTCTAAAATTGATTGTGGTAATGATTACCCAACTCTGTGAAGATACTAAAAACCACTGAATTGTACACTTTAAATTGCTCAATTGTAGGGTAGCTGAATTAGAGTTCTATAAAGTTGCTACATATTTTTAAATACATATTTGTGGGGCTATATAGTGTACACAAAAACAGAGCTATGATTGGCTGTCAATATAAAGGATTCTCAATTTGATTTACCCTTGCAATTTTTTTTCCAGTTCAAAATGAACACACACACACACACACACACATGACCCTGTGCATACACATGCAACATACATGCACACAGCTTTGGGCATTAAAATATTCAGAATGCATTCCCTGCTTTTCAAAAGTACCTTATTCAAAATAGCTTGCCAACTTTAACACCCCACTCTGATCCTTCCTCTCTAGTTATCCAGAACACTTTCTAGCATGCCTTGTTTAGCTATCATGCTCTTATATAATGTCCCCTGTCAGAGACAGAACAAAAAGGAAGCATTGTGGTTAAAAAAACACAGACTCTAAAACCAGGTTGCACAGATTTTAATGCTAGCTCTTCTACTCATTAGGTGTGCAACCTTGGGAAGTTAGCTAACTTCTCTGTGCCTCAGTTTTCTCGTCTGTAAAATGGGGATAATGAAATCACTACCTCATAGCATTGTTACATGGTTTAAATGTGTTCATGCGTATAAAGGATTTTACGATGGTGCCATACTCACGGTGGGTGCTATGATAACTTAGTAATTACTGATTGGTTATTAATATTAGTACTGGCTGGGACGCCTGGGTGGCTCAGTTGGTTAAGCATCTGCTTTCGGCTCATGTCATGATCCCAGGTGGCTGGGATCGAGTCCCGCATCAGGCTCCTAGCTCAGCGGTGAGTCTGCTTCTCCTTCTGCCTCTCTCCCTGCTTGTGCTCGCTCTTTCTCTCTCTCTCTCTAATAAATAAATAAAATCTTTCCAAAAAAGTATTAGTATTGACTGATACCAGGTAGCTTCATGTTCTTTCTTGCCCCTGCTAGACTGCAGGATATTTCAGGGCAGTGGATATATTTTCTTCCTCCAAGTAGAATGCTTTACATATAATTACTTAACAAATGCTTGATCATGAATGTTTAGATAAAACACCTCTATGATGCCAAAAGTGCTTAGAAAATTTTCTAATAAACCCAAAATTCACTTTGCTAAATGCCAAATTGCGCATTCTCCACTGCTGAAATTCTGGTTTCACCCTGTCAACTGAAAGACAAGAAACATGAAAAATCTGGGGTGCCTAGGTGACGCAGTCAGTTAGGCCTCTGACTCTTGGCTTCAGCTCAGGTTGTGATCTCAGGGTCCTGAGATCAACCCCACGTCAGGCTCCCCACTCAGCGCAGGGTCTTCTTGGGACTCTCTCTGCCTCTGTCCCTCCCTGCCTGCGCTCTCTCTTTCTTTCTCTCTCTCTCTCAAAATAAATAAGTAAATCTTTAAGGAAAAAAAAGAAAGAAACATGAAAGAATCCTTTGGGTAACAAGTCTTTTACATTATTATTGAAAAAGCACTTCGTTAAAAACCAAGGGCCCTACATTCTGCTCCTAGGTCCATCTCAGGCGATGTGATCTTCTGCAAGTCATTCAACCTCATTGTGCATACACCATTGAAGTAAAGAAAATAAGAATAATTAACCATGCTTCAAAAGAAAGTTGTTCTGTAAGTAAATGGCATTATCCTTAACATTTGAGCTTATTACCTAAGGACAGAATAAGTCTAATTTTTCTAAAGATACTTCTGAATGTTGTCTTTCCATGTTCAAATACGAAGCTGATCATGACGACTATCAATGCAGGTAACTCTGCTAATACATAATATATCTCATTAGTATGGTGAGCTAGGCTTTTCAAGTATGTGAATGTACATTATCCTAATAACCATCACAAAATATACAGTGAATATACAGTTACTTGAGCAATGTGTCTCCTGGTTCGTTCCCTTCTGTATACCAATGGCATTCCATAACCAAGTCAGCTACCCAAGGATCAACTGTCTCACCATCTGTATGACATTGGAAACGAAGAACACTGGAACAGGGAAATGCAGGAACACTACCTTCATGCACTTCCAACCCAAAAGGTTACACCAGCCTTACACCAGCAGAAGGTACTCTCAATAATCTACTTAGACTTATCCATTTGTTTATCAAAACTGCTACTGAACTTTTATTATCTCTAAGGTTTTATTTGATTTGTTGCCAGAGTAACTATAACAAAAGCTTAAGATAACCATCACAATTCAAAATCTATAGAAGACATTATTCAAACAGAATCACTCCTCCTCCCGGCGGCTTAACGGTTATATTTCAATATTTTCTTCTGTGAGGACCTCAAATCTGGAATAGAGATAAATGAAGAAAATATATGACCTCTTTGAGCATCAGAACACCAAAAAATTTTCGTTTCAAAGTCAACATTGTTTATTGTATACATTTTCCTGCGTCTCCCTTTCCCTTCGAAATGAAGATTAAACTTTTAAATCCTATTAAGCTAAACACTATCATATTTAAATATATATTGGGTCAATCATATTAAAAAACTGACAGTTTCCTTGCATTCAATGTGATACCATCTTTGAATAAGTAATAAACCAAGCACTTACCATAAACTTTCTTGTCCGCCAGAAAACTAGTGTTACTTCTAAGCAGTCAGTTCACTATTTAAGAGATACATGTTCAAAACAATATCATTCCCGCTGGGATTAAGGCAATATAAAGGAAAGACACAATTTTCCCTTACATTTCTGGTTCATATATAAGTGGCAAAGCTCCTACAGTATGCCACAAGTTTTAGCTAGTTAAGCCATTAAATCTATTACGAGTCAATAATAAGAATATCTACCATGTAGCTTGAATTATGCTTAGGACTTTATATGCATTAGTTCATATAATCCTTAAAACCACCAGATGAGACTGTTTACAGAGGAGGCAAACAAGGCTCAGAGAGGTGAAGGGAATTGCCCCAAACCACACTGGCAACAAGACGCAGAGTCGGAATTTGAACCCAAGCCTGTGAGTCCAGGGCCCAAGATCTTTTTTTTTTTTTTTTTTGACAGACAGAGAGAGACAGCAAGAGCAGGAACACAAGCAGGGAGAGTGGGAAAGGGAGAAGCAGGCTTCCCGAGGAGCAGGGAGCCCGATGCAGGGCTCGATCCCAGGACCCTGGGATCATGACCTGAGCCAAAGGCAGATGCTTACCGACTGAGCCACCCAGGCGCCCCCTCCAGGTCCCAAGATCTTAACCACTGATTTCTACTGCCTTCCCACTGAGAAATATTCAACAGTAGAACAGAAAACAGTGCTGACATGAAGTTCTTTAGAAAAGTATGGCCATTTTCATAAAATGGAACCAAGAAGCAAAACTCTACAACTCTATTATCCCCTTTTACTGAAAAGACTGTAAAATGTAAAAACACTTGACACACAGAATATAATGACCATCCCTTAATCACCCCTCTATACCCATGTCCTGATGAGCTCTGGGCAGTAACACAACAATACAACAATGGCAGGCCCTGAGAACTGTGTCTGGAGTGGGGCGACAACAATGAAAGTCGGACAGCAACAATCAAAATCAGTTGAGAGATTTAGCGTTTGACTTAACTCCGGTTACTTTCACTCCTTTTCTTCACTTGCCTTTCTCTTCTTCATCTTTCTCATTCAGAGCAAATCAAATCATTTGCTTGGTAACAGGCATTCCTCCAATGCACTGCTCACCCCTTTTCAAAAACGTCTAAAACTCTAGAAAGCTTTTGTTACCCTCAAAGCACACGAACCTTGACAACTTTCCTCTACTATTACACATTTTGGTAGCCAGCAATTAACAAAGCAATCTGTAGCCTGTATGTGTTATAAATGAAAGCTGCTTTAAAGTTAGCAGGAGTTAACTTCAATCAGTGAGAGAGGCAAGTGCTCATGGGATGGGACAATGCTGTGACCCCATCAATTGTGTTGCTTTAAGTTCATGGTCATTGTGTTCTAACAGCCTGTCTTCTGAAGACCAGTCCCTTGGCAGGCTCTTCACTATCAATCTTAGCTATTTCCCACCAATATTAAGAACTCTGTTAGGACTCAACACATTTTAAGATTTAGACCGTTATCAAACAACCAGCGTGTTCTCTTGAACGAAAAAAAATTAGGCAACATGATGGAAAAATTTAATGTTTATTACCGTTCTTGAAGGTCACCATGAAAATTTAAGGCTATGAAAATGTCCAGGCATTTGACTAAAGGAACAGACTCAGCATTTTGTGGCCTCAGTGCTTTTCAAAGGGTCACCCCAGGGTTACCAGAGCTGACCTTGGGCAAGCAGAGACTTTCTTTGAAGTACTGGGTTTTACCTCAAATTTTCATGTGAATGTTGCACTCTAAAGCACAAGGTATAAGAATCTGTTTAAATATTATTAGTTTTAATCAGCTACCAGTGAATGTTCTCCTAAATCTTTGTGGAAAACAGATTCCTCAAGAATACACAAGCTAGGGGCAACTGGGTGGCTCAGTCGGTAAGCGTCTGCCTTCAGCTCAGGTCATGATCCCTGGGTCCTAGGATCGAGCCCCGCATCGGGCTCCCTGCTCGGTGGGGAGCCTGCCTCTCCCTCTCCCCACTCCCCCTGCTTGTGTTCCCTCTCTCGCTGTGTCTCTCTCTGTCAAATAAATAAATAAAATCTTTAAAAAAAAAAAAAAAGAATACACAAGCTAGTTTACTCTGTAGCTCCCACAGCACACTATCACATCCCCACCCTGCTCACCAGTATACCCAGTGTACTCCAGTTTGAGGAAAAGAGCACTGAGCAGAGATTCTATTTGCTTAAACTAGTGCAATGCCTAGACTGTAATAGGTACTTAATACATATCTGTTGAATGAACTGGCAGAATGGTTTCAAGAACTAATTTTCCACTGCAAAAAAAAAATTCCCGAAAAATCTTTTTAGACATACAATTACTCCCAAGCCCACAAAGGCAAAAGGGCAAGGAAACTGTATCAGTTATGATTTACAAATATTGATAAGAACAATAAAAATCATATTGTACTTAATTTAGTTAGAAAGGAAAGGTTGCCAGGATGTCATATAGGGATGATATATTTCAGGGGGTGGGGAGCAGTTAAGGTATTAAAAACCAACTCCATATATTGGACACGAAGACGAGTTTTCAATTGCCTATTGTGTTTTCATGTGTACATTTTTAATATTAATGATCTCAAACTTACAAAGTAAAAGAAAGAACTGTAATGGACAACCATGTTCCCATGTAACCGTGCATGGTACTGGACCACTAAAAGCCAGGAACTATGCCTCATTTGTTTTGTACCCTTCTCCTGTTTTTAGTACTGATTTCCATATACATGAGTTCAATAAATATTTAGCAACTGCAAAGTATAAGTGTCTAATCATATTAAATGAATTCTTCTTAACTCAGTCCTCCCCTCTCCCCCGATGAAAAGACTCACCCTAAAGAAGCATGCTTTGGTTTAAATAACAAAAGCAAAACAAAAAATAAGTATTCCTAATGGCACTCGATGAGAGAGTATTGAGAGACCTAGTTCTTGGCTCATTTCAATCACACGACCCATATCTGTTTTCCTATGATAAAATGAGGCTCATAGAGCCAGCCCTCTATTCAGAGTGGTTACATGAATAAATCAACATGTATTTACATGGTAACCAGTATGAGAAAGGTATTGGGAAGAAGACAGTTGTATATTTACCTCTCTAATCTCCACCACCAAGGGCAACAACTTCTTATGTGCAAGGCGCTGATTTAAGCACTTTACCGTGATGTATACAATCCCTTATCTGAAAACCTTGGTGTCAGATGTGTTTCCAAATTCAGAAATGTCCGGGTTTTTGGAGAGGCAATAACTTGCATATACGATATATTATGTAATACCCCAATAGGGTCTGAGGCATTACCCCATAAACATACTACTAATTCTACAGCAAAACCAAATAAAGATTAACATTAAATAGAATAAAGACTATAAATACCCTCATATCAGTTCAAGTCAGATTTTGCCACCACCTGAGTATGGCACTTACCAAACAAAATTTCTTTCGGTTGTCAGAGCTTCTGAATTTTAACAATTGCAAACATCAACTTGTAGACTTAGGTGACTCATTTAATCCTTACAAGTACCCTAAGAGGGAATTTCTATTATCCTTACCTTACAGATGAGAAATACGAGGTACAGAGAGGTTAACCAACATGCCCAGTGTCCCCCAGCTAGTAAGTCTCCTAGCCAACACTGGAACACAAACAGCCTAACCCCAGAGCTTGTGCTCATTAACAACTGTACTCCAGGCAGGCCCTCTCAGAAACTGCTTGAGAACACTTGACAAATATGTGAAAAGTAAAACAGCATGAAGCGATTTAAGTATCCAAAACAATAACAGGAGAAACATCACAAGGCAGTGTCTATTCATTATTCAACAACTATTTATAGAGGGCATAGCAAATGCCAGGTGCTCAGGATACAATGGATGAGTGAACCAGACAAATCCAGGTCGCCTTCATGAAGTCAGAGACCCGTGGGGGAGGTAGCCAGGCATCAAATCAACATAATTATGTGACATGTGGCAAGTGTGTGACTACCACTCACCTCCAGAGGAGGAGATTGGGTCAGGGGGTCTGGTGTAAAATAGGACAAGGGATCTGAACTGTTCCATGACAAACGTTGGGATTTGCAATGACAGAAAAGAAAGGAGATGGCTTTTCAAAGAGATGATGGCATGGCATCCATCCAACGAGCAGTTACCATGTACCTACTCTAGGCCAGGAATGAAACGAAGCAGAAAAGTTCCAAACTGGAGAAAATCAGTTTAAATCAACATAGGATTCATGTAAGAGAATAATAAAGACATGGAGGACAGTAGGCTTGGCTCAAACCATGAAGAATCCTTGAGTGCTAAAAGGAGTAGGAAGTAGACTCTGTGGGAGTTGCTGAAGATTATTTCGCAGGTTATTGCCCTATAACATTAGGATTTACCCCTATGGGGGTGCCTGGGTGGCTCAGATGGTTAAGCATCTGCCTTCGGCTCAAGTCATGAGCCCAGGGTCCTGGGATCGAGCCCCACATCGGGCTCCCTGCTCCGCGGGAAGCCTGCTTCTCCCTCTCCCACTCCTCCTGCTTGCGTTCTCTCTCTGGCTGTCTCTCTCTCTCTCTGTCAAATAAATAAAATCTTAAAAAAAAAAAAAACTTAAGGAAAAAAAAAAAGATTTACCCCTATGGAATGTCAATGACCATCTGAATTCCTATTTGGGGCCAACCAGACCTCAAAGCTGGATTGCTTTTGAGCAAGAGCTCAGGGCACAAAATAAATACCAAATCTAAATTCATGTAAGCCTCAAGGAATAGAGTAACCCTAATCTGTCAAAGAATGGCAATTGGAAAACTCTGAAGAGGGGCGCCTAGCTGGCTCAGTCGGAAAAGCATGCGACGCTTGATCTTGGGGTCATGAGTTCAAGCCCCACATTGGGTGTAAGGATTACTTAAATAAAAACATTTTTAAAATCTTAAAAAAAAAAAAAAACCTCTGGAGAAGGCAACAGGTAAAGGAAAATGGGAAACTCCCCTGAAAAATCTCACGTGCCATTTCTAAAACCGAAATATTCTTTCACATTCAAATGAAACTTCCAGTCTTCCAAAGGAAACATATTTCTATGAGAAAATAAAACACCATTCTTTGAAAAACAAATTCTTAGGCTTAACAATGGTCTGATTTTTAATAAAGCTGGTGACAACTTACCTCAGGGCACAGGTGACATAACTCTGGAAAGTAAACTGCTTTTCAACACATTCACCTCAGAGTTCCCAGTTCCCTATCCCCTTATCTACACAGAGTGGAAGAACTGAATTACTTATTTAGTTAGCATACATATCAAAGAAAGCTTTTCATCCTCAGGTCTTAATGTAAACAACTGAGTAGCTAGACAACCTCTGCAAAACACATTTTTATTTATTTCCACTGAGTAATTTTTTTTTTTTTTCTAGCCAGTAACCTTCCACAGAAAAGTAGTTCATAAAGATTCTGCCCTGGCTTCCCCTTGTTCTGAGAATCAAACCCAAATTCTTCCTCAGAATTTCCAGGCCCTATATTATTATCCGACTCCCTTCAGGCTCTGGAACACCTTTAACAACTCCCCCCACCCATGTCACTGGGGCTGGCCATCCTGGCTTGCTTTCTGTTCCTCAAACACCCTGCTGTCTGTTTGCCTGCCTCAAGGCCTTGGCTCTTCTTACTTGTCCCTCTGCCCTTCACAAGGTAGGTTTATTCTCTCTTCTCTTTCAGGTCTCCGTTCAAAGGTCACCTTCGCTGCTAAGAGGCCTTTCCTGACCATCCTTGCCAAATAAGCCCTTCTCAGGTCTCCATATCACATTTCGTTACTTATTTCCTTCATTGTTCTTCCTACAATCTGTGAGGATCTTCTTCACTTGTTTACTGGTTTGTTGTCTCTATCCTTTGGTGGACTATAGCCTCTGGGAGACTCCACAAGGGCAAGGATCATGCCTTGTAGTAATACAGGACCTCGTGCCTAATAGAGGGCTTTGGCAAATGGAAGGTGCTCAACAGATTTTGTCAAATAAATTACTAAATGAATGAACAATATATTTAAAAGCTGATTGATATGAACGTCAGTAACTTGAAAAAAGCTTTTTTTTCCCCCCTCTAATTTTGAGATGGCTTCTCTAGGGCTGTTCATTTTTCCATAATCTTTCTACATTTTCTGAAATCTGATGATGCCTGGCAAATTGTTGAGTTATTTCACAGCAGTAAAAATAGATCCGTTTCAAGCACTGGATTTAAGAAAAAATACTTTGAGGAGGTTGTAGTAGTTTATTAAACATCCAAATCAATTTGAAAACTGCTTAGTCTCATTTCACTACTGCAAGTCAAATGACATGAAGAAAATTAATGTAAAATGTAAAGAAAATGAGAAAGACAATTCATTAGCAAACTGCAGTTAAGTTTAGTGACATCAGAAACACCCAGTCTGATAACCTCTAGGTCTTCCGAGTGGGTTTATCAAATACATGTTGAAAAGATTCAGAGCAAAATGCTCAGGATGAACTCATAACCAACTTTATTTTTTTTTTCTGGCAAACAAATAGTTCATATTGGTGGCAATCTTAACTTAGACTTAGTATCAATAATAATCACAAAAGGAAAAAAAGTAACAGAATGACACAAATTGTTTTCCTTGAAACAATTTGCAAGTTAGTATGTCTTTCCAGAATGGGTTGCCAAGAAAATCACACATTTAGGTTGGCCCTATTACTATAAATCCTCTTTCCCTACTCTATTCCATTTTTTTTTTAATAAAACTAAAGTGAAGTCAGGAATTTACCAAACAAATGAGGGAAACTACAGATCATCCGCAATCCATCTAACTAAACTGATAATCAATAGCCATTATTACTGTTCTCCTAAAAACTGCTTTCCTCAGAACCTCAACTTCAAACTCTATAGAGTCACACCACACTTTTCAAAGTGTGCTTATGAAAGTGCAGATTTTAAAACCAGGGGAAATTGAGGCTCTTATTCACCTATTTTCTAAATACATCACCGGATGCTGCAGCAGAAACTTAACATTCCTTGTCTCACTGCCAACACAATTGCTACCAGGACAGTGAAGTTTAGCCCTTACCTTCATTCCCAACTCAGTTTCTTCTGAGATTACTGCCCATTAATGCACATCATGTCAATGGCAACACCTGATCACATATCCAGCCGACAATGCTATCATTCTAAGTATAAGGATAGTAATAAAAACTTGCAATTCAAGGAGCTACTATTTTTAAGTGTAAAATGTCATAACTGCTTGGTTGATCATTTCACTTTTCTCCCTTTTCAAATCTGAGCACTAGATACAGCCCATTTCCAAAAAAACACAGCCACGAACGTCAGCATGTGCTAATTCACTGTATCTGCCTCCACTTTCAGCCTCTCCATTCAATTTTCTTCACACACTAATTTCAGCATTGAAGTGAGTAAATGAGCCTCAGTATGGGAGCGACTGGACATCGCTGAGAAAGTAAGTGGTACTGTGTGAAATTGACTTAAGCAAACTAATCTCCAGTCCACAGCAAAGTAGTCTCTTTTGTAACTCCGTGCTTTGTAAATGCTGCTTCTTGAGGGTTTATGCAAATAGGAGATGTACACTAAGAAACTCTGGCTTCTTTAAAAAAAAAAAAAAATTTAAGGCAGGTGCCCTCTCAACAAACGCAGTTTGAAACCCCGGATTTTCTCAGTTCCCATGCAGTGTGCTTAGTAAACAGCCTACGCTAACTTGAGTGACTATCCCAAACCCCTAGAATTCTTTCTGAGTACAATAAAAGATGAACATTCCAGTTTGCAGATGGAGAAATGGAAGCAGGCATCCAAAGTCTCTCTCTCTCTCTCTCTCTCTCTCTCTCTCAGGCCTGCTCAGCAGTGGAGGAAGAATCAGATTTAGGGCCATGTGCTACGATTGCGTACAAACACACAAACATATATAACATACATTTCAAGTGGCTGTGGTTCTTGGACTAAGTTATTGAAACCTAGAAAGAAACTTTTGAGTTCCTTAGCTAATATACACTAGAAGATCATTCCCATCAATTTCAGTAAGCCGTCGGCTAGACAGCAAGCTTCCAAGAAAATCATTAGTCAACTGTGATTAAACCAAAGAAGCCAAGACATTCAGAGATGAAGACGTCCAGAGAGGAGTTAAAAGCTTCGAAGAAGAAGAGTGTGCTCCTGCCTCGGGAGCCAGCAGCGAAGCCTCGCAAGTTAGAAGATTCCGAGGGAGGGATGGGCTGGGAGGCACAAAGCCGAAACTGTTAGAGGGCAAGAGACAGTGGGGCTGGGGCGAGCAGAGGGACCCCAGACCATCAGGGCAGCGACAGCGAAGCCCGGACAAGAAGATCTTGGAGGGATAACAAAGAAGCAAAGGAAAACTGGGGTCTGTTGGGGGGGGGGGTTGCTGAAAGAACCCAGGCGTCTGGCTGAGCCTCCGAGTCCGGGAGGTCAGGATGAGAAGGTGCAGGGATGAGCGCGCACCCGCACGCGAGAGAAAAAAGAAGGGGGGGGGGGCGTGCAAAGAGCCCAGCTGGTTCCCTGTCCCTCTGCCCCCGGTGCAGATCGCAACTCCTTACCGCGCACCGCCTCGCCGCGCCGGGTCCGGGAAGCGGGGAGGTGGCTGATGGAGCCCCTGCGACTTCAGGACCCTGCCTCACGTTGTTTGCCGCGTCCCCGCGTCCCGCCGCCCGTCAGCCCGCTGCCGCGCTCCGAGGGCCAAAGAGCGAGTCGCGCGGCGCAGCCGGGGCTCCCTCCGGCTTGCGAGACACCGGCCCCGCACCTCCGCACCCCCTTGCTCGCCCTGGTCGCTTCGCCCTCGCGCAGGCGGAGAGCACGGACCCTAACCCGAACGCCGCTCCACTTATTTTCGAAAGTGCCCGTTCCAGGCTTCCCCGGAATGCCAGCTGAGCTGCGGCGGCCGCAGCGGCAGAGCCTCCGCCTGACCTCACCGGGGGAGGGGAGGGGAGGGGAGGGGAGGGGGCGGGGGGGAGCGGGAGGGGGCGGGAGCCCAGTTAAGGAGGGGAGGGGGGCGGGGGGAGCGAGCGCGCGGGCGGGGGAAACATGGCGGCGGGGGTGGCCCTGGCGGCGCCTGCGCGGGACGCGGGAGGCGGGGGGCGGGGTGGGGGGGGTGGGAGAGCTGGGGCCCGGACGGTGTGTAGGGTCCGAGCAGAACTCCTCCCCCACGGCCGGTGCGCGGCGCGGGTGGGCCCGGCCGGCCAAGTGGCCCTCACGCCTCCGAAAGCGGGACTCTCGCGTTTGAGCCCACATGGCCTCTCGTGCCCAGGAGGCAGGAGAGGTGAAAACCGTCAAATATCCAGGGCCGGCAGCGCGCCCGGCCCGGGTTGGCCGCTCCAAGGAGGAGGCCGGCCGTAGTCTCGGCCCCTCAGATTCACGGAGGGGCCCGGGCACCCCACCTCGGCGGGGCGCGCCCCTCAAAATCAGCCTGCCCGTGCGCTGAGCGCCTCGTGTCTCCCCCTCCCTACGGGAGTGCGGAGCAGTAAGAAAAAGAGGAAGAATACCAACAGATCCAGCAGTTTCACAGTTTACTGAGCCTTTACTATAAACCACGCGCTGAACTGTTAATTCCCTGAACTCGCACAGCTCCTCCACGAGGAGGGCCACATTACTCTCCTCTCCGTTTGGCCAGTGAGAAAACTGAGGCGTAAAGGTCAAGCAAGTTGCGAAGGTGACAGAATTAGGAAGGGACAGAGCAGGACCCAGGGTCCCAAGCTCTTAACCGCCGGGCTCTACCGCTTGCAAACTGGTAGGACGGCGGCTATTCTAAGTCAGAATCTTGACTCTCGCTCCCAGTTCGGTCAGCCTAGCCCCCAACAAAAAACCCCAGTCCAGCCTGTTGTTCCCCCTTGCAGGTCTTCCAGTCATTCCTTGCCTTCCAGAAGGTTACAGGCTGAGGCCACCTTCTTACACCTCTCCGTTCGCCTAGTCTACTTGTAATTCCAGTCTCCTCCTAGGATAAATAGTGGGCGCTTGCTGTAAACAGCCAGTTTACTCACTGTTTTGTTTTGTGTTTTCCTTAAGGAAGTGATGGGCTGAGTGTGGGGGCTGTAGTTCCTTACATTTCCTAATACTTCTCCCTTTGCCTACCAGTAAATGGAGCAGGGATCTGAGCTCTCAGCATTGCTGACTTGGTATTTCAAATTCCATGCGCTGAAATTCTAGCAGCGGGTTTGAGGTAACTTTGAAAATAATCAGCTGCTCAAAGACTTTCTAGAACTAAAGACGTGACCACATTGTTCGGCTTTATCAAACTAGCGAAAAGAAGCAACTCCAAATGCACATGGAATTTGCATTATTATCTTTTACCTGTCGGTATTTTCAACACAATTCATCTTTGTTAACCGGAATGCATTCGTTGGCTTCTCCACCATGCTTATTCATTAATTACCGTATGCCTACATTACACACAAAATGCCTATTATGCCGAAAGCACCTGTTACAGAAGTTTACACTATCACTGAGGAGATACGTTTAAAGCAATCGATTTCAGCATATATTAAAAACCTGGCAGGTAGGTCAAAAATAAATAAAAACTGAGTTGATACACATCCAAGTCATTGTATCACCCCGCCATAAAAAGGTTCAAGTGGGGTTGTTTTACAATAAATTCTCAAACAGAAAAGACAGGAAAATGGGATAATCAGGTGTGGCCCCAGCGGCCCTTAAGTCACAGGATGAGAAAACCCTTCATGGCGCATAGCAAGGAGAGGGTTAATTACAGAATCTGAATTTGAACAACCAGATGGGAATAAGACATTATAAATCCACTTATTCTGTAGGAATTAGTTGCTGTTTGGGTTAGGATGTTTTGAATAGCTAATCTAGTGGACGGAGCACTCCAGCTTGGAGTCAGAAGACACTTATGTGCTATGTGACATTTTTAGCCCCAGCAATTCTCTGAGTGTGTTTTCCTGAATTTACAGTGGGGATCATAATGATATTGGCCGGACCTGCTCACCGCGTTATTCTGGATTTCAAGTCAAATAAGGCATGTGAAAGTATCTTATAAACATGTAAAGAACATATGCAAATGTAAAGTGACGTTTTTATTAATATCAGACTGGCCACTACACAAGCTACAGATGTAATTATGAAGGATTTTACATGCTAACCTGTACCCAAAAAATGTCAAGAACTGAGAAAAGCATTTGAAATACAACTGTACGGTAAAAATCTAAAGAATGGGGAGATACAATAGAGATTCAAGAAATACGAAAACAAGTCAAAAGAAAATATTGGTACAAAGAATACAGAAAAGGGTAATGGCTATAAGGGGCTGAATTGTGTCCCCCTCCTCAAAATTCATATGCTTGATCTTAACCCCGACACATCAGAATGTAATCTTATTCGGCAATGAATTCTTTAAAGAGTTAATTAAGCTGAAATGAGGTCTTTAGCGTGGGTCTTAATCCAATGTGACTGTTGTCCTTGTAAGAAGAGGCGATCGGGACACATACCTGCGCGCACACAGAGAAGAGACCACGTGAGGATACGGGGAGAAGTTGGCCAGCCGAGGGAAGAGGCCTCAGAAGAAACCAAACTTGCTGACGCTTGGGTCTCCGACACGTAGCCTCAGTGAGAAATGTGAGAAAGTGCATTGCTCTCATTTGCTGCTGTTCCCGTCATCCAGTGTAACAAACTAATATAATGGCAAACATTTTAAATTCCAGCTAGAGTATCCTCTGTATTAGTCATTGTTAATGGCTGCACAATGACCTGCCACAGACTGGGTAGCCAGCCTAAAACCACACACATTTCCATTTCCGTGGGTCAGGAGTCCAGGCCTGGCTGAGCTGGGTACACTGCTCAGGGTCTTACAAGGCGGCAAGCAAGGTGTCAGCCGGGCTGCATTCACATGGAGAGCTCAGAGTCCTTTTCCAAGCTCATTCACATTGTTGTCTGAATTCTATGCCTCATGCTTGTAGGACTGAGACTCTCAGGATCTACAGGGTCTAAGAGACTGCCCCTCTCCATAGGCAGTTTATAACATGGCTGTTGGCTTTGTCCGGTCAGCAGGAGAACTCTCACCTCCAGAAGGGACTTGAATTACATCTTCAAATTCTCTTCTCCTTTGTCTTATAATGTAGCCTAACCATCAGAGTGACCTCAGCATATGCGCAGGTCTCAACTACACTTAAGGGGAGGGGAATTTATGGGGCATCTACACCAGAGGCCAAGGATCTTGGAGGTCATCTTAGAATTCTGCCCACCACACTCTCCAAAGTTTTGATGGCACCAGTTTAATCATATATTTATAAAAATTCACCAAGACAGAGACCACATAGGCAGATATGGACACACACACACGCACACATGCGCCAAAAAAGCACAAAGTCATGGCAGAGGCCTAGTCCCTCAAGAAATATTTGGGTGGCTCAGTTGGTTGAGCGACTGCCTTCGGCTCGGGTCATGATCCTGGAGTCCCGGGAGCGAGTCCCGCATCGGGCTCCCTGCTCAGCGGGGAGTCTGCTTCTCCCTCTGACCCTCTTCCCTCTCATGCTCTCTCTCTCTCATTCTCTCTCTCTCAAATAAATAAATAAAATCTTTAAAAAAAATTAAAAAAAGAAATATTTGTAAACCTGCTGTGTGCCTAAGAGCTGTGAAACCAAAGGATTACAATGATGTTCACTCTGATTAAAGAACAAACGAGAAGTATGAGGACGCATTTTTCATCTCTCTGCTCAATTTGTGTTTCTTTGAAACATTCATCTGATCCATTACTGAATGGAACCAGTATTTATGGAGAGCCCACAGGGTGTCTGCTTAGCCCTTTACAATAAATTCTCAAACAGAAAAGACAGGAAAAGTGGAATAAGGAACTCCGCAGAGTGGAATAAGGAACAGAATCAGGAGGAAGGTTTCTATTCTCTTGTGGCTCAGAAACTAGTCCAGATAAGAAAAGTTGCCAAACACACACACACACACACACACACACACACACACACTATAGGGAGGTCAAGGCAGGGTTGTGTGTTTAAACACAGAAATAAATAATTACATACTTGCTAAGCGAAGAGAAACCAACATGCTCCCACCCCCTTAGTCAGATGATGAGCTCTAGAATAAGTGAGCTCTTACCTGGGCATTAAGGAGAGGTCAAACTCAAGCTGGAAGAGTCAGAGGGAGGAAAGGATCTGAAAGATGTGCACAGGTTTTCTAACATCAAGGGATGACCCTAGCCATAACCACACTAACTCTGTGTGGGGATCTTGGAGAAGACTCTAACCCTGCCCTCTTCTGTCAAAACTTTTCAGAGCCAGCTTCTCAGCACAGCTCCTATTCATTAACTACTTACAGGAGCTCAAATCTGGAGGGCTAGGAATCAAAACTTTCCTGGGGACTCTGTTATATAAGGTTCTAAAAATAAAGATATAGGAGGAGCTCCTCTCTCTGCCTTGATGCTCCCGTCTATGTCCCGACTCTACAGAGAACTGCACCCACAGAAACCCCCACTGCCCAAAGGGTCCTCAATTTCTATGTCTCAACTGACTTCTTATCCTGTGTCTTCAAACAACACACAAGTTTCCCTTTTAACTTGCCCATTCGTAGCCCTCTGGCTGCAGTCCTCTCTCCTTCATCCTTTCATTCATACCAAAAGCTCATCATGGGTAAAGGCCCTGAAAAGGGAATGAGCTTTGTGCCTTTGCAGAATGAAAAGAGGCCACTGATGGGGCGCCTGAGTGGTGTCTGCCTTCAGCTCAGGTCATGATCTCAGGATCCTGGGATCAAGGCCCCATCTGTCTCCCTGCTCGGGGGGGAGTCTGCTTCTCCCTCTGCCTCCTCCCCCTGCTCATGCTCATGCTCTGATTCTGTCTCTCTCAAATAAATAAATAAATAAATAAATAAATAAATAAATAAATAAAATCTGAAAGAAAGAAAGAAAGAAAAAGAAAGAAAGAAAGAAAGAAAGAAAGAAAGAAAGAAAGAAAGAAAGAAGGAAGGAAGGAAGGAAGGAAGGAAGGAAGGAAGGAAGGAAGGAAGAAAGAAAAGAAAGAAAGAAAGAAAAAGAAAGAAAGAAAGAAAGAAAGAAAGAAAGAAAGAAAGAAAGAAAGAAAGAAAGAAAGAAAGAAAGAAAGAAAGAAAGAAAGGAGGCCACGGAGTACCAAGGGAGAAGAGGAGAACAGGAGGAAGTTGGAGATGTTGGCAAAGGCTAGATCCTGTAAGGCCTTGCAGGCCACAGTGAAGTGTTCGGAATTGATTTCAAGTACAAATGATACCACTGACGAGCTTTTTAAGTATGAGAGTGAGAAGAGACAATGTATGCTTTAGAATCACCATGGCTTCTCTGAGTTGGCCGTGGGCAAACGCCAGGCCAAGAGACTGGGAGGAAGGCTGCAGTAAGCAGACTAGTGACGATGCAGCTTCGAATAGGGTGGTGGCAGTAGAGACAGAAAAAAAAGACAGATGATTTAGTGATCTATTGAGGAGGATGACCCAGCAACTAGGAAGACCCATTCAACTAGAGGAAAGATGATGTCATTTAATAAGATGGGGAAGACTGGAGCAACTGGATTTTGGAGGAGGTTTTTTTTTTGGGGGGGGGAAGGGGGGGTTGTTGCCTAAAAAGTTCCTTTTTAGACATGTTACGTTTGTCTGTGAGATATTCAAGGGGAGAAAACAAGCAGGCAGGGATGTATGCATCAAAGGCTCAGAACAGATTCTCTGTGATGGAGAGTCCTCATCGGCAGGCTTCTACAAGAAACAGTGTATAACCATTGTCTGTCTCCCCACCAACATGCTACAACATGATACACGTAACAGCCTGGATGAATCTCAAAAGAATTATTCTGAGTGAAAGATGCCACACACTAAAAAAGGTACATGATTCCATTTATATAAAATTCTAGAAAATCAAAATGAATCTATAGGGACAGAAAGCAGATGGGTGATTGGTGATAAGAATAGGGAGTGAGGGGTAACAAGGAAACTTGAAATGGTTAACGGTATGTTCATTATCACTACAGCTGTAACGGTTTCACCTGTATATACAAACGTCGATATTTATCAAATTGTACACTTTAAATATGTACAGTTCCTTGTATGTCACTTATCTGTTGAAAAATCCGTCATATGCCTTGACCAACTGCAGTGTCTCTATTTTATTCTCTTTCTCTGAATAAGAATACAACAACAGGGATACAGTCAAGGCCCAGGAATGGATTAGAATCAGAGACTAGAAAGCTGGCAGGATTATCTCCAGCTTTGTCTCTGTATATTATCAAGGAATCCACTTCATTATTCTTATTACAGACTGGCATTTTATGCTTTCCCAGCTGCATGGTAGGACACGTTTGGCCACAAATCATTAGGTTATAGCTCCTCTATTCGAGAGACCAACCAGACTGATGTGAGGATCTCTAAAACTCAATTCCATAGTCCATTAGAGTGTCTCTGATTGGCCCTTTTGTATCACGTATGGACTTCTGGATCAATGAACTAATCTCTCTCTGGCCCGCATAGAATCTAAACTAGATGAGAAAGATCTTAGCCTAGCCATTAAGAATTTGGGCCAGCCAAGAGTCCTAACTAAATCGTCTGGCATTTATAATGGGGGATGCCAGGGGAAAGCCAGACATACTAGGTAAGGAACTTCAACTTCTAAATTCTTGGTCTCACCAACGAATTTCCTGATGCATCCTCCTGCTACACAAATGTATTCATGGTTTTCATTGGAGAGCCAGTAACACCATGATTGGTGGAATATATAATAGAGGCATCCAGAAATTAGAGAAGGGAAGCCCCCATTCTTTACCTTCACCCTACCACAGAGTTTCCCACCACGCTCTGAAGACCATTAAATAGAGAACAATGGGAAGGAATAGAGCCTCAAATGTCAGCTTTTAATCAAATTAAGCAAAGAGAGGGTGCCTGGGTGGCTGAGCGACTGCCTTTGGCTCAGGTCATGGTCCCAGAGTTCCGGGATCGAGTCCCGCATCGGGCTCCCTGCTCAGCTTCTCCCTCTGATCCTCCCCTCGCTCATGCTCTTTCTCTCTCTCATCCTCTCTCTCTCTCTCAAATAAACAAATAAAATCTTTAAAAAAAAACAAATTAAGCAAAGAGAGTATCATTCTCACCATAAGTAACCAAGTGTTATAGTAAGGAATTCAGGATGCCAAATAACACAAAAGGGCTCTGGAATTGTCCTGTAGCTTGAGTCTCCTGAAATGAAATTGACAGGCAAGAGATTAAGCTATTCCAGGAAGTGTTAAAAAATATTTTTAAAAGACTAAGAATACTATCACCTCAAACTAACATGTTAAAAGTCAGATTCACCATCTTCTCTTTTCCCTCAACCAATGCCCCTCTTTCTGTCAATGAATGTATCATTCTTCCTGTCACCCAAACTTGGAACCTCATCTCCCCATTCACTCAGTGAGTATTTACTAAATGTCTCCCTTATGCAAGGCCAAACCTAAACTCTATGAGAGACACAAAATATAAGATCTGGTCTCAAGGGGCGCCTGGGTGGCTTGGATGGTTGGGCATCTGCTTTCAGTTCGGGTGGTGATCCCTGGGTCCTGGGATCGAGCCCTGCATCGGGCTCCGTTTGGCGGGGAGCCTGCTTCTCCCTCTTCCTCTACTGCTCCCCCTGCTTGTGCTCTCTCGCTCTCTCTGTCAAATAAATAAAATCTTAAAAAAAAAAAAAAGATCTGGTCTCAAAAAGTATAAAATCATTTTGGGGAGATACATCAAAGCTCAAGTAACCTCTACAGCAGTTGTATGCGATAAGTGCCTGCAAGCAATGGGAATTCATATAAACAGTTTGTTCTATCTATTTATATGGATGTTGGAAATAAATTCCCAGCATCAGGAATTAGGTTAAATACATTATACGAGTATATAATTGAATAATCCACAGTCTTTCAAAATGATATATGATTTTATGTATTGAAATGGAAAGATGTTCACAGTAGGTTACAAAACAGTATATATGATACCATCACGATACACGCACACACACATATATATATACAGAGAAAACTATACAATAAAATAGTACCAGTGATTAATCACTGCCATGTAGGAATATAGATATGACTACACTCTTTCGATTGTAGTTTCTGATTTTTCTGTACTGAGCATGGAAGAAGAAAATAACGTGATTTCTTTTTCTAATAAAGAGAAAAGGCTTCAGAGAAAATTTGAATGCAAAGTCATGTTTTAGCCATGTCATTTCTAAGGGGGACTATATTCACTAGAGATAAAAAGTAGCGTAGTTGAGGCACCTGGCTAGCTCAGTTGGTAGAGTGTCTGACTCTTGCTTGATCTGAGGGTTGTGAGTTCGAGCCCCACATTGGGCATAGAGAGCACTTAAAAATAATATCTAGGGGCACTTGGGTGGCTCATTCGTTAAGCGTCTGCCTTCGGCTCAGGTCGTGATCCCAGGGTCCTGGGATTGAGCCCCTCATCGGGCTCCCTGCTCCGCGGGGAGTCTGCTTCTCCCTCTCCCACTCCCCCTGCTTGTGTTCCCTCTCTCACTGTGTCTCTCTCTCCAATAAACAAATAAAATCTTAAAAAAAAATAATATCTAAAAAAAGGTAGAGCATTTAATCAGAAGATATTTATATAGAGATGGTAGCTAAAACAATGGAAACCAGAAAACCCAGGGGAACGGAGTTTCACAGAAGTGTTAGGTGCCAGATGAGAGACCAAAGAACAATGGAAAAGAAAAGAGGTCACCTCCAAGTGAGAAACAAGAAAACATCAGAACCAAAGGAGAATCAGGTGTGCTAAACATAAGAGTGGAGAGGCACATGGAAACACTCTCCAAGTGGAAGTGTCCAGAGTGAGTGTTGAATTTTAAAGCTTAAGATGCCTTTTAAAAAAATTGCCATGGGGGCCCCTGGGTGGCTCAGTCATTGAGCGTCTGCCTTCAGCTCAGGTCATGGTCCCAGGGTCCTGGGATCGAGTCCCACATGGAGGTGGGGGGGGGGGGTCCCTGCTCAGCGGGGAGTCTGCTTCTCCCTCTCCCACTCCCCCTGCTTGTGTTCCCTCACTGTGTCTCTCTCTGTCAAATAAATAAATAAAATCTTTAAAAAAAAATTTACCATGGTATACCATGTAAAATAGTGTCATCTTTATCAAATGCAAATCTAAATTTCTCTTATCAATTCAAAACTGGGCTTTTTAAGATTTTATTTATTTATTTGACAGAGAGAGACACAGCCAGAGAGGGAACACAAGCAGGGGGAGTGGGAGAGGGAGAAGCAGGCTTCCCGTGGAGCAGGGAACCCGATGCGGGGCTCGATCCCAGGATCCTGGGACCATGACCTGAGCCGAAGGCAGACGCTCAGCGACTGAGTCACCCAGGCACTCCTCAAAATTGGGCTTCTTGTTTGCACATTAGAACCACAGACATCATGAGACCAGTGCTGGAAGGGAACGCAAAGATCCTTTTGTCTTAACCCTTGATTTCACCAATGAGCAAAGCGAGGCCCAGAAAACAAAACTGATTTGCCTTGGGTCACACAGCCAGTGACTTAAACAGAGTTAAAAGTTTTCAGCTGTCGGTGCTAAGGGAATGCAGGAGCTTTGGTAAATAAATACTTAGATATTCTGTTAAACTCACGTACTCAGCAGTTTCAAGTTTCCTCCTTTTCCTTCCCTGGAGCTCTGCATGGCCTACTCTGTCCGCCCCCCCCCCCTTTCCACCTTCCCTTCTCCTTTCTCCTGAACCTGTTTATTTTTGAGCTAACTGCTTCATTTCGCCAGGTCTCTGTTAGGATTACCATAATAGGAACACCCCCTTCTTGCCATCCCAGCAAACAGCTTCTCCTTTTACCAGACTCAATTCGAGGGGTCATTTCCCCTAACAAGCCTTTTCTGTCCACGCAGGTGGTAATGCACACACACCTGTGGGTGGTGGTAGAGAGCAAAGTTTCCCTGTGTTCGAATCCAAGCCCTGCCACTCCCTGTGACCTCAGGCAAATTACTGAATCTCTTTTTGCCCACTTGCAGCCTTGAGTAAAATGGGAATACTATTCATTCCTTATCTATAGGATTCCCCTAAAGGTTGAATAAGTCATTACAGAGAAATACGCTTAGAATAGTGCCTGGTCCACAGGAAGTGCTACATCAGTCTTGGACATCATTAGCTAGGACCTACTCCTCTTACCAGAGTAGCAGAAACACCTTCTGGTATTTCTAACATGTCCGCCTCTTCTTACTGGACCATAAGCTTCTTGAGGTCAGGGATGATGGCAATAATGAGTGTTTAATAAATGCTCATGGGGCCAATAAATGACTGTGTCTAACAAACAAGTAAACCCTCCCCTAAACAAACTAGGCCCCAAATAAGACTATTACAAGAACATATAAAGGGAATAAATTAATGTCTGTACATCCTTGCTTTAAATATTAAACCCTGCAAGTACATTTGAGTCAATGTCCATTTACAAAACGCTCACCCAGTTGTTCAATTCTGTTAGTCAAGGGAATGTAGAAAGTGGGGATGTGCTATTCTGCCACATCCTTTGGAAAACAATCTCAAAAGTGCTTTGGAAAAGGCTTCCATTTCATGTCTTCGATGCTGGCCAGAGAGCTCTCCTCAACACTTTCTAACTTGGGCAAGCCTTTTACCTTCACCGACTCTTCCCTCATCCATAAATGGGATAATAACCCTCATTACTAAACATTTGACAAACTGCGATGATTCATGAATTAACATTACTAATGTACTTCAAGATGAAATGGGCTATGGAATTGCAAATTATTGTTGCTGGGGTTCGTCATCTTTATTCTTAGCAACAGTGAATGTGAATATAGGAACTTTGTTTATAAGGGGGCTCAACTTCCGTTTCTTCAGGTTAACTTTCTTCTGATATAACCTGGCATGCTCTAGACTTCTTTAATTTGCCTATGTTAGCAAAGGCCGAGGCTAGTCAGGAGACATGGCTAATATGTGCTGTGGCTGTTAGCGAGCACCAGGAGTCCTTCTTATGGGCTTGCCTTGCTTTCAGGGGCAAAATAAGCAGCAAGAACTCCTTGGGAATAATGGTTCCACTTTCATAAACATGACAGTGTTAAGGATCTCCTCTTATTGTTAGGTGGGACTTGAACAGCATCTGATCAAGTTTCTTGCCCCAATCCCTCATCCCCAACAAAGTCTCCATTGCACCTGCAGATGTTGATCTCTTTCAGTAACTGATTCGATTTGAAACCCAAACACTCCTTAACCCACAGTGATGACTCCCCATGCTCGCTAATAGCCACAGCACATATTAGCCATGTCTCCTGACTAGCCTCGGCCTTTGCTAACATAGGCAAATTAAAGAAGTCTAGGGGTGCCTGAGTGACTCAGTCGTTGGGCGTCTGCCTTCGGCTCAGGTCATGATCCCAGGGTCCTGGGATCGAGCCCCACATCAGGCTCTCTGCTCCGCGGGAAGCCTGCTTCTCCCTCTCCCACTCCCCCTGCTTGTGTTCCCTCTCTCGCTGCATCTCTGTCAAATAAATAAATAAAATCTTTAAAAAAAAAAGAAGTCTAGAGCAGTGCCAGCCAATGAAAGTATGTGAGCCCCAAATGTTAGCTACAAATGCAATTTTATATTTTCAAGTAGCCACTTTATAAAAAAACAAGCAAAGAACAGGTGAAATCAATTTAATAATAAACACATTGTATCTAATCCAATGAAACAAAACACCTTTAACATGCAATCATTACAAAAAACAATGAGATATTTTACATTCCTCTTTTTTTGGACCACGTCTTTGAAATCTGGTGTGTATTTCACACTTACTGCGCATCTCATTCAGACGAGCCGCATTCTAACTGCTAGATAGGTGCATGTGGCTCATGGCTACTATGCTGGACAGCACAGGTCTAGAGATCTGGTTTATTGACCTAAAGTCACCTGAAATTACACGCGCGTGTGCACGCGCACACACACACACACACACACACACACACACACATACACACGACATTATATATATAAAATATACCACACAAAAAAATACCACAGAATGGTCTCCAGCACTACTCCCCTCACACAACACCCTATGAGTGCAGGAATTGACATGGAAAATGTGGTCATTTTTTATTGTCTACACATTAGAGGCTCTGCTACATACCGCTAATAAGCTACAATGGTATCATGCAGTAATATGTTACAATAGTAAATGTTATATAAATTGTAAAGGATTTGGATCGCACATACAAGCCACTGTTATATTTCTGACCAATCCAAGGAGAAGTGGGCACCAGGAATGACCTACTGAGTGTATCAAGTGAGAACAGAGGACATTTTTTAAACAACAGCAATGCTTGTCTGAAGTTGTGAAGATTTGGAATCACAGAAGATTTTTAAGAAAAACAATTTATATTCCTCTCAAGTACATAGAGAAATGCAAATCAGCCTGGCAAAGAGTTGGTAGAGGCCTTTGACAGACCCGCTTTATTAATCAGAAAGTCAGCCAAGCGATGCGTCCAAGTCTTCCCACACTGTTTCCTCCGTCTAGGCACACCATTCCCCAGGCCATTCTCCTCGACAACTTCTACTACTCTTCAGGTCTCAGCTTCATGTTTTTCTCTGGAAGATCTCTCCTCATATTCTAGACTACAATGGGGATTCCTCAAATCATATCCTCCCATGAATGCAAACCTTTATTCGTCTTCTTACTAGAATGTAAGCCCTGTGAAGGGATGCACCAGTTCTGTCTCATTTGTTCCTGGATCCCAGTGTTTCAAATAAAGCCTGGCATATTGGTAATGCACAAGTAAATACTCTTGACTTAATCTATTGACTCAAGTCCCTAAGTATGTTATGTGAAGGATGTTAGCATACCAATTATACCTAAAAGAGTGCATCAACAGTGTTTATTCTTTTAAGTACTTTATACGCTCTTGATACAATCTTGTTTATAATATTGATGTTTTTGGCAATGCTTTTATTTTTCCATAAAAAGGGAAAAATCTCAGTCTTGGTCTAAATGTTCTCAGATTCTCAAGCAATCAACGACACTTTAATGAGGCTATACTGTATTCTGATTAGATTGTCCTTGAAACTTCATACCAGCCACCTCATCTCAAGGATTAAAGTTTCAGAATGTGATTTATCTACCTAACATGAATGATTTCAAACTATGCATCTCTTTTTGATTCAAGCCCTATGTACTTTACTTAAACACAGAGTTTTGATATAAATCCCACATTCATACATTCAAGATAGGGGAAATTGCATTTCAATTGCATTCAGATTTTTCTGGCATATTTGGAAAAAATACATTTTTAAAGATTTTATTTATTTCTTTGAGAGAGAAAGCATGAATGAGGGGGGCAGAGGGCGAGGAAGAAGGAGACTCCCCACTGAGCAGGGCGCTGGAGGCAGGCTCGATCCGGCACCTGAGCCGAAGGCAGACACTTAACCAACTGAGACACCCAGGCGCCCCTGGAAAAAATATAATAGTTTAACAACTATTTCCTTGCAGAACAAAATCTGTACAGCCAGGAGCTACTCCCTTAAGTAGCCATACATGACTTGCTCAACTCTGACAATATTCTACTTACTCGTGTAGCCTCATGTGTGTCCGAAATGTCCTGAACTCTTCCAAACCTCCCACCTCCCTGTTCACCCCAGCCTACTCACCAGCCTTCACTTGCCATTCTTTGGGTTTCACATCCGCTGCTGTTTCCCTGATTATTCTTACTAATGAGAGCTAATATCTGTTGAATGCTATGGTGCACCAGGCACAGTGCTACACCCTTTGCAAACATGATCTCATTTAATCCTTGCAACAATCCTAGGAGGCAAGGGCCACGGTGTCCTCAGTGTAGAGGTACGATCTGAGGCACAGAATGTTAAATAACTTCCCTAAGGATTCACAGTGATTCAGGGGCAGAGCTGGGCTTCCATCTTAGGCAGGGTGGCTCTGGAATCTACATTACATCATCTTGATGGAAATGTGGACCCTCAGGGGCCACCCAGGGGAGGGCTCCCATCTGCCTTGCTCCGGCTTTCTCAGTGGAATAGGGAAAAAAACGGTATTATTTTTACTCAAGATACTTGGGTATATACCACTTCATTGTGTTGTATGCCTTCAACTTATGCAATATGTCAATATGTCTCAATAAAGCTAGAAGAAGCCTTTTTAAAAGATACTTGGGTATATAGATGCAGTGACAAAGAATGCCGAATAATTTTTTTCAATGTAAGTTTCCCCATCATTCCTCAACCTGAACTCTATCCACATTCTTATTTGGAAATCACTATGGTGCATTTTTCTCCAACACGAAAGTTACATATAGAATATTTATTCCCACCCTCCTTGTTATTGACTGGTTTTTTTTTCCCCCTGCTCCAACTTCATCTAAAAACTGAGTTATAGGCATGGGAAGAACAAAACGTATGACTTGGGAAGGACTTTAGAGAAGATCCAACCTTTCCAATTTACAGGTGAAGATTCCAAGGTCAAGACTGAATAGGCCAGGCCTTTACTTACTTAATTCACTAATTCTGCATGTATTTATTGAGTACCCACTATCTATTCAACATGGTGCAAAAGAGACAAAGTATGCCTTTAAAGCTTATATACTAGCAAGGAGAGTGAGATAATAATCAGGCAAACAATTGAATAAATAAGATAATTCCAGGTAATAAGAAGTGTTATGAAAAAAATAAAACAGAAACGGGATAGTGAGTGGGGCACCTGGGTGGCTCAGTCGGTTAAGCATCTGCCTTCGGCTCAGGTCATGGTTCCAGGGTCCTGGGATCGAGCCCCGCATCGGGCTCCCTGCTCCGCGGGAGGCCTGCTTCTCCCTCTCCCGCCCCCCCCTGCTTGTGTTCCCTCTCTCGCTGTGTCTCTCTCTCTGTCAAATAAATATAATCTTAAAAAAAAAAAGAAAGAAAGAAATGGGATAGTGAGTGATCTGGGATAGGAGGAGACTACTTCTGAAGGAGGGGAGAGCACAGACTGCTCTCAAGAAGTAAAATTTGCACAGAGCTCTGAATGAGGAGAGGAAGCCATCCAAGCAAAGATCTGAGGGAAAATCATTCCAGGGAGGGAATGGCAAGTGAAAAGCCCTGAGGTGGAATGAATTTGATGCATTGAAGGAATAGAAAAATAGCGATTATAGCTGAAGAACAGTAAATTATCAGCCAAGAGGTAGGGCATGGTGTCATGAAAACAACATCATGTAGATGTAGATAAAAACCAAATCATTTAGGGCCTGTGGGCCGTGCCAAGAAATTTTCATATTATTCTGATTGCAGCAAGAAGCCATGGGAAAATTGGGAGCAAGGCAGTGATATGATCTTAGTATTTTATTTTATTTTTTTTAAAGATTTTTATTTATCTATTTGACAGAGAGATAGAGCCAGCGAGCACAAGCTGGGGGATGGGGGTGGGCAGAGGCAGAGGGAGAGGGAGAAGCAGACTCCCTGCTGCGCAAAGAGCCCAATGCGGGACTCCATCCCAGGACCCCGGGATCATGACCTGAGCCGAAGGCAGATGCTTAACTGACTGACCCACCCACGCGCCCCTTAGTATTTTAAATGATAATATTAAGTGGTGCTAAAACCTTAAATCAGAGTATGACAACAGCTGTAACTTATCGTTAGTGTTCAGGGGTTTACAGAATTCCTTGGCCATGAATTGAATTTGTTGAACATCGATGCTTTGAGAAAACAATGGACATTTTTAGAAATCGTAACAATTAGTTTCATAGTAATGGCCCCACACTGAATCACATCTCCCGGTACTCATTACCCTCCCATAGCCCTCTACCACACTGACTCGGTGCTTGGCCTCCCACATTGACTCTCTGACTTCCCTGGCCCACGTATGTACGAGCCAACAAGTCACAAACAAAGGCTTGAAAAGCATCTAGGCATTGGAGCTTGCTTTCCCTTGCTGCTGGTGGAAGGCAGCAGCATGTGAAGCTCAGGCTAGCCTGCAGGAATGTGAGTGACACTTGGCCCAGTTACTTCCATCACCCCTGCTGATACCCAGCTAACTACTACCAGACATATGAATAAGCCCAAACCCAGGAGAAGGGCATGCCAACACCAAGTGCAGCAGGGACCAGCCATCCCAGCTAAGCCCAGCCCACACTACCAGCTCCCAGGAGAATAAGCAAATCAAAGATTGCTGTTTTAAGCCATTAAACTCTGGGGTAACTTATTAGGCAGAAATGGGTAACTGAGACAGCTATATAAATAGAATCCCATTTTAATAAGCCCAAAAGCGTATCGAAATTTGTGCATCACCATATCTAAACTGCTTTAAGTTATGCTTTATAAAAGCACTCAGTTTCAAAGGTGCTTAAGGCAGTTTAAAGTTATAGATTCACACAATGCAAATAATACAATATTTTAGAAACCACTGATTAGTAGACTTATTGCGACGAGGGCTGAGTCATGTGTGTTGAATCACTATATTGTGCACCGGAAAGTAATATAACACTGTATGTTAATTATACTAGAATTAAAATTTTTTTAAAAGGGAAAAAATTTACTAATTAACCAATTAACAAATCAATAAAAACCATTATTAATTAACCAATATATTAATATTAGTGAATCCTGTACATACACCCAAGTTTTGTTAGTATACATAAACATCATTCCAAATGGGATGCGTATGTGTTAGTTTAAGTGGTTATTTCTTGGGAAGGGACTTATAAGTTGATTTCATTCATACAATTTCCTTTTCTTTAATTCAATTTTTGAATAATGAATAATTTTACAAGGTTCAAAACCAAAAAATGATAAAATCATATCCAGCAAAGAAGTCTTTCCATTTCTGTCCCATCCACCTACTACCAACATCCCACAGAACCATTATTATTCACTTCGTATGTATCCTTCCAGAATTTCTTTACAATTTTTTTTATTCAAGAACTAAATCATCAGGGAGCCTCGGTGGCTCAGTCAGTTAAACGTCTGCCTTTGGCTCAGGTCAGGATCCCTGGGTCCTGGGATCCGCCCTGTGTGGGGCTCCCTGCTCAGCGGGGAGCCTGCTTCTCCCTCTCCCTCTGCCCTTCTCCCACCTCCCCCATCCCATACCCCCCCTCATGCTCACTCTCTTCTGTGCTCTCTCTCTCAAATAAATAAAAAAAATCTTTTAAAAAAAAGAACTAAATCAGCAAAAACATATATATGGATTTTAAAGTAGTAAAGGGGCAATAAAGGGAAATATAGAGGTATTTGTTAAAAGAGAACACTTTCTGTACGGTATGTTTGCCCTTCTCTTTACTATCAACTTTTGGTTGGGTTTTATTAACTAACTTAGTTGAAGAAGGATTTGTTGAGTTTTCTCTGGAGTGCAAATCTAGGTGCTAGCTATATACGTATCTCATATAAGAACGTCAGCAATATACTACGGTGAAACCAAGAACAGGTTTTAATGGATGACTTAAATTTCACAATAAACTAATTTTGATAAATGGTAGTATTCTCTACCCTAGAAATTGAAATTTTCCACTGAACATATTAAAGGAAATTGAATATTTAGAAAACAACGGATCAAAATATAAACAGCTGGGAAGAGCCAACGTGAAGTCAAAGAAAAGAAAAATGTAAGAAACTTGAGAAAACAGCTTGAGGAATGTCCATAGTGACTAGCTTTCAGCCACCAGGAAGATGTCCAACCAAAACTAAGATTTAAGTGCCTTCAGGGAAAAAGGAGTTTCAACATTTAGCAGCTTAGTTACTAAGAGAGTATCTGACCTAAATTCACAGAAGAACCACTCATATTTTAAGTTACCTCATAATACTACTCCATTTTTAAATGTATTGGTGATGTGATGGACGCAAATGCATTTAAAACAAAGACCACACAGGAATTTTAATATTAACTTGCATTGAGCTAACAAGCTAAATAATGTATGTCCCAGGAGGAATCACAAGCCAAAGCAACCACACAGCATTACGCTGCGCAGAAAGCCAGAAGGCAGGCTTGGTCCGCCATGAGATCACCTCTTGTATTCATGTATCCCCCATTCCAGACATTTGAAAAAACTTCCACACCTGAAATCAGTTCAAACAAATATGTCCACAGTGTCTCTTAATATCCTTCAGAGTTCAACATTTCATTTTCACGTGACTACTTTTCCGCACATCATTGTAACTATGGTCACATTTTGATGTCAAAGGCAAGCAGGTCTTGGGGCGCCTGGGTGGCTCATTCCATTAAGTGTCTTCCTTTGGCTCAGGTCATGATCTCAGGTTTGTGGGATCAAGTCCTGCATCGGGCTCCCTGCTCAGCTGGGAGTCTGCTTCTCCCTCTCCCCTCTGCCTCTCCCCCACTCGTGTTCTCCCTCCCCTCTCTCTCAAATAAAATCTTAAAAAAAAAAAAGCAAGCAGGTCTTAAAAGTAGATATTTCCAGAATGCGTTTAATATATAAAGTTTTCCAAATCTGTGACTTTTTCTATTATCCTTGTGATAGACCCAGGTGGAAGAAAAGGAAAGAGATCCTACTAATGGAATAGTTTCAAAGGAAGCATGACATAAGCAGGTGATACCCTTCAGTGGAATAAAATTCACTGTAATTCTTATTAGACAACTGTGTAAGGGTTCCAGAGAAACAGTCCCAATAAGATCTATAGAGAGAGGGGCACCTGGCTGGCTCAGTAGGTGGAGCATGCAACTCTTGATCTCAGGGCTGTGAGTTGAAGCCCCACATTGGGTGTGGAGATTACTTAAAAATAAAAGTCTTTAGGGGCGCCTGGGTGGCTCAGTCAGTTAAGCGTCTGACTCTTGATTTCAGCTCAGGTCATGATCTCAGGGTCGTGAGACTGAGCCCTGCGTTGGGCTCCACACTGAGCATGGAGCCTGCTTGGGATTCTCTCTCTCCTTCTCCCTCTGCCCCTCCCCCCATGTGTGCTTGCTCTCTCTCTCTCTCTCAAAAAAACTTTTTTTTAAGATTTTATTTATTTATTTGTCAGAGAGAGAGAGAGAGAGAGAGCACAAGCAGGGGGAGTGGCAGAGGGAGAGGGAGAAGCAGGTCCCCCACTGAGCTGGGAGCCCGATGCGGGACTCGATCCCAGGACCCTGGGATCATGACCTGAGCCGAAGGCAGACACTTAACCGACTGAGCCACCCAGGTGTCTCTCCCCAAAAAAATCTTTAAAAAGTAAAAATAGGGGCACCTGGCTGGCTCAGTCAGTAGAGCATGAGACTCTTGATCTTTGGGTTGTGAGTTTGAGCCCCATGTTGGGAGTAGAGATTACTTAAAAAATAGTAAAAATCTTAAAATATAATGAAATAGAGAGAGAGAGAGATACTTAAGGAGTTGGCTCACACAGTTGTGGAGCCTGGAAGGCTGGAGACCCAAGGAACAGTTTATGTTTAAGCTCAGGTCAGTCGGCCAGCAGAATTCTTCCTTCCTGGTGGAAGTTAATCTTTGTCCTAAGGCCTTCAACTGATTAGATGAGGCCCACTCACATTATGGAGAGTAATCTGCTTTACTCAAAGTCTACTGATTTAAATGTTAATGTCATGTACCAAATACCTTCACAGTAACATCTAGAATAATATTTGACCAAATATCTGCATGCCATGGCCTAACCAAGTGGACACATAAAATTAACCACAACAGCTAATCTTCAACAAATATTTGAACAATACAGATGTTCCTGGAAAGTGGTACCTAAATAGGGTTCTTATAGGTAGAAGCCCTATATGACTTCTCAGACTAAGGTTGCTTTCATCCCGTAGCTTGACCTTGCTAGTCCCTGAGGCAATTAAAAAGGGGCATGCAACAATACAATGATTGGTAGGTTCAGTGGCCCTAGGCTTGAGCCCTGGAGGATTGGTGGTTGAGAGAAGTATCGCTCTTCTTGGGGCGCCTGGGTGGCTCAGTCGTTAAGCGTCTGCCTTCAGCTCAGGTCACGATCCCAGGGTGCTGGGATAGAGCCCCGCATCGGGCTCCCCGCTCAGCCAGGAGCCTGTTTCTCCCTCTCCCACTCCCCCTGCTTGTGGTCCCTCTCTTGCTATGTCTCTCTCTCTCTCAAATAAATAAAATCTTAAAAAAAAAAAAAAAAGGAAATATCACTCTTCTTAAACTGGTAGACCTGAAGTGAAGAGTGAACATACTCACACCTAGTTATTCTCCTAATCCTCACTGGCTCTGTTCAGTCTGGAAAAGTGGGCTCCTACCTTGGATTCTTGCTTTGCAATCCAGCTCCTCAATTTGAGCCTCAATGCTTGCCCTCAACCTCAACTTACTTCACCAGAACCCAAACGCTCCCTTTACCCTAAACTGGGGCTGCTTCAACCTATGAACAGCAACTATCAGCCTGACCCCAAACATCACTACATGGCTGTTCTTCGAGGCCAGAGTTTGCTGTGTCCCTTTGAATACTCAGTTTGGGTTCTGTACCCAATTCCAATGTATGGGGGGTGGGGGATGGTCTCCCACACACCAACAAACAATTCTCCAGACAGCAGCTGGGTGTCCTACAATTGAACTCAATTCTGACACTATTTACCAGGAGAGAGCATCAGTTTTCCCAAGTACAGGATTCATTCCCACAAGACCGCCCCCTCAATGTCAGGTTATTACCTGTGCTTCTGACCCACCTGCTATAGACTGTACAAGTCTAATTACAAAGGCATGATTTGTTAAATCATTGACTATTGGTGATTGATTCAACCTCCAGGCCCTCTCCCCTCCTTGAAGGTCAAGAGGCGGGGCTGAAAGTTCCAACCCGCTAATCACAAGGTTGGTTCACCTGGCAACCACGCCCCATCCTTAGGTGCAATCCCAAAGTCATTTCAGTGACATAAAATAGACGCTTTATTGCTCTCAGCACAGGAAATTCCACGGGTTTTAGGGGCTCCGTGCCAGAAACGGGGAAAACCAAATATATATATTTCTTATTAGAAATTACAATATTGGGCACCTGGGCGGCTCAGTTGGTGAAGCATCTGCCTTCTGCTCAGGTCATGATCCCAGGGTCCTGGGAGCAAGCCCCACATCGGGCTCCCTGCTCAGCGGGAAGCCTGCTTCTCCCTCTCCCTCGGCCTGCAGCTCCCCCTGCTTTTGTTCCCTCTCCCGCTGTGTCTCTGTCAAATAAATAAATAAAATCTTAAAAAAAAAAAAGAAATCACAATATCACAACTCTATTTGGAATGCTTTCTCCCCAGCACCCATTCCCTTTCAATTTCCTTATCCCTGGGAGCCAATACATAGACTGTTTAGTTCTCCTATATTTTCCTGTCCTTCCTCAGGCTCCATGGCTTCCCCACCAGCCTCAACCAGCTTACGCAGGTTATGGCAGTAGACGAAAAGGAAAGGAAAAAAAAAAGTAAACGTGAATGATCCAATAGTAATATGAAAAATCCCACTTATCCATTTTGCAAGGTAAGGCTGACAAATATTTTTGTAGAACTGAATACATCCAGATTTGAACATGGATTCAGCTTATGAAACTGAATGAAGGTCGGGACGCCTGGGTGACTCAGTCAGTTAAGCGTCTGCCTTCAGCTCAGGTCATGATCCCAGGGTCCTGGGATGGAGTCCCACGTTGGGCTCCCTGCTGAGCAGGGGGCCTGCTTCTCCTTCTGCTTCTCCCTCTGCCCCTCCTCCTGCTCACACGCACACGCTCTCTCTCTCTCTCTCTCTCTCTAATAAAACAATAAAATCTTAACAAAAAAAAAAAAGAAACTGAATGAAGGAAACCTCATTTAAATTGGAGTCGGGAGGCCAGAAGGGGCCCTCTCACCCGCTACCACTATTCGGAAATTACAGACCCCCATCAAAAAGAGGAGTACCTTGCATTCACTATAGGAAGAAGCCTACTTGACTATTCCAACAGGAGGAAAGGATTTCTCCTCGCCCAGCAACAAGCTCAGCTAATAAAAAATGACCACAAGTCATCCAATGAGAAACCATCACCACCCGTTCCTCGGAAGTATTTCTGTTCAAAGAGCCCCTCCCAACTTCCTTCTTTTCTCTGTACAGCTCCTCTCCTTTGTTCCCCGGTCTTATCTATGGTTTGCCATAGCTGGCATATCCTGAATTGAAATCCCTCTGCTATTCCCGAATCAACCCATCTTGCTGATAAAATAAACTTGCTGTTTTACTTTTGACAAGCTAAATCTTATAGAACAAAACTCCGAAAAGTGTACACTATACACAACAATACAGTCATGATATTTCCGCTAATGAGTCTCAGTTATTTTAACCCTATTGCAAAGGGACTTTCTTCGTATTGGAATCACATATTCTAAAATTATGATCTTAACAGGAAAATGACCTACAAAAAACATTTTTAAGTGAAAAACTAAAAACTGAATCTAAAATTACTTTTTAAATATCTATTAAGGGGGCGCCTGGGTGGCTCAGTGGGTTAAGCGACTGCCTTCGGCTCAGGTCATGATCCCAGGGTGGCTCAGTGGGTTAAGCGACTGCCTTCGGCTCAGGTCATGATCCCAGGGTCCTGGGATCGAGCCCCACATCGGGCTCCCTGCTCCGCGGGAAGCCTGCTTCTCCCTCTCCCACTCCCCCCGCTTGTGTTCCCTCTCTCTCTCTGTCTCTCTCTCTGTCAATTAAATAAATAAAATCTTTAAAATAAATAAATAAATATCTATTAAGTATATTAAACTAGATTGTCCAAGAGAACCTAGTTTGTATATTGGGCACCTCTGAAAACTAATTTCTTTTCAGCTAATGTACATTTTTTAAAAATACTAGATGACAGCTTTAATATTAACTTATATTGATATCCCTAAGTATTTGATATTTACCATTCGTTCCTTGCTTTTTTTTTTGAAGTATTGATGTCTTTATCGTCCCCAAATGGACTGTGAGCTTCCTAAGGGCAGCAAGCCCTGCCAAATTTTTATTGGTTAGCACTCACCTCCTCTCTCACGCCACCCTCACCCTCAGTCATTATGACTGATACAGAATTCAGACCCGAACAGGTGTTAGGAGCCCACTGGGCAGGAAAACGGGGTAAAGAGGGAAGTGCTCTCACCTGAGGCAATAGGAAACTCTGGGGCCATAGTGGTTAGCTAAGCCAGAAAGGATACCAGCCGGCCAACGTCCAAATGCCAAGGAGAAAGTTAGGGAAAAGATCAAATCCCAGAGGAGTCAGGGACGGGCACGATCAAAATCAGAATACACAGCCAAAGCAGAGAACGAGGGAGACAAGATCTAGCAAAACCCAATCAGGACTAATTAGGGGCAAGAGAAGCTACCAGGATCCCCCGAAGTGCCCAATAGCTATTGGGACTGGCTTCATAGGCCCACAAGGGACTGCTGAAAAGAAGGGTAGGTCACTCAGCCCAATGTAAAGAGTCAGGAATGGGGTGGATTCATATTTCCTATGGTGCCTTTCCCATAGTAAATTGTCAGTTAATATTAACTGGGCTAGTCACGCAATAATTAGTTACACACCATCCTGGTGGTCTGAAAGTTAATGTGGCACATTAACATGCACAAGAATAAAATAGATCAAAGTTTAGAGCACACCCCTAAGTCATGAGACTTTCTTATGATAGGAAAATGAGAACTGCTTCAGAAGTCTGCAAGGCTCAGAACAGCTATGATGAAGCACATGAAAGAAAAAAGGAAAGGAAAAGAAGCTCGTAGTTAATGAATACCAATGCATTACCAGGTGCCTTGATGTGTTTGGCTGAATTCAATCCTTCAAGGCATAGGAGGTCCTCTCGATTTTACAGTAGAGGAAACCGGAGAAAGGTTAAGTACCTTTCCTGAGGTCACAGAGTCAGGATTCAAATGCAAATCTGATTCCAGAAGCCATGCTCGTTTTGAATATGCCACCCTCCGCGTTATGGACCCGGTTGGAAAAAGGCGCAGACTAAAGTAGAAAATCTGAGAGAGGGAGACAAACCATAAGAGACTTTTAATCTCAGGACACAAACTGAGGGTTGCTGGAGTGGTGGGGGATGGGAGGGATGGGGTGGCTGGGTGATGGACACTGGGGAGGGTATGTGCTATGGTGAGCGCTGTGAATTGTACAAGACTGATGAATCACAGGGCGCCTGGGTGGCTCAGTTGGTTAAGCGACTGCCTTCGGCTCAGGTCATGATCCTGGAGTCCCAGGATCGAGTCCCGCATCGGGCTCCCTGCTCCGCGGGGAGTCTGCTTCTCCCTCGGACCCTCCCCACTCTCATGTGCTCTCTCTCTCTCTCTCTCATTCTTGCTCTCTCAAAAATAAATAATAAATAAATCTTAAAAAAAAAGACTGATGAATCACAGACCTGTACCCCTGAAACAAATAATACATTATCTGTTAATAATAAAAGAAAGAAAGAAAAAGAGAGAGAGAGAGAGAGAGAGAAGAGAAGAAAAGAAAAGAAAAAATCTGAGAGAGTGGTAACATGTCCAGAACAGGGCAAGGGGGATCTGCAAAGGAGAGGAACAGGTCACTTCTTGAAAAGATACTGCAATTCACCAACACTCTTTGTGGCTTGGTTTGGTTGACCTGCAGTAACCAAGCGATGGTCCTGGTAGCAATAGCTACTATTTACTGAAAACCTACTGTGTACTAATCGCCTATGCTAGAAGCTTTACATGTATTAAGTTCTATCATTTCCAAAACATTTTCATAGCCATGATTTCACCTGGCTCATACAAGGACTCAGATATATATATTAAAAAAAAAAAAAACCAAGAAGCCCTGTTTTTAAAAATGGGAAACAAGGTTACGATAGGAATAATAACCCAATACTGAAATCTGGAGGGCTAGGCTAGAACTGCCTGAGTCCCTCCTGTCTAAAATCAAAATTGGCCCAAGGGCTCAGCTGGGATTGAACTGCGGGTGGGAGAACAGGTAGCCCCCGACTGTGGAGAAAGAAAAGCCACAAGACGGGGCAATAGGCAGCACTTGATGGCAAGCTCATTCAAGAATACCATGCAGCACTGGACATCCAGATCAAGGGACAGCTTGAGTTTGACACCTTTGAGAATGTGACAAATTGGTGTGAGCATTCCCACACGGCAGCAAATGTAACAGAACTCGGAGTGATGGAGTTGAAGAGGACACCCCAAGCAGCGGTTGATGCTGGGGCCCATCGCTTCCTATTGAATCATTTCCTGCCCCCCCACACACCCCGCCCCATTTCCATGCTGGTCTCCTGCTTTGCCTACTGCCTCGCCAACTACTCTTCTGTCTCTTGCAAGCTCCTTTCACTGTCTTTCAATATTCCCTGCCTCAATGAACATACCACTGGCCACTCAGTTGTACAAATCAGAAATTTAAACATTTTCCTTAACATTTCCTCTTACCCCCCATGCCCATGGTACCATGAATTACTATCAATTTTCCCTGTCGAATGTCTCATTAATCTGTTTCCTTCTCCCCATCACCACTAAGTCTGGCCCAAGACACAATCACCTCTGGCCTTGACAATTGAGCAGCCCCCTGGCATGAAATCCCAGTTCTGCCACATTCCAGCTGTGTGATCTTAGGCAAGTCTCTTCACTTCTCTGAGCTTCAGTTTCCTCACAGGTTATGTGGGGATAATAACCAGCCATCTGACAGGTCATGAAGATTCCATAACGGTCTACATAAAAACCCTTTACAGCAATGCTTAACGCAGAGTACGTGGAACCCACGTGAGTACGTGGAACCCTGCCACTATGTACCAGTACCCGTAGAGCCTTCTAATTGACTGACATTGCTTTGAGGATAAACTCAAACCCCTCTAATATAGGCTAACACAAGGTAGTAGGTGAATTTCTACAGCCTTGACCCCCAAATGAGCTTCCCACTCTACTCTCTAGAACCTTCCTACTCCTTCACTGGCCTTCTCTTCATTCCTCATGCTCAACCTGCTTCCTCCCACCCCGGGGCCTTGTTCTGCTTGCCTTGAATATTCCCATTCCTTTTTCCTAATAGCCGGCTCCTCATCCTCAGTACTCGGCTCAAACCTCACTTCCCCAAAGAACACACTCCTAACGATTTATCAACACTGTCAAATCATCACATACCTTTCCTGTACTGCACATATCATGGGGGCCATTTTTGCTTCTTTGTGTGAATGGAGGATTCATTTCTGCTTCCCCTACCTAACTGGGTGCTCAGTGACATTATGGAACTTGATTTTGTGCACCGCGAACTCAGTAGCTGGTAGCATGTGCCTGGTGCATAATAAGTGCTTAAGAAATTGATAGACGAAACGAATGAATCTAACAGGTATAGAAAGATCAAATGGCAGCAAAAAGAAATGGAAAGTTGAAGCTCCAACTCTGCAGATGAGATGGTAAAATAGTCTGGAACTTGCAACCGTTATGAGGCCATAGAAGCAAAAGCTCTGAGACAAAAAATGGTGTTTTTTTTTTAAGATTTTATTTATTTATTTGAGAGAGAGAGAATGAGAGATAGAGAGCACGAGAGGGAAGAGGGTCAGAGGGAGAAGCAGACTCCCTGCTGAGCAGGGAGCCCGATGTGGGACTCGATCCTGGGACTCCATCCTGGGACTCCAGGATCATGACCTGAGCCGAAGGCAGTCGCTTAATCAACTGAGCCACCCAGGTGCCCCAAAAAATGGTGTTTTAAAGGGTAATAAGGGCGCCTGGGTGGCTCAGTCGTTAAGCGTCTGCCCTCGGCTCAAGTCATGATCCCAGGGTCCCGGGATCGAGTCCCACATCGGGCTCCCTGCTCCGCGGGGAGCCTGCTTCTCCCTCTCCCACTCCCCTTGCTTGTGTTCCTGCTCTTGCTATCTCTCTCTCTCTCTGTCAAATAAATAAATAAAATCTTTTTAAAAAAAGAATTACCTTTAAAAAAAATTAAGGGTAATAAGATGGGGGGCACCTGGGTGGCTCAGTCGGTTAAGAATCCGACTCTTGATTTCAGCTCAGGTCATGATCTCCCGGTTGTGAGATCGAGCCCCGAGGTAGGTGTGGAGTCTGCTTGAGATTCTCTCTCTCCTTCTCCCTCCATCTCTCCCCACTCCACCTCCGTGTGCGCACACACTCTCTCTCTCTCTCTCGAAATAAAAATAAAGGATGATAAGATGGAAAAAAGTGGAGTTTTGAATAATGGAAAAGGAAGGAAGGGAGAGGGCTGTTGAATCCACTGAATTGTGACAGCTAAGCAGAATTTTAAAGTTTGGGGCGTGTGTACGTGTGTGTGTGTGTGTACATGTGCGCACACTTTATAGACTTTCACTTTGTGGGGATTTTTTTTTTTAATCAGTCAAAGGCTATTTTTGATAGGAAAACAAAAAATCGGAAAAAAGGGAGAGTCCCTGGGACAGGAGAGAGACCCGTGTCTACCTGGCCTTCTGTCCTGCCAGCTGCATTTCAAGGGAATCGTTCCTGTTGCTATTTTTCTTTCTTCCTTTGTTTTTTTTTTTTTTCTTCTTCTTCCTTTGTTTTTGAATAGAACTGCTGGAGTGACCTAGCTCTGTACTGAATGCTTTCACCTTCAAAACTCAGCATTTCCAAGTCAAAGCTCTATCCTCCCCAGCCCTAGTAGTCTTGATCTGCCTCATCTCTGCTATTTAGACTTGGTCCCTAAGTGTCCTTAAAGCAATTGCCACGTGGCGTGAGCCCAGCATTTCTGGGAGCTTCTCACTCACCACACCCCCACCATCGGTGGCGAGAGTCAAGGCTGCTTCACGGTCTAGCCCACGGATTTAAAAAATCACAGGCTGAGACTCATTGGCAAGTTTTGAAACAAATGGAGCGGGCCAAGATAAGACTTTTTTAATGGAACGAAATAGAACAGAAAAGACAATATCAGACTACATGGCATATAATATGGTTCATCTTGCACAACTCTCCGGATTCGATTACGTGGGTATGTATTCAGTTACGATGAAAACCAAATTGGGTCACGGTAAAAATGTTTGATAGCTACCACTTTAGCCTTCATGCTGCCTCGCTGTGCTGGGCCCTACAGGGTATGAAGCAGACAAGCATTCTTCCCCCAAGGGGCCAGGTTCAGGAGTTTAGCCCTTATGTAAATAACTCCGATACAAGAAAGACAGTCGTAGGTGTCAGAAGAGAGCCATAAATAAAGTTTACAGATAATAGATAACAATTTAGCCTCCACGATAATCAAATGCTATTTATAATCCTTATTGAGGACATCTGTGTCAGGCAATGTGCTAAGTACTTTACAGGCATAATCTCATTCAATCCTTATAACAACACTGTGAGATAAAGCCCATTGCGGGCCCTATGTTAGAGAAGTGAAAATGGCGGCACAGAGACATTGAGCAAATCATCCCAGGTCCCACGGTTGGGTAAGAGGCAGAGCCTGGACTGCACAGCAGTGTCATTGAAGTCCAAGGCCCTATTGTTCTACCAATACCTGCCAATAATGTATCGACTCCTACTGCTTCTCATAACACCAAGGAAATACTCCCAGGAGACTCTTCCTATTTACCAGTGGGGTACATTTCAGTTCTCCAGGCCGCAGCAAATTCTCAAAAACTAAAAAGTCCCCTCACTACTTGTTAGTTACAAGATCACTTATGTCCCACGAAAACAGAACTTCTCTGGTCATGAGACCCCGATGGAAAAACAAAGGCAAAACAGGGAGAAAAGGGATCATTATGTAGTATGTCCTTGGTTGCCTCACATTCTTTATGTCTTTGGGCTCATAAACACGAGCAGGAAGACATTAATACTTTTCCCAAAGGCCATCAACCAATTCCTGCATAAATTTTCTTTTACATCCAGGAAGTTCACTATAAATATGAATGGTGTTTTTAAGCTAATAAATGTTAATATGCTTAGCTCATTAATAATTTATAGCGAGGGAGGGCTTATTAACATCCATATGCCCATCTGTACGTCTGCCAGTGGTATATGTGGTGCCCAGGGAAACACTGGGCAAGCCTTGGCCCGAGCACAGCCTGGGAGCGAAGGCTACTACCTAGGGCACCAGCTGCCAGGCCTAGGCAGCCGGTCCAAGGAGCACTCGAGTGCCGAATGTGAGAGGTAACATGGGATCAGGCCTCTTCGAGAAACTGACTGAGATACGCGAGGAAGAAAGGAAAACAGAAGCACGGACTACAGCTTGGATTATCCTCATAAGAATTTTTTTCCACAATGCCTCCAGATCATTGACATTTTAATTACTCAATATCAGAAAGCTTCAAAGAAATCTCTGCAACGTATATGTACATTAGAAAGCACAGTCACGGGGCGCCTGGGTGGCTCAGTCCGTTGAGCCACTTACTCTTGGGTTTGGCTCAGATCATAATCTCGAGCCGGTGTGATCGAGCCCCGTGTTGGGCTCTGCGCTCAGCGTGGGGTCGGCTTCAGAGTCTCTCTCCCTCTCCCTCTTGCTCTCTATCTCAAATAAACAAATAAACAACATCTTTGAGAGAAAGCAAGCAAGCAAGCAAGCAAGCAAGCACAGTCACAACACCTGTGAACCCAGTGTCCACCAAATAGATGCTGAAAGTTGCCTTTGGCTTCTGTATTTGGACCAAGTCTGTTACTTTGTTTTGATTTTGGTCTAGGTCTTTGGAAGGTTGAATAGCAAATGCCTACATCAACAGCTTTTCAGCTTTTCTGATCTTGTGCATGACCAAAGCACAGCCTTTGGAATTATTATGAATATCAAAATATTCTGTTTCAAATATAGGTAAGCATTCCAGATGATACTTAGACTGAAAATTCCCTTGTTATTGCACGAGTAAAATGCTACACTAATAAATGATTGATATATAAATGATCTGTTAAATTTATGTGCAAGCACAATTATTATGAATGTCAAATAGTTAAACAGGGAGATAGATTTAGAATATAAATATTAAAAGAGTGCATTCACTAGATTAATCTATGAGGAAAATTATACACTTTCTGAGCTAATGTTACAAAAGTTAAATAATAATTCAAGGCCAAATAGTATAGGTTAGATTATGTAATAACTATGATATTTTTTAATTGTTTGGTGTGCTTGTATTTCTAACATGAAACAAAATGATGTCTAAGGACTGAATTTAATTTTTAGGTATATAATTCCACTTAGGCCATCAGCTTTTCAAAGAAAAGCTCTATTTGAGGGGTGCCTGGATGGCTCAGTTGTTAAGCTCTGCCTTCAGCTCAGGTCATGATCCCAGGGTCCTGGGATCGAGCCCCGCATCGGGCTCCCTGCTCCACGGGAAGCCCGCTTCTCCCTCTCCCACTCCCCCTACTTGTGTTCCCTCTCTTGCTGTGCTCTCTCTGTCAAATAAATAAAGAAAATCTTAAAAAAAAAAAAAAAAGAAAAGCTCTATTTGAGAACGCTTTACATTTTATGAGGATAAATTAAAAATGGAATATCAAATTTATCACCTTAAAATTTCACAAGGGAGGCAAAAACCCAAATCAGTTATAACCACATCCACACCAAACCATCTTCAACCTCCTATGTAATCAGAATGTAATGAAGAAAAGATATATATATATATATATATAAATGATTTTAATTATTTATTTTAGAGGCAGAGAGAGAGAGCATGGTAAGGAAGGGGGCAGGAGAGGGAGGAGAGAATCTTAGGCAGACTCCACACTCAGCGTGGAGCCCAACACGGGGCTCACTCTCACAACCCTGAGGACATGACCTGAGCTGAAACCAAGAGTCAGATGCTCAATTGACTGAGCTACCCAGGTGCCCCCTCAAATATATATATTTTAAAGTTTTATTTATTTAAGTAATCTCTATACCCAGTGTGGAGCTCAAACTCACAACCCCCATTGTATGCTCTTCTGACTGAGCCTGCCAGGTACCTCAGTATTTTGTATTTGTTGATCTCTTACTGCTATTTATTGCTTTACCACATATATTGCTGAGCTCTGCTCATAATTGAATTTTCTATAAATGATATTGACTATATTTAGTCCTCTGGGGTTTTTTCACTCAATATTATATTTGAGACTTGTTTTCTTTGCTCTATCATGTTCCACATTATGTATATGCCTCCAATATCTATCCATTCCGTGACTAGACATTGGGGTGATTTCTTGTTTTGTTTTCTACTATTATTCATAAAGCTTTAAGGTTTTCTGAATATACTTTTTTTGGTGGGAGAGGGACAGAGGCAGTCCTAAGCAGACTCCCCACCGAGCACAGAGCCCCACACAGGGCTCAATCTCACAACCCTGAGACCCTGACCTGAGCTGAAATTAAGAGTCAAACCCTTAACCAACTAAGCCACCAGGCACCCTATTTCTGAGTATTCTTTTACATACATGCCAATTACATAAAAGTCCAAGAATGCTAGGATGAGTTCCTGGGAGTTGAACCCGAGTCATAATGGACAATCTTTACCAGATAATAACAAAGTGTTTTCCAAAGTGGTAGCACTAATTCATACTCCATCCACGGTATTCATATCTATTGTTTCCCTGTAACTTCACAGTATTCTTGTGATACTACCAAAGCTTACAGGGAGAAGGAACAAGGGAATGTGAAAAGAAAATTATTATGTGTTCCAGAACATCTGATCTCTTCTGGGTTCTTCTACTAACTTGTGGTAGGACTTTAGAAGAGTGGCTTAATCTTTCTGTGTCTCATTTTGATCACTCGTGAATGAAGTATTTGGACCATTATGAACTTTCACTCAACTCTAAAATTCTTGTTCTACCTAACAGTTGCAAATACTGAGACACAGAATGATAATGTGCTTTGGCCGAAGTCATACATCATACCGAGGGGTTCAAGTTCTTCATATATAAAGGGTGGGCTAGACTATATGATTGTAGATATCGCTTCCTATTTTATGGGTCTGGACTGAGAGTCTCTGATTTCAGGGCCAAGATTAAACCAGTATTCCTTAACGGATCCATTACGACAAACATTAATGAGGTATATGCTATGTGCAAGGCAGGCATCACAGGTTTAAGGAACTTATAGGCCACATTGCCTGCCATTGAGGAACTCACAGTATAAGAGAATGGAAAGGTAGGTAAACCAGGACCATTCACAGTATAATGAAATAAGTGCTATGATGGAGATATGCACACATCATGGTGGGAAGGGCAGAAGGGGGAACCAGGGACTGCTTATTGAAGGAAATGGTGCTTGGAAGTTTTGAAGGGTGAGTTATCTAGAAGACGAGCAAGGTCTCCAGAACGTAGCTCATATTCTTCGTTACTGACTTCCACGTCCTCCGGAATGTAAGCTCCATGAGGGGCTGGACTATCCCTTTGCCTGCCTTATTCTCTACATGTTCCCCAGCATCTAGCACAATGCCTGGCTCAGAAGAGTCTTTCAATAAATATTTATGAAATGAAGAAGAATACCTCCCCTTCCTAAAACACTTTGACAATTTACAAAATACTGCTCAACACATTATCTCAGTCGATCTTATCAGATCCTTTCTGGTACCATCCAAACAGATGGTCTTGAGAAATAGTCTGTGAAATGGCAAGTATCAGCAGAGATTAAAGAAACCCTGATAAAGTTGTTGTGGTTACTTTAACGAGATAAAATCTGATCGTCTTAGCAGATGTTTCTTTCGCACCGTCCCTCCTCATTCCTTACTGACAAAACAACGGTCTCGCCTCAAATGCAGGAGGCCACTCTCTCCCATCTTCCTGCCCCTCCCATCCCGCCTGTAAGAGCTCAAGAAATGAAAAAAACAAACATAGGGCTAATTGCTGTGAAAATTCAATGCCTGTCATTTTCTATTTTTATCATGACAATGAATGTGGGATTGTTGTCTCTGAACACAAGAATGGGAATTATTCATGTAGAAGAAATCAGACATGGAACAAAGAACAGCTCTGTAGGAGCAGGGTTCAACATTTCTGAGCTCATTCAGAACCACTGCCGAAGACACTTGTTCAATTTTCTATTTCTTATCTTTTCTTTCTTTCTTTCTTCCTTTCTTCTTTCTTTTTCTTTTTTCCTTTTTTTGCAAAGCTGCACTACTGCCTTGGAGCTATATTTTAAGACAATTGCTCCTGATCTGAGTAATGACCCAATTTAGGTCTCTGAGAATCTACCAAAAATGGGCCAAGAGTGGAAGAGTAAGCCTTTCATGCTTTCCCGATCTAAATAGGGTCCATCAGTTATCTTGGCTCTTAGCACCTGTGCTCTTGGCTCACAACCCTTATCACGGCGAAACTCCAGCTCACCCACGGGTTAGGTTCTGAAGTCAGCATGAGGTGAAAATAGCAGACTCAAATTTACCATTAACAATCATTCAAGGGGCACCTGGGTGGCTCAGTCGGTTAAGCATCTGCCTTTGGCTCAGGTCATGATCCCAGAGTCCTGGGATCGAGCCCCGCGCCGGGATTCCTGCTCAGCCAGTACCCTGCTTCTCCCTCTGCCTGCCGCTCCCCCAGCTTGTGCTCTCTCTCTCTCTGTGTCAAATAAATAAATAAAACCTTTAAAATATATATATATTGTTCAAAAAAATAAACTTTAAAAAAAAAAGATTATCCAAGTTAGAGGCAATAGCTCATTTACTGAAATAACATTCATTTCCATAAAATTCAAGTACATTAAGAAGTTTGTTATCGGGAGCCTACAGCAATGAGACTTTACTTAAAACTGGAAATAACGAAAGTGAATCAAAACAGTACAAGGAAGTTCATCAGTTCCTTAAGGAAGTCACTATAATCAAGACAAATATTTTATGTGGAGATTATAAGCACCAAAGTGTAAATTCCAATCTGGCTGCCGTCTGATATGTTTATGGTTGCTTCCTTCCAGTTAAGCCACATTTTGGATTTAAAATCTAAATAGATACATAGATTCCCTGATCAAAGACCCACAGCATCATCTGTCCAGCCCAGGAGTTTATTACCAGCTTCCCTGTGTTCCCAGCATTTTCAAGGGTAACTGGATTATCATTTGTGCACTTTATACCCACTTTGGTACATTTTAACTCTGGTAGAAAACTTGTACTTCTCTCTCCTAGCTTTAGCTGCCATTTTACAAAATACACCGACCTACTGTAATATTTGTGTTAATTATTTAAAATACACCCAGGGAAGGGCGCCTGGGTGGTTCAGTCGGTTAAGCATCCAACTGTTGATTTTGGCTCAGGTCACGATCTGAGGGTCGTGAGATTGAGCCCCTCGTTGGGCTCTGCGCTCAGCATGGAATCTGCTTGTTCCTCTCACTCTGCTCCTCCCCCTGCTCACTCACTCTCTCTCTCTCTCAAATACATAAATAAAATCTTTTATTTTTTCTTAATTTTTTAAAAAGATTTCTTTATTTATTTGACAGAGAGAGACACAACGAGAGAGGGAACACAAGCAGGGGGAGTGGGAGAGGGAGAAGCAGGCTTCCCGCTGAGCAGGGAGCCCGATGCGGGGCTCGATCCCAGGACCCTGGGATCATGACCTGAGCTGAAGGCAGATGGTTAACAAAGATGCTTAACGACTGAGCCACCCAGGCGCCCCTAAATAAATAAAACCTTTTAAAGATACACCCAGGGAACATTTTAAATGTCTTCCAAAGACACAGACCACCCTGTAAATTTAACTGCTTTAAGGTTTGGTACCTTTACACAACTTTCTTAATGATACGGGCCTAGAGTTTACTTATTCAATTAACTTTCACTTCTTGATGGACACCTGTGTGGCTCAATCAGTTAAGCATCTGCCTTCAGCTCAGGTCATGATCCCGGGGTCCTGGGATGGAGCCCTGCATGAACGGGGAGTCTGCTTCTCCCTCTCCCTCTGCCCCTCCCCACTGCTCATGCTCTCTCTCTCTCTCAAATAAATAAAATCTAAAAAAAAAAATCATTTAAATTTCCCATAAAACACAATATGGATGGCTTGTATATTCTACCTTGTACATGTATTTATAAATGTACTTTGTGCACAGGAATATCCAGTATATAATAGATAATATAGCAAATTCTATGTCAGTATTTTAATTACATAAAAAGGAAAGTGTTCAGAATGGAAATCACAGAGGCACACCTCTACTATGACTGTACATATCGGCGTAATTACTGACCTCTTATTACTGTTAGTTTATAGTCATCACAAAGGCAGGGACCCTGCCCTATTTTGTTGTCTTCCCTGTCCTCCATGTCTATCCATGCCTAGCTCAGTTCTGCTCAGAAACAGACGTTTACGGTGAGATGAAAGGACACAGAGAGACAGAAGAGATGCGTTCCAGAACCAGCCTGCTCTGCCCGCATTGTGACCTAAGCAATGACAATCTATCCTCTCAGCTGTCAGAACCTAAGATCAGCCTGCTGGTCAGCAACTCTCGTGCTGTCTCCTGTGCCACTGGGCTTCCTTCCTGTCAGCCTGGGGTAAGCAGCATGTGCGTTCGCAGAAGCCAAATGAGAATCATACTTTGTGAATTTCACCCACAAGTTTGCTTCGAGAATTTCAATGGTTACTGTTTTAAAAGTAGAGGCAGACCTCAGAGATGTTGTGGGTACACTTCCAGAGTACCACAATAAACCAAACATAGCAATAAAGTGAATTAAATTAATTTTCTGGTTTCCCAGTGCATATAAAAGTTATGCTTATACTATACTGGAGTCTATTAAGTGGGCAATCGCATTATGTCTAAAAAATTTACACATCTTGATTTTAAAATGCCTTATTGCTAAAAAGTGTTAATCATCCACTAAACTTTCAGCAAGCTGTAATCTTTTTGCTGGTGGAGAGTCTTGCCTTGATGTTGCATGGCTGCTGACTGATCAGGATAGAGTTTGCTGAAGGTTCGGGTGACCATAGCAATTTCTTAAAATAAGACAATGATGAAATCTGCCACATCGATGGACTCTTCCTTTCACAAACAATTTCTCTGCAGCGTGAGATCTTGTTTGATAGCATTTTACCCACCCTAGAACTCCTTTCGAAATTAGAGTCCATTCTCTCAAACCCTGCACCTGCTTTATCAATTAAATGTATGGAATATTCTAAATCCTTTGTTATCATTTCTACGGTCTCCGCAGCATCTTTACCAGGCGTAGATTTCATCTCAAAAAACCACTTCCTTTGCTCATCCATAAGAAGCAACTCCTCATCTGTTCAAGTTTGATCCTGAGATTGTAGCAATCAGTCCCATCTTCAGGCTCCACTTCTGATGCTAGTTCTCTCACTATTTCCACACCATCCCCATCTGCAGCTACTTCCTCCCTCAAAGTCAGCCATGACAGTTGGAATCGACTTCTTCCAAACTCCTCCTTCCAAATTTTGACTTCTCATGAATCGCAAATGTTCTTACTGGCATCTAGAATGGTGAGTCCTTTCCAGAAGATTTTCAACTGACCTTGCCCAAGCCATCAGAGGAATCACTGTCTATGGCAGCTAGAGCCTTACAAAATGTGTTGCTTAAATAATAAGACTTCAAAGTTGAAATGACTCCTTGATGCATAGGCTGCAGAATGGATGTTGTGCTAGCAGGCATGAAAACAACACGAATCTTGGAGGACTATCTCCACCAGAGCTCTTCGGTGACCAGGTGAACTGTCCATTAGCCGTGATTATTTTGAAAGGAATCTTTTTTTTCTGAGCTGTAGGTCTCAACAGTGGGCTTAAAACATTCAGCAAACCATGTTGTAAACAAATGTGCTGTCATCCAGCCTTTGTCATTCCTTGTAGAGAGCATAAGAGTAGACTTAGCACAATTCTTTTTTAAGATTTTATTTATTTATTTGATACAGAGAGTGCCCAAGTAGGCAGAGCAGCAGACAGAGGGGCAGGCAGAGGGAGAGGGAGAAGCAGGCTCCCCGCCGAGCAGAGAGCCCAATGTGGGGTTTGATCCCAGGGCCCTGGGATCACGACCTGAGCCAAAGGCAGACGCTTAATGACTGAGCCACCCAGGTGCCCCTACTTAGCACAATTCTTAAGGGCCTGGGATTTCTGGAATGGTCCATGAGCATCAGCTTCAACTTAAAGTCACGGGCTATAGTTGCCTCTAATAATCAGAGCACTGGCCCATCCTTTGCAGCTTTGAAGCCAGGCACGGACTTCTCCTCTCTAGCTATGAAAGTCCTAGATGGCATCTTCTTTCAGTACAAGGCTGTTTCATCTACACTGAGATTCTGTTGTTCAGTGCAGCCTCTTTGTTACTGATCTTAGCTAGACCTTCTGGATGACTTGCGGCAGCTTCTCCATCGGCACTGGCTGCTTCCCCTTGCACTTTCATGTGCTACAGATGACTCTTCCCTTAAACCTCATGAACCACCCTCTGCTGGCTTCACACTTTTCTTCCACAGCTTCCTCGCCTCTCTCAGCCTTCATAGGATCAAAGACAGTTAAGGCCTGCTCCGGATTAGGCTTGGGCTTACGGGACTGTCGTGGCTGGTTGGATCTTCTGTCCAGACCACTCAAACTTTCTCCGTAACTACAGTAGGCTGTTTTGCTTTCGTACAATTCATGTGTTCACTGGAGTAGCACTTTTAATTTCCTTCGAGAACTCTTTTTTTTTTTGCATTCACAAGGAGGCTGTTTGGTGCAAGACGCCTAGCCTAGCTTTCTTTCAGCCTGTCTCGGCTTAAGACGTGCCTTCGTCACTAAGCTTCAACATTTCTACCTTGTGATTTAAAGTGAGACATGTGATTCCTTTCATTTGAACACTTACTGGCCATTGTAGGGTTTATTAATTGGTCTAATTTCAATACCATAGTGTCTCGGAAGAAGGAGCCTCCAGGAGAGGGAGAGAGACAGGGGAACTGCCATGTCAGTGGAGTCAGTTAATGATTAAGTTCACTGTCTTATATGGGCGTGGTATGCGGTGCCCCAAAACAATTACAATAGTAACATCAAAGATCCCTGATCAAAGATCACCAGGAATACGATAATAATGAAAAACTGAAATATTGCGAGAATTACCAAAATGTGACACTGAGACATGCGGTGAGCAAATGCTGTTGCCAAAATGGTATCGATAGACTGGCTTGATGCAGGGTTGCCCCAAAGCTTCAACTTGTAAAAAACATAATTATCTGTGAAGCACAATAAAACAAGATATGCCTATAATTACTCTTACATGTGAATTTCACATTAAAATCAGGTAACACAATAGGGGATGGGATTATGACTGAGTTTTATTTTCTTTTTTATAATTTCCTTGATTTCTCAAAGTGTTCTATGATCATTATATATTCTTTTGAAACTCAGAAAGACACGTTTAAAATGCTAAATATGACATCATCTAACTCCCATTTTAAGCTATTTTAATCTCTTTCGAATTACAAAACCTCTGTATTATACCATTTAAGACTGTGATAAAAGTTGAGACACTATTTGAAAAAAGAACTGATCATTCTAAATATTTTAACGGTTTAAAAATACTATTTGTTTCTAACTTGGTGCTATTCTTTTTTTTTTTTAAGTTTATTTATTTAAGTAATCTCTACACCCAACGTGAGGCTCAAACTCATGACCGCAAGATCAAGAATCGCACACCCCTCCAACTGAGCCACCCAGGTGCCCCTAACTCGGTGCTATTCTAAATAAAAGTCCATTTCTTTCAAAGTTTTTGAGATGAAATTGCATCCTCACGACTTTTAAAAAAGATCACCTCTTGACTCAAATTTGCCTTGACTTTCGTTTACCACTCCGAAGTAGGTACCGTTTATAGAATGTTGTAAATGAGGGGCTTGATAGGGTTTGGGGAAGAAAGAGGAAGAAGAACCGAATTGCTTCATTTCCACACACTTCAAGTGTGACTACCACCCTCTGTCACACACCCATTCACGTTTACAACTGTGACATTCTGACATAGATAATTCCCTTGCACATTTAACACTCACTTGTAAAATCCACACTCTCCAACTGTAGATGGATGTCAATACATACAAGGAGAAATAAAGATGTAGTTGATCCACAGAGATCAAAGGTTGTTAAGTTGGTTGCAACATCCTCACCTCACCTCAGATCAAGTACTGCTTAATACACAGACATACATTTCCCCTACATGACGCAAATCCCATTGAATTAGAGGACTAATAGAGTTCAAAACAAAACTAAAGATGAACTAATAGAGTTCAAAACAAAACAAAAAAAGGAATTGGATGAAATATGATGTCATGAAAGCACCCTGGGCCAACCTGAGTTCCGAGCTCTGCTACCACATATTATGTAAACTTAAAAAGTTGAGCTGGAAGAACTCTATAGACCACTTTAGTTCCAAAATACCATTATTTGTCAGATTCCAAATTCCAACGCAGTAACACTTCTTTGTTTAGTAAATAATTAGTTTTCTATGGAAGCACCGGAATTTTTGCATCATGTCTATAATTCGTATCATTCTGGCATCTACCCGAATATTCCTAGTCCTGAAACATAAGCCTCAACCTAGGTTCTGCCTTAAGCACTCCATAAGTTGAACTGGAAAAGCACTACCCAGTGTAATACCAACTCATTATCAAGCACGAACTGAGAGAAAACCGTTACTTAAGAGGAAACAATGTTTAATTGCTATCGTGACACCTTTTGAGATAAAGAATATTGGCCAAAATAATAATGTGTAATCTAATTATACATTCAGTGTGCAGTAGGAATTTAGGGGCTTCATTTATCCCAAGTGGATGACTCCCAAGTTTCCATCTCTGTGTCCAGCCCAGAACAATCTCCTGAGCTCTAGACCCACATATCCATCTGCTGATTAGATGTCTCTCACACTTCCCTACCAACAGACACTTAACATTTAATAGATTCCAAACTGAACTCATCATCTCCTGCTCCTGCACCTCAAATCTGCTCCTCTTCCTGGGTCAATGGTCTTGGAGGATAGCGCTACCATTGTCTTGGGGGCTTAGGTTTTAAACCTCGCCACGTCATCGTTGACTTCCCTCATGCCTAATCGGCGGTCATGTCCTCTCAAGTCCTGTCAATCCACGTCCAGCATTTCTCTCATCCACCTTCTCCTCCCCATGTCCACTGCTCCATCACCTAGTTTGGACCCAATTCACCTCCAGTTATACTTCTGAAGTGGCTCTCTAGTTGGTCTCCCTGATTCTAGTCTCTACCCCTTACCCTTCGATCCATCTCTCACATTCCTGCAAGACAAACTGCACAGACTCAAGATTTAAACTCTTTTTTTATTAAGATTTTATTTATTTATTTGAGAGAGAGAATGAGATAGAGAGAGCATGAGAGGGAGAAGCAGACTCCCTGCTGAGCAGGGAGCCCGATGTGGGACTCGATCCCGGGACTCCAGGATCATGACCTGAGCCGAAGGCAGTCGCTTAACCAACTGAGCCACCCAGGCGCCCCAAGATTTAAACTCTTATACCCAAAAACTTTGTCTCCCTTTTCCTAGAGAATATTGGTTTTCATACATTTTTTTTTATTTTCCAAAAAGGATGATTGTTTTCTTAGACAAAAAATCTGACAGATTTTTGACACATATAAACATATTTTATTAATATGAACTTATTATAAGTTCACAATCATTACGTGGAGCACCTGGGTGGCTCAGTTGGTTAAGCATCTGACTCTTGGTTTTGCTCAGGTCATGATCTATGGGTCTTGAGATCCAGCCCTGCCTAGGGCTCCATGCTTAATGGGGAGTCTGCTTGAGATTCTTTCTCTCCCTCTGCCCCTCCCGCCAGCGCACGCATGCACACACGCTCTCTCTCTTTCTCTCTAAAATAAGTAAATCTTTTTTTTTAAGTTAACAATCATTACATATATGTATCATAAAGTCAATGGGGAAAAAAATAAAGCTTTCCTGATAAACACAAAAATCCAAAAATCAAGGGTAAGTAAACAATGTTCTCATATAAACATTCAATTTATTTCTGTTTTTTAATTTTGTTTGTACAGTGTTGAGAAAATTCTTACACACACAGATAAGTAATTGCAAATGCTAAAAATTTTAACAATTAATCTTGCAATATACCTTATTTGCACAAGAAGGCAAAAGTAGCTTTTTATATTTTGGGGGGGAGGGGCAGAGGGAGAGAGAATCTTAAGCAAGGCTCCATGCCCAGCACAGAACCCAATGCAGGGCTCGATCCCATGACCCTGAGATCATGACCTGAGCCAAAATCAAGAGTCGGCTGCTTAGCTGACTGAGCCACCCAGGCACCCACAAAAGTAACTTTACTACAAGGTCTGCATGAAAACAAGTCAAGTGGTAGAATAAATTATTTTAATGTCTCTAATGTGTTAATTTTTGTATATCACATAAATGGGTAATTTCTCATGCTTTTAAAATATATATATTTCATCATATATTTTTAAAGTAGAAAAATAAATCAAATCTATGGAAGCTCTAAAATACTTGTACAGAATCTCTGAGTTCATGAAATGTAATTAGAAGCCCTTGCCATAAAAAAAAAAGTGCTTGCTGATCTGGCCTCAATATATTCTTCTGAACTTACTGTCCTCTATCGCCTTTCACACATTTTTTTTTAAGATTTTATTTATTTATGAGAGAGAGAGAGAGCACAAATAGAGGGGAGAGGCAGAGGAAGAAGCAGGCTCCCTGCCCAATGCAGGGCTCAATCCCAGGGTTCTGGGATCATGACCTGAGCCAAAGGCGGATGCTCAACTGACTGAGCCACCCAGGTGCCCAACTTTCACACATTTTTTTTTAAAGATTTTATTTATTTGACAGAGAGAACACAAGCAGAGGGAGAGAGAGGGAGAAGCAGGCTCCCCGCTGAGGAAGGAGCCCGATGTGGGACTCGCTCCCAGGACCCTGGGATCATGACCTGAGCCGAAGGCAGCCACTTAACCAACTGAGGCCCCCAGGCGTCCCTCACACATTTTTAAAAAGCAAGAAAACTTGTTTATGTTTTTCAGATTATCAGTATTAGTGGTTGTAGAAGAAAATCTGTCCAATACAGAAAAGAATGAAATACAGATGATCCCCAACTTCCGATGGTTAGACTTACAATTTTTTGATTTTACAATGGTGCCAAAGTGATACACATTCAGTAGAAATTGTACTTTAAATTTTGATTTGGATCTTTTCCCAGGCTAGCAATATGGGGTACAATGCTCTTTGGTGACACCGACCAGCAGCAAGCCCCAGCTCCCAGTCAGCTATGCAGTCCCAAGGGTCAACAAATACAACCACTCTGTTTTTCACTTTCAGTACACTATTCAATAAAGTACACGAGATAGTCAACATTTTATTTTTAAAATGGCCTTTGTGTTAGCCGATTTTGCCCAGCTATAAGCTGACGTAGATGTCTGGTAAGCTATGCCAAAGCTTTGACATTCAGTAGGTTAGATGTATGAAATGCATTTGTGACTTTGGTATTTTCAACTTATGATGAGTATATGGGGACCTAACCCCATTGTGAGCTGACAAAGAACTGTAGAGAAAAACCACCTGTTATCATTCAGAGGAAGGATAACTACTATAAATATTTTTGTGTGATTTTTTTGAGTCTTTTCCCTTTCATAGTAAGACTGATAGGTTATGGGGAGGGGTGCCAAGTGCTTAAATAGATGATCCCATTTAATTCCCACAAACACCCTATCATGCAATTAATTTTATTATTTCCATTTAACATTGAGGAAACAGAAGACGAAACAGGTTGAGCAAATTGCCCAGTCACAGAGTAAATAGCAGACCACTCTGTGTCCGACTCCAGAGACCAAGGACTTAACCGTACCACTATACTGACAGCCTTGTCATGCCCTTTTTCTCTTATTTGAAACTCTGCCCTCTGGAACTTACTGTTCGTTGAAGACCTCTTCCTCCGCTCATGCCATTTCCTTCGCTAGGACTGCCTTTTCCATCTTTCTGCCTAGCCAAATCCTACTGATCATTCAAGCGCCACCCACTCCTCAAAGCTTCTCTAACTGACCCTCAGCTCTCCTTCTGGAAGTCCCAATGTTCTTTCCTTGCACTCCATGTATTCCTCCCTCCTGCCTCAACCTCTTCCCCTTCCTCTGCCTCCCACACTAACACAGACAGCAGGAGATTACTATATTTGTCAGTGCTGAGTGACTAGTGGCCCTGTTCCAGTTCCCACGCTTTGGACCTGGGGCTAAGCAGTTGCTCCGGGACACAGCTACTGGGCAAGAGGGAACTGGCTTGGCCTTCTGGATCCTAAGTGAAACCAAAGCTCCTGTACACACAAGTCAAACAAATTGTTTCTGCTGGGATCTAGATAAAGCCAATCTGCCTCCCCTCGTCCCGGGGCTGCCTGTTGCATTTTTACCTTCTTTTCCCTTCAAGGCTGCTCTTTGAAGCTGATTTCCTCCCCAAAAATTACTTACAGTGTGGGATAATGCCAGCTTTCTGATGATCTGCCCTGGGTTCTAAAAAGGCAGCCTTGGTGGCTAAACAAGTTTTGTTGTTGTTGCTGTTTATTCCGAAGTTTTTGTGCCCCTCACCCCACCCCCACCCCGGAAGAGGCCATTGCAATTGAAAACCAATGCTCTGGATCCACTATTATGAAACTTAGTTCCATGGAACCATATTTCCAAGCTTCACAAGTCATCCCTAGGGGTCCCTGAAAGAAAGTGTGGACATGTTTATCTAACCTACATGCTGAAGGGTAAAAGCCAGGGATTGTCCACATGCCAACTGGAATGTGGCCTCAAGAGACTGGGCTTGGAAGCCATGAGCGCTCTGGATGCATGCCATTTATAGAAAGACAAGTTTGCTGATGTATTTCTGATACACCACATCCTTCCTACAGGGCTGGGGAAAATGGGAATCTCCAGCCGGAACTGTGCCCTAACTCAAGATCCACAGGTCTAACTGCCTAGCAGACAACTTTCCGTAGGTGTACGACAGACACATCAAACCTCACATGTCTAAATAAGCCCCTGATAGGGCGCCTGGGTGGCTCAGTTGGTTGGGTGACAGCCTTTGGCTCAGGTCAGGATGGACTCCCCAGATTGAGCCCTGCATCGGGCTCCCTGCTCAGTGGGGAGTTTGCTTCTCCCTCTGACCCTACCCCTTCTTGTGCTCGCTCTCTCTCTCTCTCTCTCAAATAAATAAAATAAAATCTTAAAAAAAAAAAAATAAGCCCCTGATATTCCCTCAACCCCGACCTTCTCACCCCGGCAACCCCATCCTCCCAACTGTTCACATCAAAACCCCAGTGGCATTCCTGGGGCTTTGCTTTTTTCTCCCGTGCCATTTATGGTCCGGAGCAAACCCCGCTGGCCCTCCTGCCCAAGTCTGACCACTGTTCAGCAGTTCACCATCCCATTGCCACCACAGTATCCCAGGCCACCACCATTTCTCTCTTGGCCCTTCGCGGTGGCCTCCTACCAGGTTTCCCTACCCTGCCCTTGCTGTGTTTTCAGTCTCTTCTGCATCCAGCAGCCAGGGTGATGCTGTTGGCACTGAACAGAATCTACTCAAAACTCTCCAGGGACTTTCCACGTGGCTCCTAAAGAAAGCCTTGCCGTTCTCGAACATGCCAAGCACACTCCCACCCCAGGGCTTTGCACTTGCTCTTTCTTCCACCTTGGAAGGCTTTTTTCAAACCAGATCTCCGGGGGTTGGGGGGGTGTCTTCTTCATTTCCTCTGGGTCTTTACTTAAAATTCATCTTCTCATGCAGGCCTTCCCTAGTCACCCTGCAAAACTGAAATAGAAATATCCTGGCACCTCGGGCCTCTGTTCCCTGTTTTTCTTTGTAGGGCTATCATTAGCCAGCAAACTATACATTTCACTTACCTATCATGTTAGTTGCTTGACTACTTCACTTGAACTTTAATTCCATGAGGGCAGAAAATTTTACCTGTTTTCTTCACTGCTGTATCAACGTTGCCTGTCACAAAGTAGTCACTCAACAAATGTTTGTTAAGTAAATAGGTGTTGATTGAATAAAACACACCAGATCTGGATGAATAATGAATTCACCCTAGTTTAATGATTTTCCGACTACCTTCAGAGCTCCAGTGTCCCCTTTATAAGGAGAAGGAACCCAAAGGGATAAGGCTCTAGACCCCCAGTCCCCTTCTTTAACCCGAATCTGACACATTGGCCTTCCATGACAGCTTTGTTTTAAAGAAAACATCACTTGGCTGGGATTCTTTTTTTTTTTTTTTTTTTTTTTTTTTAAGAGAGAGAGAGACAGAGAGCATACACACACACGATCCAGGGGTGGGGGGTGGGGGGGAGAGACAGAGGGAGAGGGAGAGAATCTTAAGCAGGCTTGATGCCCAGCATGGAGCCCAAGGCAGGGCTCGATTTCATGACCCTGAGATCATGACCTGAGCCAAAATCAAGATTCAGACACTTAACCGACTGAGCCACCCAGGTGCCCTTACTTGTATGGGTTTTTAAGAATTGTTTCAAAACTGCCGTAAATCTAAAGAAATCAGAGAGCGTGACCTCCTCAGGCTAAGAACAATGACCTGCTTCAGGGGATGGATATGTTGGGTACTCTCTAGTTCCATCTTCCTAAAATTGGGCTCTGACAATGTGGTCCAGGTGTCCCAGAGAAGGCCTTAGGATATAAACAAAGCACATTATCCTGAGCTGCAACTTTACCTCAAATTTGGGAGCAAAACCTAGGGGCGCCTGGGTGGCTCAGTCGGTTAAGCAACTGGCTCTTGATTTCAGCTTAGGTCATGATCTCAAGGTCGTGTAACTGAGCCCCGCATGGGGCTCCATGCTGAGCGAGGAGCCTGCTTGAGATTCTCTCCCTCTCTCTCTACCCCTCCCTCACTCACTCTCTCTTTGAAAAAAGAAAAAAAAAACCAACTAGGGGCGCCTGGGTGGCTCAGTCAGTTAAGCATCTGCCTTCAGCTCAGGTCATGATCTCAGAGTCCTAGGATAGAGCCCCACGTAGGGTTCCCTGCTCAGTGGGGGGGGGGGTGGTTCTGCTTGTCCCTCTCCCTCTGCCCCTCACCCCTGCTCATGATCTCTCTTGAATGCTTTCTCTCCCTCTCTCTCTCAAATAAATAAAATCTTTAAAAAAAACAACTAATTTTCTATTGAAATAAGGACATAACAGAATAAAAACTTCTCATGAATTTACAAAATAAAACACAAGCTTTTACAGAAATTGGGCACATGTAAGATGCTACTTCAAACTACTCCCTGACTTGCCAAGGTCCACATATATTTTTCTCCACTATAAAGAAAAGCAGAATTGTTTGAGAAACACCATATCCAGCTGATCTTCTGTACCATGGGAAGAACAGAGGAGCTAAGAAATAAAGAAGTGTCATCAAGATGGCCTAAAATGATAAGACATGCTTACCTAGGTAGTCTCCTTACAATAATGTTTTAACATTGGCCTGGAACATTTGCTGATCAGGCAGGATGGGCTAAGCTCTGTCTACATTATACAGATGCCATTAGAAAATACTCATAGTCGGAGCCCTTTGCTATTGTGACTGCTCTAGAAAAACAGCATCAGATTTCCTGCAGCTCAGGGCATGTGTCCCCCTTCTCCTGGGAGGTCTGGACCAATGGACAAAAGCAAAAGCTAGAATTGCAGCAAACTCTTTATTTCATCCTATCTATATTTATTGAAAAGCTACTCCATACTCAATACTAAGATTAAAAAAAAAAAGAGTATGACACTGTTTTCCAAACCTAAGATTTTTTTAACCATTACCATGATCATAGTTTTCTAACCAACTAAAAACTGTGTTAACAACAATTAGGGATGGTGATACTTGCAAAATGTGTGTGTGTGTGTGTGTGTGTGTGTGTGTGTGTATATATATCTTAAGTGTTCCCACTGATTACTAAGTCTGAGGAATCCCTATTGGATGTGATCAGCCTGCAGCTAGGAAACAATTTTCACTAGCAACATTTTCCAGAGTATCTATCAGTCATGTGGGATTTCCAATATTTATGGGCTTCTTAGGAAGGCAAGTACCAGAGTCATGAATGAAGGGATGGCTGATTTCCACAAATGATCTATGAAAACCATGACACATTAGGAAATAATAAAGATGAATAGCTCTGGATTAAAAAAATAAATAAATAATAGGAGCCCTGAGTTGTACAAGCTCAGCCACAAAAACATTGTGCTACTTCTCTTCTCTGCGCCTCAACTTCCTCATTTGGAAAATGAGGGCTTTGATGGACAATGTTCCTTTAAGCTCTGATATTTTCAGAGCCAGGGGCCCCTGGCTGGCTCAGTCGGTAGAGCATGTGACTCTTGATCTCAGGGTTGGAAGTTTGGGCCCCACATTGGGTGTAGAGATGACTTAAAAATAAAATCCTTTAAGAAAAAAATTAAAACATACACAAAACCCACATTCATTGCCAGGCCACTCAGCACATGTACATACTCTGAAAGAGTCAACAAATACCACCAACATGTAAGGACCAGACGTGAGTCAATAAGTTGTCAGGGAAAGCCCCATTAAACAAACGGACCTTGCTCCTCATTCTCATTTTCAACAGGAGTAAGAATTCAAAGTCCAAGAAAACTATGCTGCCTCGCCCTTCCTCACACCGCATTCCAACACAAGATTACTCCTCAAGGCTTCAGAAGTCAAATCAGGGATTGTCTGCACATCCAAATGCAATCGAGCAAGCCCCATCTGCTGGTTGGCAGCTACGGGGACAAGCACTGAACAGAACGTGAACAGTACTCTTCAAGATGTGGATGTGATTGGATTTAGGCTACCTTGGAGAGGACTGGTCTGAACAAGAGGTCCGGAAGACCCCCGGGCCCAAGCAGGAGGTCAAGAAAACCTGCATGGGAAAAGAAGTAGAGGGGCGCCTGGGTGGCTCAGTCGGTTAGGCATGTGCCTTTGGCTCAGGTCATGATCTTGGGGTCCTGGGATCGAGCCCCTCATCAGGATCCCTGTTCAGTGGGGAATTTGCTTCTCCCTCTCCCTCTGCCACTCCCCAACACTTGTGCTCTCTCTCTCTCTCTAATAAATAAGTAAAAATAAATAAAATAAAAATAAAATATTAAAAAAAATAAAAGATGTCGATGCCTGCCCAGAACTGGTTCCTCTCCAGTCTTCTCTGGGAGCAACAGCATTTCTTTCTAGAAGCTGTCTGGCCACACATTCACTTGGCCTTCTTTCAGTTTGGGTTTTAAAAGTACTACCAAATAATGAAAGTCCAGAGCGGGAGGGCTCTTAGAGAGAGGGTCTAGGCTGGGGTGCCAATGTTAGCAGGTGAGCCTCATTCAGCACATGTTTTGTGAGAACAGGACGGATCTAAAATGATTTTGATTTTGGAATACCTTTGCGAGGAGCACATACTCTCCCATTTCTGTAGGCAGCCACCCCTCCTGGACTTACACAGAGCAGCCAGGCCCCAAAACACTTTTCAGTTTGAGCTAAGACTCGGAGACCAGACCTTTCCATGACGCCACTGCTGCTTTCCAGTTTCCCTCTTCACATCTGCCCTATGAAGGATCAGCCTCAGCCTGGTCCCCAGCAGCCACCCAAAACTAAACAACCCCAAAGTCAAATCGGTCTGAACCTTCTCTTAGAAAGCATTTAATTCAGGGGCGCCTGGGTGGCTCAGTTGGTTAAGCGACTGCCTTCGGCTCAGGTCATGATCCTGGAGTCCCAGGATCGAGTCCCACATCGGGCTCCCTGCTCGGCAGGAAGTCTGCTTCTCCCTCTGACCCTTTCCCCTCTCATGCTCTCTCTCTACCTCATTCTCTCTCTCAAATAAATAAATAAAATCTTTAAAAAAAAAAAAAGAAAGCATTTAATTCAAATATAAGAGAGCTTTGCCTGCACTACGGCCCCAGCCAACAGAGGGAGCACTTGGAAGTGGGCCTGCACACTAAGCACTGGGCTTTTCTCTCCATGGCAGATGGCGGACTAGGAAGACAGGGAACTGTCACAGGCTAAGGGTGGGGTCAGCCAGGTTCTTCAGCGCCTTGAAGAAGAGCCAGAGCACCAGAGCCTCTACGTATCTGCAACTCACTAGAAGGCAGGTCCACGCAAGGAGTTTTCGTTGATGTGGTATTAAAAGCCAAAACCACAAAAGACCCTGTGACAGGAGGCTACCACCTGGAAAGAAAGCAAAACAGTAAATCCCTCGGAGGCAATTCAAATGTGTTTTTATCAAATGTCTGCCGTGTGTCCCATATTGTCCTGAACATGCCCACGTTCAAACACTATGTCTCACTGTCAGATCATGTGTCCCAATTTGTTGTTCAAAAAGTGTAATTACTGGGGTGCCTGGGTGGCACAGTCAGTTGAGCAGACGACTTGTGGTTTGGGCTCAGGTCAGGATCTTGGGGTCATGAGATCCAGGCCCACATTGGGCTCCACACTCGGTGCAGCGTCTGCTTGGGACTTTTTCTCCCTTTCCCCTGACCCTCGTCCCCATGCTCGCCCTCTCTCTCTCTCTCAAATGAATAAACAAATCTTTAAAAAATTAAAATTAGGGGCGCGTGGGTGGCTCAGTCGTTAAGTGTCTGCCTTCAGCTCAGGTCATGATCCCAGAGTCCTGGGATCAAGCCCCACATCGGGCTCTCTGCTTGCCGGGAAACCTGCTTCTCCCTCTCCCACTCCCCCTGCTTATGTTCCTCCTCTCGTTCTGTCAAATAAATAAATAAATAAATAAATAAATCTTTAAAAGAAATTAAAATTAAAATTTTTTAAAAGTGGGGGGCACCTGGGTGGCTCATTTGGTTAAGTGTCCAACTCTATCTCAGCTCAGGTCTTGATCTCAGGGTCATGAGTTTGAGCCCCACATTGGGCTCCACGCTAGGCATGGAGCCTACTTAAAAAAAATAAAAATAAAAAAATGGGAGATTTTACATTAAAAAGTTTTTATTCCCATCTTTTCTTGAAAAATCAGAAAATCTGGCCATGTTGGTCCCATACTCTCATGTGGTAATGACTGGCCAGAGCTGAATAGGAGCTGCCCCTATGTGAGGGGACATGCATTCTCTAAGTAGCCACATTCCTCACCATTCCCTACAGCCTCCTCTACTCCTCTCCTGCAGATGGCTATAGGGGGCCATTTATTATGACATTCGAACTATTGTTTTTCTTCCAGTAAAGAAGATGAGGTGTGCCTGAGTGGCTCGGTCGGATGAGCATCCCACTCTTGATTTCAGCTCTGGTTGTGATCTTGGGGTTATGAGATTGGGCCCCGCGTTAGGATCTGTTCTCAGTGTGGAGTCTGCTTGGGATTCTCTCTTTCCTTCTCCCCCTCTCCCTACTTGCATGCTCTCTCTCTCTCTCAAATAAATAAATAAAAATCTTTAAAAAAAAAAGATGAAATATTTCTCCTGTGTCTAACGGAAGTAGGAAAACAAATGCTAAATATGTGCCACATATTTCAAGAAAAACATAGCATTTTTTGCAAAAACAAAGAATATTGCTATGTATTCAATATGCCAAACAAATGTGTCTTTCAATAAAATATATCTGTCTTGCTTCACTCATTTAAATCACATGTCTGCACCTACCGGCATATGAGCTGCCACTTCTGCTTAAAATAAACAGACATTCAGACATTAGTCTGTAGGCAAGGAAAATGGATTTTTTTCTACTACTTTCCCTGGTTCTTCAGCTGGAATCCTAGAAATCTGACTGACAAAAGACAGATTAACAAGAGAAAAACAAACAGTTAATAAATAACACACATAGCAGAAATATACATAGGGGAAACTCAGTGATGAGTAACTCAAAGGGGTGGTTAGAGCTTGTCCCATATAGCATCTTAACAAAGAACAATGAGTTTAATAGAGAAGTGATGACAAGAGAAAAGGGTTTCAGGCTTCCAAGGGCAGTGAAATGTGGGGATGCAAATATATGGGGGAAACTAATGAAGTAAGATTCGTTTGGGAAGGCCCACACTGGCATCAACTTTCTGCCTTTTTCATGGCTAGAATCTTTCCTGGGAGAGGGGACTTAGGGTTGTACTCATTTTTCAGAAGTTTCTACTTTTAGTTAGATAAGGAAACTCTGGGAAGGTTCTTTCTGCATCTGTTGAATCTTAAATGCCTTTAGCTCAAAATAATCCTTAATGCCAAAGTGACACGTGGCAGATTACAATCCCCTACAAATCCTAATGCCCTTTTGCAGCTAGGAGGATAGTGCCCTACTTAGATCCCAGGATCTTTTTCTGTTCTGTTGGTTAGACAGAGGCTGACTCAAGATATCAAGTGATAATCCTCTTTCCTTTTTATTTAAAATGTCCCAGTGATATAGATGTATGTAATCCATGTTGGGAATGCCACAGGAACACACACACACACACACACACACACACACACATCTTCCAGTTGATTTTATCGTTACAATAAATTTTCACCCTGAGGATAGATTTTAGATAATATTATGATGCTCTTTAGTGAATATCTTCCAAGGTAACATGGTACAAAGTACTGGGCAGGCACTGATATTTCTATACACTTAACTCTTTGTCCATACTTCTCTTATGGCATATATCACTTTTTATTATGTATTAAACACATTTTATAACTCTCTCACTTTAAATTAAGTTCCTTCAGAATAAAATTTGCATCTAGTTCATCTTGATGTTCCATGGCACATAAAACAGAGCCTTGCCCTGAGCAGGGACTCAAACAATATTTGCTGGCTGGCTGGCTGGCTGGCTGGCTGGCTAACAGAATGAATGAATTTCTCCCATAGTCTATTCCCTACTTAACCATTTTGTTCTCTTTCTTCACGATTTCTCCTTTGGGGGCCTGCAGGTGGAGTTAAGCATCTAGCTGTAAAGGGAAGTGAAGGTAGTAAAAATTTTTTTTAAATTTTAGACACCTAAATCAGGCATGCATATAGTTCATTAGTCTAACATGGGTACAGACACATAAGACCATTTGGTCATGACCAAAGTTGTTCTGCCAACCCTGAGGCCCGCCCTCACCCCAATAGACTGGTCAGCAACCACCCTCATGACTAGTTCAACCTTAAGACTATCTCCTGTGAATATTAGTCCTTAAAGGCACTGCCCAGAATTCTGGGCTCTACCTCCTATTCTACTCAGCTCTGACCCAATAGACTTATAATCCAGTTGAGGACATAAATTCTGGAGAGAACATGGTTTGATGGTGCTCATCTCTGTCTTTTGATTCCTTTGAGAACAGATCACTATAAAGTTTGTGGATACTAATATATGGTTATTTTTAAAGGTGACTTTATCTCTCATACAGTCTTTTTTTATTATTCGTCAATTCTGCCATGTGTGGACAAAACTATAAGCAGTCACCGAGAATAAACCTAGTTTTCATATTCCTTTCCAATCAGTTCCTTTCCAATCAATTCCCTCCACTGAAATGCATATTCTAAATTAATCCTAGATCACAGACCACAAGAGCTAGAAATAACCTCAGAGACTGCCTAGTCCAACTCCTTCATTTTATAATGTCTCAGTTTCCTTTTGCTGCTATAACAAATAACCACACGTCTCATGACTTAAAACAACACCAATTTATTCTCTTGTAGCTCACAAAGACAAAAGTCCAAAATCAGTCTCACTGGGCTAAAGTCAGGGTGTTGGCAGGGCTGTTTCCCTCTGGAGGCTCTAGAGGAGAATCCTTCTCCTTGTCTTTTTCAGCTTCTAGTGACCTGTATCCCTTGGCTTGTAGCACCTTCCACCATCTTCAAAGCACCTCACGCCAACGTCTGTTCCGTCATCATGCGGCCACTACCTCCTCCTCCCCTGAATCCTCCTGCATCTTCTTATAATGAACACTGTGATTACACGTGGGTGATCGCTCCATATGAATATCCTTAACTTAAACATACCTGCGAAGTTCCCTTTGCCATAGAAGATAACATTTGTAGCTTCTGGTGTGGACATTGCAGGGAGGGGAGCATTTTTCAGTTTACTACAATAAATGAGGAGATTGGGGCCCAGACAGAGGTAGTGATCTAGCCTAGGTCACATACCTATTTAGTGGCAGAGTAAGCTCTGCTTAGACTTTATGTTTCTTGGCTTTCCAACCACCATTCACTACAGAGCCAATCTTTTCAGGGTTAACCCCGTGCCTTCCAATGTAACAATTGGCTCATCTGATAAGCCACCTTTAAATGGCTAGAATATGATGATCAGGATCCTCCTCCCTTTTCCAGACAGTATCTGTATATTTTAGCATATCCTTCCAGAGTTATTTTAATGGTAGAAATTTCAGAGTAGATCAAGAAGAGAGGGTCAATAAAAGCAACATAGAGGGGCACCTGGGTGACTCTTTCGGTTAAGCATCCAACCCTTGGATTTCAGCTCAGGTCATGATCTCAAGGTTGTGAGATGGAGCCTTATGTCGGGCTCCATGCTGAGCATGGAGCCTACTTAAGATCCTCTCTCCCTCTCCCTCTGCCCCCCCCACTCACGCACACACACTCTCTCTCAAATAAATAAATAGATAAACAAATAAATAAATGCAACATAGAGAAGAGGTGTGCCAGACTAGAGTTTTCAGAACAATCTAAACTGACAAAGGCTGAGCTGATTAACAAGATTGTATAATCTTGTTGAGAATTCTAAAATTACTTTACACAGGTAGACTATAGTGTGTATTACCATCAATATACGAACAAATTAATAAACAGTATATACTCTCCCCATTAGCATTCATGAAAGATCTGAGGAAATAGGTATGTTTCAGCAGGAAACACACATAAAATAAAACACAAAAGGGAAGTGACTTATATTCATGGACACTGAATCAAATTGATATAATTAAGCTCTTATCAAAACAGATGCACTTTCCTCTTAATGATACTTAATAAGAGAATTTTAAAAATATTTTTGAAATACAGAAGCATGGTAAGTACCATATTCCTAAAAAATCACCATCACACTGAAGTGGAATCCATAAATCTCATATTCATGAGATATCGAATTCTATGTCTCCTAACCTGGCTGTGACTTTGCTGAGAGCATAGTAGGAATACCAAAAACTCATTTTCCATTCATTCTGATTACTACTGAGAAAGCATAAATTCTATTTACAACAAAGAGCCATGACAAAGAAGCACTCCATCTCTTGGTTACGGTTAAATTCACACTAAATATAAAATTATTGATTGCTGCCCAGATATATGCTACAAAGCATAGCTCTAAAGATCAATAAATTTAAATGGCACCAACTATAATGAGCATCAAATCAGCCAATACATTTAGTACAGTGTCTCCCTAAAGGGGAATTATCATCAGGCTCAACACTTTATCTCTGTAGGCAAACGTGTCCCTACAGAAATGGTACATTCCACTCTACAGGCAAGCCGTAGAAATCCACTTGATGTATTCCGTTACTGACGAAGAACTCACGATAAAAACGAAAAGTAATCTTTTGAAGAAAATGACGGGGACTCTTAAACAAAACAAAACCAACTTGATACCTTCTCATATATGTCTGATTCCCAAACATTAGATTCTTTTTGTTTCTGTTCCAGGTTCATCAGCTACTACTTACCCAGTCATCAGAGACACTCAACCCTTCCTTTGAGGGTTCCAGGTCCTATCCAAGTTTCAAAACCATGATATACTCTCTTCTTCATTCACCTCAAGCCCAATCCACATGACTCCGGAAGCTTCTTTTTCCTGTGGGAGTGAGCAAAGTCATTTCCTCATCTGAAAAATGGGGATAAGAAAATAATAATATCTCATAGGTTTAGGGTAAGAATGAAAGATGTAACTAATATAGGGAGACTGGCTGGGTACTTGCCACCCTGGGGGTAATTATTAAAAAAATAACCATAATAACAACAGTAATAATCATAATGAGTTTGCTCCATTTAACTTCTCCCCGTTGGACAGATGAGAGCCTCACACTTGCTGTGTTTCCATCAACTTAGATACAACCCTCCCTCTCTTTAATTCCAGTTAATTCCATTTTCTCTGCAGAGCTTTTTACGTGGCGAGCCCTATCCCCCATATCTGCCCTAAGCATATCTCCCAACTAACTGCAACTCAATCTTTAAGGATGAAATTAATGTTTCTCACACCTACATTTACAATGAAACAAAATCATGGAATTTTAGAGTTGGAAGGGACCTGAGGACAACTCCAACTGTCCTGTGGTCCACGACAGTGTTGACATTCTTTACCACAGAGAGAAGGAATAAGAAAGAGGTGGGTGGTGGGGGGGGGGCGCCTGGGTGGCTCAGTTGTTAAGTGTCTGCCTTCGGCTCGGGTCATGTTCCCAGGGTCCAGGTATCAAGCCCCGCATCGGGCTCTCTGCTTCGAGAGAAGCCTGCTTCTCCCTCACCCACTCCCCCTGCTTGTGTTCCCTCTCTCACTGTGTCTCTCTCTGTCAAATAAATAAAATCTTTAAAAAAAAAAAAAAGAAAGAAAGAAAGAAAGAAAAGAGGTCGGGGAAGAGCAAGACAGAAGTCAGGTGTCAGTTTGAAGTTCTCCCTTAATTGATTGTGGAAACTTCTGTCAAGCCCAACCTCTTCCCATTATAGAAGGAGAATCTAGGACCCAGAGAGGTTAAGTGATTTGCTCCAAAAATTAGTGGCACAACAAATTTAGTGACAGAGCTTAAATTAGCATCCAAATCTCCTGGCTCCCAATTCAGGGTTCCTTGCTCTTCCTCAGGCACCATGCTGCCTCAGGGCATATCCTTATACTTGAATAGACTATACTGAGTTCAAGACTGTAAACAATGCTTACTATGGCTGGCCTAACAAATCTGAGATGCATGTTTACACAATTAAGGCACTTTTAGGGCACCCATGCCCTCCTCAAGAGGATAAACTCTCAAGTGCTTGGCTCCTTCCACCGGGACCCTAACCCGTTCTGCTCCAAACTATGCTGGCCACAGGTTCTGCCGCTCTTTCCATGATGTACCTGACTCATCCTTTACATCTGCACAATATTATTTTCTTCCTGATGATAACCAAATGAGTATCTACAGCCCCTCCTTTCCGCACTGGAAATGGAGTCTCATGCCTCCCTGGATAACAACCAGTCTAGACTGACCCAATTCCCAAGACCTCCTACCACCTGGGCAACCGTGAGGGCTAGAGGGGTGAGTCTCAGAAGCTCATTGCTTCAGGCAGACGATGCTGATGCCACATACTGGTGACTATTAGGTAAGCTCCCAAGATACCTGTTTTGATCCTATAGGGTTGACACATTTAGACAAGGGTGATCTCTGGAGTCTAGAGTCTTCTTAAAGGCTGACAGGTGTAGCTTCTGCCTGATTTCCTCATTCCGCCTTTCTTCTCTAAGCACTGTTAACAGAGCCCCTTGCAAATAGCAGGCAGGTGCTCCACAAATGTGCAATGAACTCAACTTCCCCTTCGTATCTGAAATCTGCTCCCCCAACCTGCCCCTACCCTCCGCCCCCTGCCAACATGCGACTGGTAGTCAGGTGCATTCCAGCTCTCCCTGAATTAAAAAGAAAAAGAAAAATGGTATTTAGTATTACTAGCTTTGGTGTGTTAGATTTTCAGCAGGACTGAGCTGTAATTTTTGCGGTTTTGATTCGGGAATTTTATTTTCTACACTGCCTGATACCTAAGGCCTTGCCTGCCCTACGCAGTGTAGGCACAGGGAGCCATCCGAGTTTCAACAATCCTTCCCTCCAACCTCCGCCATGCCATACGCTATGTGGTATAAGCAGCAAGCTAGTTAAATGCAGGGCTCTGATACCCACCCAATTGAATAGAATTCTAGCTCCATCACTTAACTTCCCAGCTAAGTTAATTTACCTCTTTGTGCCTACGATTCCTTACCTGGAAAATAAAAATAGTAATCCCTCCCAATGGTAAAATAATAAAAAAAAAATCTATTCCATCTTTTTCCCCATTTCTTCTCACAAAGCTCCTAATGCTCCTGGAATTTTCCGAGTGATGAGTGTCTTTTGTTATTCATCATGAGCCTTTTCCCAAGCTTGAGTTTATGCAATTGGCTGACTCCAGGTGGATCCCCTAGATAGCTTCAAGATGGAGGTTGCTCACCAGAAAGACCAAACATGCGATTCAAGAGCTGGCATTTTCCCCTGCATTCCCCGGTGAGGGAGTCCGGGGAGTGGGCGAGAGGGATGGCACCGGAGATTGAGTTCTAGCAAAACTCTTGAAAAAGGAGAGCTTGCAGGTTGGTGAACTTGCTGATGTGCTGATGTGCTGGGAGGGGAGCACACCCAGGCGGGGCATGGAAGCCCTGTTTCCCCACCCGTGCCTTGCCCTATTGCAGCTCTTCCATTGGGCTGTTCCTGAGTTCTACCCATTATAATAAACTGGTAATCATAAGTCAGGTGCTTTCCTGAGTTCTGTGAGTCATTTTAGGGAACTATCAAACCTGGTGGGGAGGTCATGGGAACATGTGAATTGGTTGTCAGCCAGGCAGAAGTATGGGTCACCTGGGGACCCCCCCCCACATTGGCAGCTGGTCTCTGAAGTGACAGCAGTCACGTGGGACTGAGCCTTTAACCTCCAAAGTCAGAACTAACTCTGGGGTAGTGTCAGAATTTAATTGAATTGTTGGACACTCAGTTGGTGTCAGAGAGTTGGAGAGTTAGTTGGTGTTGGAAAAGACACCACATATTTGATGTCAGAAGGAAAAACTGCCTCATAGAGATGGTCTGAGGATGAAGTAAAATAATCTGTGGCACACGGTAGTAAGTAATTAATAAGAAGCAGCTTTTACCATTCCTTGCATGACTGTGCTTCTTCCATACTTTGTGAATCACATCCGATGTCTTATGCTGGACCTGGAATCCTACCTGGAACCCCAACCAGCTTGGCTAGATCCCTCAGTCCCCGTCTGACTCAGGCCACTCCTTCTCCTCTTGAATTAGACCTGTCCCACTTTCCCTAGCTATGAGCTGAAATCCTACTGAAACAAGAAAGACACCCATAGCCACCCATCTACCACAAAGCATGATATTGCCATGTGCTTAACTCCGACTTCTACTCGCGCCACGAGGCGCAAACCATCAGATGAGACCCTCAGGACACAAATACCTGCCCAATTCAAGGTGAATTTTGTCCCATCTCTTTAGATGCTGGGATTTGGAGAGTTGGCCATCCTCCGCGGATGAGAGCCTTAACCGAGGTTCAGCTCTATCTTCTCCTCCTCCCCATTCCTGCTGAGTCTCAGCATGCCTCCCAGATGAGTACATATGGGTTTGACTTAAAAGGCAGAACAAGGCAGTAAGGTAACGATGGTCTCATGACTTTCAGAGCAACTTACATCCCAAAGGTCTTAATATTGGCTTCAATTGGAACTCAAGATGAGGTACTAATCTTCCCACCATGTTCAAGAAGGTCACCTTTTGTCTAAAAATTGCAGACCTTTTCCATGTGATTCACACATTCCCAGAGGTTTCTGGCTTCTTTTTGAGAATCTAGATACTCCAGCAAAAAAAATTTAAATACCACACTTTCTGCTAACACCCCCAGGGAAGAAGTGAATAGAAAGGACCATTGAGACCATTAAGACTCCCCTGCAACAAGAGTCGGCTTGTCTGAGACCACCACAGGAGGCAGAATGAATGGGACTTCTCAGTCGATTTTTTTTTTTTTTTTTTAAGAATCCTAATCCAATTACCTTCAGCTACCAAAGTCAAAATAAGACTTTCCTGGACCAAGATAGAAGCGAATTCATCTGGACAAGTGAAGTCTGTTAAATCCAAAACCAAACCCCAAACCATCATGCATATGTATCTTTCTTTATATAACAGACTTGTTTCTAAATGTGCTGCACGTGAAAAGCCTTTTTAAAAATAAATTGACCCATATTTTAAGCACACCAGAGGAGCTTGCTATTTAAAGGAATCTCTGTGAGTCATTTTGTAGAGCAAATAACCACCCATTAATTTATTTGTGAAATCTGATTTCCACACGTTGCTTTTACTTTAAGAGAAAAATGGTAAGCACAAAGTCATGACCAATAGATCATGCCAGAATCTTACCATCTCTACATTGTAGCTACCATCAGCTGGAAGATCTGTCTCAGTTCCCAGTCACTGACTCATAATGTCATCAAGTCTGAAAGGAGCTTGGAGATCAGGAGCCCACTCTTTGACATATCTAAAATAAGATTCCACCCCATGGTCAAGATCATGAAAAATGACCACGCTGGGCACAACAATATTTCGATGCCTAATTTCAAGCACACAGATCTGCAGATCACATACCAGCTAAAGGTATATAGTCTGATCCCGGAGATAAAACAATGGGCACGTGTGACAAAGGTGGCACCCAGCATGGCTCCGGGACCCTCATGTGCATGAAATCAACAGTGTGTGACCAAGCAAACATACGCCAGAGTCCCCAGGAAACTGCAGCTATTAAAAAGTGTCTATAGGGGTGTCTGGGTGGCTCAGCTAGTTAAGCATCCGACTTTGTTTTTTTAACTTTTTTTTTTTAGGATTTTATTTATTTATTTATTTGACAGAGAGACACAGTGAGAGAGGGACCACAAGCAGGGGGAGAGGGAGAGGGAGAAGCAGGCTTCCCGCCGAGCAGGGAGCCCGATGTGGGGCTCGATCCCAGGACCCCGGGATCAGGACCCGAGCCGAAGGCAGACGCTTAACGACTGAGCCACCCAGGCGCCCCTCGACATTTTTTTTTTAAAGATTTTTATGTATTTATTTGACAGAGAGAGACACAGCGAGAGAGGGAACACGAGCAGGGGGAGTGGGAGAGGGAGAAGCAGGCTTCCCGCCGAGCGGGGAGCCCGATGCGGGGCTCGATCCCAGGACCCTGGGATCATGACCTGAGCCGAAGGCAGACGCTTAACGACTGAGCCACCCAGGCGCCCCAAGCATCCAACTCTTGATCATGATCTCAGGGTGGTGGGATCAAGCCCCGTGTTGGGCTCTGCGCTCAGCACGGAGTCTGCTTGTCCCTCTCCCTCTGCTCCTCACCCTGCTTGCGCTCTCGCACTCTCTCTCTCAAATAAATAAATCTTTCAGAGAAGAAAAGTGTTTATAGGAGGTGACATGAAGCCAGTCAGGGGAGAGCATCAGCCCGATTTAGGGTCGCTGAGATGAGGGACATTTAGAAGGGACAAGATGGAGGGAGAGTGTTCTCACCCCCTTTCCCAAGCAGCCAGTACCCTGCCACAGTCACAGCCCCAAGCGTTCCTATTTTTCACAACCTCCTTATACTTCTTAGCACTTCAGAAACCACAGGTATCCGCTGTTTGACATTTCCCCATGACTATCTCTTCCTGCTCCAAGCCTACGCAATAAACTAACCCTTTGCTTTCCTCATCTTCATTAACACTTACGTGGCACGAATTACGGAGATATTCATTTGGTCTACCCTGCACAGGAATACACTTTAAGTATTTCTATACCTGTTCCCTCCAACCATCAAAGACCTGAGATAGCTTTCATGTAAAAACATGATACAACAGGGGCGCCTGGGTGGCTCAGATGGTTAAGCCTCTGCCTTCGGCTCAGGTCATGATCCCAGGGCTCTAGGATTGAGCCCCGCATCGGGCTCCCTGCTTGGAGGAGAGCCTGCTTCTCCCTCTGCCTCTACTGTTCCCCCTGCTTGTGCTCTCTCACCCTCTCTGTCAAATAAATAAATACGATCTTTAAAAAAACAACAAAAAACGTGATACAACAGACGCAAAATATGACACAGTGTTATAAAGGCAATTTTAAGAGGTGGGGAGTAGAGGAAGAGACCAAAGCAAAACGGCCCAGTAACAGAGCTTCTCTGGCGATCTGACTGGGTACAGAGATAGAGCTTGGAGGATCCTGGGAAAGAGATGGTTAATTTATAGCACAGACTCTGCCTCTGAAATAGCAACTATCTCCATCAGCCTTTTCCTGGGAGAACATGGTTGTACTTGGTACGGGCCTATCATTGGGGAGGGAGACTTTCAGCTTAGGCAGCATATAATTAAGTGCCAAACTGAGTGGCAGGCAGCGCTATAGCAGGTGATCAGAGGCAAGAAGATCAGTGGGAGCTGTAGTGACCGTAGAAGGCTTTCTGGCGCGGCCAGAGAAGACACTGGGACTCTGCACATCTCAACTGCTCTCTGACAATGAAGAGAAAGCTTCAATTACTTACCTTCCACCACTCTTTCCCAGTGGTCACACCTACCCTTGGCCCCCAGGGGGTCTGCTCCCCCTCCAGGAACCCAGGGAATAAAAGAGCATCCACTCACACGAAAATTTCAGGGCACTAAATATAAATCTTCACACATACAAGGTGAGACATCAGTCATTTGGTGTCCAGAGGAGCACTGCTCTATCATGGAATTTGGTGATTATAATGACACGTCCCTCACTGGGAGGGCAGGAGCTGCTCTGGAAATAAGCTGCCGTTGTCTGTGGCCCAGGGAAAGGACAGCTCTGACTTCCTCAGGTGCTCGGACTCTTGGCAAAATGAATATTCCAGGGTCCTGAGATGCATACGGGATGACAGGCTAGGTTCCCTGCACAATCTGGGGCTCTTCCTAAAGAAGCCAATTCTCACTCTACCTGATTTGGCATCCCTGAGAACACTCATATTTACACACTTACCTGACACAGTTCTCACCAGAAGGACATAGAATAATGCCAATGCTGCCAATAGGGGTGCCTGGGTGGCTTAGTTGGTGAAGCGTCTGCCTTCGGCTCAGGTCATGATCCCAGGGTCCTGGGATCGAGCCCCGCATCCGGCTCCCTGCTCGGCCGGGAGCCTGCTTCTTCCTCTCCCTCTGCTGCTTTCCCTGCTTGGGTTTGTTCTCTCTCTCTCTCTCTCTCTCTCTCTCTCTCTCTCTCTCTCTCTGTCAAATAAATAAACAAAATCTAAAAACAAAACAAAACAAATGCTGCCAATAAAAAAAACAAAAAAAGTAAGTAACACTTCTGTAGCATTTACTATAGTCCCAGAAATGTTCTACGCTATTTACACATGTTAAATCATCTAACCCTTGTGAGGTAAATGCTGCTGTTGTCACCCATCTCACAGATGACAAAACTGAGGCCCAGAGAAGGAAAGGAATTTGCCCAGGGTTCCACAATTAGTACATGTCAAAGCTGCAATTCCAGCCCACGCTAACTGGTTCCAGAGTCTTTGCTTTTAACGACTATGCCGTACTGCCTGATCTGTAGAGCAAGAGGCAAAGGATGATCCTTTACTACCATCCACATCGGCCCAGGTAGATGTAACATAAAGTCCAGATAGCTGGGCTCTTCTCAGGAGAACACAGACTAGGCTGCCAACTACACAGTATGATTTGGAAACAACCGAGCAGAATCTCATGACCGAAAACATACCCCACCTTCTGTAAAAATATCCCAAATTTCCACCGTTCAAAAGTCACTTCTCTACTTCTTAAGGGCTTTGGCATTTTCAAGAATCCCTTATGAAAAGGTAAATATCACAGGACAAGGTAATCCCTTAAATCCCTATCAGGCATCTACAGTGTGATTAAAAAAAAAAAAAAGTTCATTGAACTTGCACTCATAAGAGTTGGCTTCCGGCTCTAATGCCAATTACTGCCTGTGTGACATCGGGCAAGATGCTCAACTTCTCTGAGTCTCGGTTTCTTTATCTGTTCAGTGGGAATGGTAACACTTGCGGGGACTCCCTCATAGGATCGTTACAGGAATTTAATGGTTGCAAAAGCATTTTGCAGACTTTAAAGGACTCTACGACTATAAGTTGTTCTTATGATTGGCTAAACCCCGGGTAGGAAAATATGAATTAGCAGACTACCAAAGAAATGTACTCAGCCAGTATAAGATGGACAGACAAGGCATAAACCTAAAAGAATCATGGTCCAGCTGACTCAAAACTGTCAGCCTGGGCAGGTGAGTCTCTTTGGGGCTTGATCCCACCTGACCATGAATCTCCACTGGCTCAGCTCTGGCTCTTCTTGACTTTGGCTCCTGTGGTGAACACTCTTTGGCTCGGCATTCCAGGCCCCAGGGCCCCAGACTTGGCTCTAGTTTCTGGGGCCCTAGTCTATTTCTTGACTTTCTTTTCTGGTGTCTTGCTGCTGGTAGCACCTGCCCTTGGCTCCATTTTGACCTGTGACCTAGCGCACCTTCCCGCTGTCCAACGTCCTCAACTCACTCAGCCCCCCACTTACACCAGCACCCTGGAACCTTGCTTCTCTGCCTCGGTCATCAAGTGTCTATTGAGGGCCTGATATGGGACAGGCATAGCACTCCCTCTACCAGGCAAATGGTTCCTCCAGCTACGATAGCAGGGAGCTGGGGGTGATGGGCAGGGCACAGGGGCACCAAGATGGAGGTGAGGAACATGGAAAAGTAGGAAGGAAGGTAAAAGAACAGTCTTTGTCCGCTCTACTCTTTTGCAGAAAAGAGCATTAACTGTCATAGAGGTTCCTGTTGATTAAGCACCTACTCTGCGCTATGCATTTGGAATACACACATGAAAGGCACGATCCCTGACTTCAAAAGGCTTGAATATAATGAGGACAATGGGCAGGTGAGGAATACTGTTAAAAGGAAGCTCTGTTCCTTTGGTCACCAATTTGTCCTCTATAGGCCTTAGGTAAAGCATGATTATAATACAGCAGTTTGAACATGGGTGCCAAGCTTGGTTTGAAATATAAATTGTGATGGGCTACTTTTTCTGCTACATATATTTTCCCTTCAGTTTCTCTCTCTCTCTCTCTCTCTCTCTCTCTCTCTCTCTCTTTTAACTGGGATATAATATACATAAAGTGCACAAGGCTTATGTGAATCACTCAACAAATTTTTATTTCTGTATACACCAACATAACTACCACCCAGATCAATATATAAAATGTAACAGCATACCAGAAGCTTCTCCTGTAACAACAAGATTAATCACACCCCGCCGCAATGAAGTTACCACTATTTTGATTTTCGTGTAATAGGCCTTTAGAATTTTTCAAAGCACTGATGAGTTATATTTGTTTGGAGAACTCTAGCTTCTAAATGCTGATCTCCCTTGATATACTTGAGCATCCCAGCCCCTAAAGATTTTGTTATCCTTAATATGCTTAGGCTACCCAAGATCCTAGCAGTCTGGCTACCCCTCCTCCCCCATAATAATTAGGACAATACCTGTCAGCAAAAGAAGGGACATTTGGGGGTGCCCGGATGGCTCAGTTGATTGAGCGTCTGCCTTCGGCTCAGGTCATGATCCCAGGGTCCTGGGATTGAGCCCCGCATCGGGCTCCCTGCTCTGCAGGAAGCCTGCTTCTCCCTTTCCCACTCCCCCTGCTTGTGTCCCCTTTCTCGCCATCTCTCTCTCTCTCTCTCTGTCGAATAAATAAATAAAATCTTTAAAAAAAAAAAAAAAAAGAAAGGACATTTGGAACAACAGGACACAAATAGAGGACACACCACTGCTGGAACCCACTGACAAAAGTTCTCTCTCTGCTAGATGGCCAAGATCGGACTCAGCTTTGTTGAGAGCCCATGGGCTATTAGGACAAGTCCAGTTAATCTGTTATTCTGCTAACACCATGGTTTACTTGGAGCAAAAATAAAATGTCACCCTTACTCCCCCGTTGTGGTTAAGAAATGTACCCTTAACTTCCCCACTGGAACTCAGAAGGATGGAAAGTATTATCAACACTTGCTAGTCTTTTATCCATACACTGGGAATCTGTGTCTTGCCCTAAAGGCACACTCACCTGACAAGAAAGACTGCTCCTCACTTCATCTTTAGAACTAGGAAATGAGGGCGCCTGAGTGGCTCAGTTGGTTAGGCGTCTGTCTTGGGCTCAGGTCATGATCCCTGGGTCCTGGGATCAAGCCCTACGTTGGGCTCTCTGCTCAGCGGGGAGCCTCCCACTCCCCACCTGTGCTCTCTCTCACGGTCTCTGTCTCTCTCTCTCTCAAATAAATAAAATCTTAAAAAAAAAAAGAACTAGGAAATGAGTAATCAGACCAACACACAATAGAAGCAATCAGAGCTGTAATGAAGATCGATACATGGCACAATGGGAGACTAGAGGGGTGAGAATCTGAGTTAGAGACGACCTCCCAGGGACAGCTACGCTTAAGCTGACTTAAAAGAGGGGACAACCTGTGCAAGAGCTCGGACATCATGAAAGGACGTGATATTATCAGATGAATCACGTAGATCAGTGTTGCAGAGGGCCAGGATGGATGGGCACAGAGATGAAGCTAGAGAAAATGGTAAAGATCACGAAGGGCCTTATATGACCTACGAAGAAGTTTAGATTTATACTCAAAGCAACGGAGAACAACGAAATAATTTTGAACTGGAGAGTGGCCCGATCAGATTTGGATTTTTAAAAATTACTCGGCCAGAAGTGTGGAGAATGGAATGAGGAAGAGACAGAAGATGGCTGCAATGATCCAGGTGGGACAGGGTGAGGTATCTCTACGGCGCCCAGGTGGAGATATGCTGTTGTCTGCATATCTAGAATATGTAGATTATGTAGATCATGAATGAATACGGATACCCATACGAATGAATATGGAGCTTAGAAGACAAATCTAGGTTCAAGGTGAGGTTTGGGGGCCATCTGTATATAAATGGCAGTGGTTCAGGGGCATCTGGCTGGCTCAGTCGGTGGAGCATGAGATTCTTGATCTCAGGGTCATGAGCTCAAGCCCCACATTGGGCATGGAGCCTACTTAAAAATTAAAAAATAAAATAAATGGTAGTGGTTTAGACTGTCTAGGAAAAGCATACGAGACAGAGTAGAAAGTCAAGATTAGAGCCTTGGGAAACAACAACATTGAAGAGTCCAGCCAAGGAAGCAGAGCCAGAGGATGAGGTAAGAGGTAAGAGGAAAAAACAAGAACAGCAGATTGGCACAGTAGCCAAAGGAAGGAAGATTTCAAGGAGGGATTGGTCATGTCACATGCTGTGAAGCGCTGCGAGGTAAGTATACATTGGTTTGGCAATGGAGGTCGCCCGTGACCTTGGTGTGAACGGTATCATTGCTAAATCACACTGCATGCGGGAGTGAATGGAGGAGTAAATCGGGAGCAAGGAAGCGGAAGCTACCAGTTTTAGAAGCTTTAGTTGGAGCAGGAAGAAGAAAGTGGATGAGAGGGGGAACCTGCTATGGATCAAATGTGCGTATCCCTCCAAAATTCATTATGTGGAACCCTAACTCCCAAGGTGACAGTATTTGGAGGTGAGGCCTTTGGCAGATGATGAGATCATGAAGGTGGAGCTATCACGAATGCAATTTGTGCCTTTATAACAGAGACCCCAGAGAGCTCCCTGGCCCCTCCTGCCATGTGAGGACACAGCAAGAAGACAGCCATCTAGAAACCACAAAGCAGCCTCTTGCCAGACACTGAATGGGCCGGGGCCTTGAAATTGGACTTCCCAGTCTCCAGAACTGGGACAAATAAATTTCTGTTGTTAATAAGCCACCCAGTCCGTGGTATTCTGTTATAGCAGCCTGAACTGACTAAGAACCGTGGTTCAGAGAGGTCGTTTATAAGATAAGACAGACCTGAACCATTGCCAGAAAGTTCTGTTCCATTGGAAATACTGTCAAAGGGAAACAAGCATCAGATGAGATACTGACCAAAATAACTTTCAAGACTTCAACTCAGAGGTTTTATGATTCCTGCTGATAAGGGATGGAACATCCAACATAGAGGCTCCTCCCAGGTGCAGAGGAGCTTTCTGAAAATTCTATGTGCAACAGAAAAATTAAATATTTAAATGATGCATTTCTCTTTGGCCATAAATATAGAGAAATGAATGGAAAGTGAGACTGTGACAGAAATCATTTTTCAGGTCTTTGGCTGTTAAATCCACAAGGTTAAACAAAACCACACAACCTATGTTGAGGAAGGATACACATTATTGCTATCCCTAGGATTTTACCTAATTGGTGTATAGATAACAATTTTTAAAATCCCTCATGGTAGCAATTTACTAACAGAAAAAAACAAGTCAATTGTAATGGCCTATAAATTAACATGTTACTTATTAAGCAAATTTTACCCCCAAGTACATCAAAACATCTTAAACATCTGCACAACGCGGGGTTGGAAAACTAGGTAACTGAAACAGAATTAAAGAGGCACCTGGGTGGTTCAGTCGGTTAAGTGTCTGCCTTCGGCTCAGGTCACGATCCCGGGGTCCTGGGATCGAGTCCCACATCGGGCTCCCCGTTGCTTCTCCCTCTCCCTCTGCTTGCCGCTCCACCTGCTTGTGCTCTCTCTCTGTCAAATAAATAAATAAAATCTTAAAAAAAGAAATAAAGAAAAAGAGTTAAAATTCTCGAGAAGAGTCATAAGCTCAGCCAAGAAATATTTATTGAGCCCCTACTATGAGCCAGGCATTGCTCTAGTAACTAGATATCAACAAAAAATAGATGTGTCGATTTATGTAATTCCTTCTGGAGCCTCATCAACACAGCTGGAAGAACTGCCCTCATTTCCAAACTGTTTGAATTTGTGGCCATTTCTATCCTAAAGCCATATTTATCTTCCTATAGAAAGACATGGAATATTACTGCTGGAGAGACCTGCAAGGATTATGGCCTCGCCTATCCCATTTCATAGACGGCAAAGTTGAACTAATGAGAAGATTAAAATAAATTGTTAACGACTGGAGCCAGGGCTAAAGCCCAGAATTCCTGAGTTCTGATTCAGCGCTTGCTCTACGGATGGAATCACATCAATAAAACCACGTCTCTCCCCCAAAACCCACACTAACCTCCACCTCTTTTGGTCAGCTTTTCAATAATCAGTTCTGCATTTTTCTCTAAAATAGCAAAGTTTCTATGACCTGTGGGTTCTTGGCCCAGATTTAAACATCAAGCCTAAAGATTGCAAACATCTCTCATCCACGGGAGGCTGGGGGCGGGGGCAGATGGCAAAGATCGCCTAGCTTTGCGCATTTCATTAAAAGCGTCCAAAATTCCAGGAAGATATTGCGTATGTTTTATCTCTATTGTCTGGCTGCTAGGGAGAAGAATGTGTCGTCTTAAAATTCCTATTCAGAATTTTAATTAAATTGTGGCCTGTGGCAAAATAGAAAGGCATTCAAATCAAATGCTAGGGTCTCTTTGTTTATTTTATGAGCTCTCATCTCTAACTAGTTCTCGCTGAAATAATTAAATGTCTTTGCAGCAAATGGACTGTACAGGCTGTTTGGTTTAATGTTTCTTATAACCTGGCAAGTATGGGCTTTATAATTCAGTTGAGTTCTGCCCTTCCCCACCCTACCCGACCTCCCCCCAACCACACACACATTTTTCTCCTCTCTTCACCATACAGGCTGACTCAAAGGTTTCCGAGGGTCAGAATGGCATTAATGCACCTGTAGGCCAAAGCGCAGGCTGTTGGAGGCTGAGCACATTGCATTTGACATTAATAGGTCAGAGGCACTTCTAGATTGAAACTGCTGAAGGTGGAGAGGACACACAGTGTAGTCAATGAGGCCTCTTGGTCTGACACTGACGCACGAAATCTCTTATTTACTGACCCACCGTATTGCAGGAAAGAAAAATTGCTTTTTAAAAATTATAGATAGACTCCACATGGAGGAAGGAACTGCAGAATTTACCTAGGGAGTGTGAATGTGGGGGGTGTGTGGGGGGGTGGGTGTGGGTGTGGGTGTGAGGGGGTGTGGGTGTGGGTGTGTTAGGAGGAGGGGTATGCTATTCTGCTTCATAAAACACGGTTATGGATCCTTTGGGGATAAAAGCCTAAGCCTAGGGCAGAGTCTGAAATGGGGAGATTTAGTCAAAAGGGATATAATTGCCTACATAATAAAGTAGAAAAGAGGTCTTTCTAGGAATACAGAGATTGTTCCTGTGAGCAATTATTTTCGGCTTCCTCTACACAGAGCCCTGCCCCAAATAGGAGTGTAAGAGGGGACAGAGAGCTTAGAAGAGGAACGTTGTCATTCTGACAGCTAACTTCTAATGTGTGTTCGCCGTGTTCTTCCAGGCACCAGGCTAAGTGCCTTTCCCCAACTGTCTCATGCAATCTTCCCAACAGTCTTACAAAATTGGGACCGTTAGTCTCCTCATTTTACAGATCTCATCGCTGAGGTTTAGCCATGTTAAATGACTTACCAAAGGCTCATAGCTACTAAGTGGCAAAGCTGGCCTTCCTATCTGTTGCCCCCATCCTCCTCCAAAGAAAGGGGAAAATGGTGTGAACCTGTGAAATCTGAGCCTCCAAGCTGTTAGGCTCACTTAACCTAAATAATAGTGGTGCTGATAATGCAGGGGGAAGTGGACAGATCCTGGGCACTTACGATATGCCAGGCATCGTGTTAATAAGCACTCTGGAGGAGTCAGGTCATTTCATCCTCGTGACAACATTCAGAGAAAAATATTTGTCTTCACTCTATTTTGCAAGTGAAAAAACAGTGTCTTCAAGGTTAAGGAACTTGTCCAAGGCTACCTAGTTAGAAAACGGAAAAGCTGTAGAGTAAGAACAGATCTCCACAAGCTAGGGGGACGCCAGGGCCTAAGGAAAGAATGGTCTTCCAGTAGGCCAATCCCTCCCGTGAGATGAGGCCCAGTATATTTTGGAACCCTGATGTTCAACACATTTTATACTGCTCCCTCTTCTATGTTGAGATCTAGCCTGGAAAAGTAAGCTGTGGAACACTTACGCATCACACAGTGGAGATATAATAGAGTTGAGAAATATTTGGTGAATACATGAATTGAGTCTAGTCTATAGTTTTTAATTTTTTCCTCTTGTGGCCCTGTAAGCTCCATGTCTCTATGATGAGCTAAATGTTTTCATTCGAGTTTTGAATGTACCAAAGTCTAGAATAATAAAAGATAATGAGTAAGAGAAAGGACTTATTTGTAGTTAGATCAATGGGATGTGGAAAAATTTAAAAAGAAAAAGATCTCTCAAGGCCCTTATTGTTTTGGGAAGGGCAAATGTGCTGTGGGGACTAGGCATCCAGGGAAATAGAAAAGAGTTAAGAATGACAAGAGGAAGGGTGGTATGGGAGCTAAAAGGGATCTGGCATCTTCCATAGCTGCTATGTACTGGGTCCTTTTATATACTCTAGGTCATTTAATCCTCACATCTATCCTGGGAGGCAAGTGTTATTAACTCTGTTTTATAATATGAAAATTGAAGCTTATAATTAAATAACTTGCCCAAAGTCTCACATACAGGAAGTGGTGTGGAGCTGAAATTCCATCTCTGGTCTGACTTTTTCTAGAATACTCACTGCCCCTTCAAGTTAAGTTCAGAACAGAAGGGCATTTTAATTGAGCATGGAAAAGAAAAGATTTCAGGCTTAGGAAGACAAAAGAATATATGGCAAAGAACTTGTGGAAAGGCCCAAACCAAGATCAGCAAGATTTGAGGAAACTGGAAGACAGGCCCTGATGAATGAGATAATTATCAGGAAAGGGGTATTCTATGTTCTCTACTATATTACTCATATTTCCTTGGGTAATTACTCGGTAATTGTAGCAACTATCTGGAGCGAAGGAGTGAAAGCTGTAGCCAGGAAGACAGACGAGAGGCAGCAGTGCAGGATGGTGGGGAATAAAGATAACACTGTCCCCAAGACCCCTGCTCAGAGACCTTTCCCCAGCTTGTGGATGGCAGAAGGGCATGGAGGACTTGCTGCTAGCCCCCAACATCCACCAACGAGTTTTTTGAAGCTTCACAGCTTTCAGTCTTCTTTCCACCTCACGCAAGTCAAAGCTAGGCCCAGGAAGTAACGATGATTCCCTGAGATTCAAAAGCCCACTCTATGCGTGTTATTTGAGGTCCTCCCAGAAGCACATGTCAAGACAGGACCCAACACGGAAAGACTTTCAGAGCAGAAGTGAGTGTGTGTAAGAAAAGAGGAAGGGAGTTGTGACGAAAGCCTGACCCTGACAAAGGGAGAGAGGCGGGAAGGTGGAATGGGAGTGGTCTAGACTACCGGGCAGTTTAAGGAAGCTTCTCCAAGTCCTGGAGCCAAAGGTGGCCAACAAAGCAGTGCACATATCTACCGGCACTAAATGTGCCTTAGGCTCCCCACTGGACACAATCACAGGAGGGAACAGCCCATGGGAAGGGCCAGAACACAGCAGCTGAGGCCCTCAGTCAATTTACCAGTCCACTCCAAGGGGCCCCAACACACCCCCTGACTCCTCTGTTTGTAACGACAGGGTCAAATCTCAGCCGAGGGATCATTTCCCAAGGGAAGTCTTTCCTCATCCCAACCCCCGACCCCAGGCAAGGTAAACTTACCTTTTTATATGCTTTCAGGAAAACCTGTTCCTTTCCTTCAGAGCACTTGTCCCAATTTGTTCTTATATATTTATTAGTGTGATTATTAGATGAATGAACATCTCTCTTGCTAAATTCTAAACTCCATGAGAACAGGAACCATAAACTGTCTTGTTCACTGCTTTACCCTCAGTGCCTACCACAGGGACTAATAGTAGACACTCAGTGAATATATTTGGAGTAAATGGATGCGAATGAATACACGTCAAAGAACAAATATGAGCTGTATAATCAGTTCTAAGCCCCCCACTACTGGCAACTATAGAAGGCCCAGGGCTGGGATCAAGGAAGGACACATAGCTGGAAAGGGTGAGAGTGAATAGACAGGTTCTTGGTAAGGATGGTAACAGAGGATCCTTAAGCGGGCATGAGCAAAAGCGAGCTGAGGCTGGAGCCTGCTAGACCACGCAGACTGAGATTCAGGTCAGAGGAACTAAGGTAAAAAAGAAAGAGTGAATATACTTCGGGGAGTGAGAGAGATCATGAACATTAACCAAATAAGCACCCCTTTATGTGATCAAGCAGTCTGGTCCTGGAAACGTGGGGCCACGGCTCTAGCAGACATACAAGGAGCCAAGGAAGTGGAACCCGTAGCAAGGCAGGAACCCAGCCACACAAAATAGCCTCAAGGACTTCTCCAGGGAAGAGAGGTTGTGTCAACAACGTCTGTGGATCTTGGCCATGTTTTCCCGCTCAGGTCTTCTCTGGTAGCCTCTCCTAGTCTTAAAGGGACCACATCCTCTGAGGACGCTGGCTGGGTTCGTGGGGGCAGCTCCCTGCCTCACCACTTTTATCAGCTGACAGCCCTACAGTCCTCCAGGACCACTTGAAATTCTACCTTTCTAAGCCTTGGCTTTTGCCCTTCAAACAGTGGGATAAAATTTAACTTCACAGGATGATTGGGACTAGAGAGAATAGTATGAGATTACTCATAATAATATGAACAGGCTCTAAGGTGGTTTCTTGCAGACTCACAGTATTTTTACACCAAAACATAAAATTGAAATTTTAAACAAAGCAAAAATTTCCCTGTACTCCGCTGATGATAAAAAATGGCTTTGGACACACAATATGCACAAAATCTTTAGAAAATCTTGTCAAAATGGATAGTCCCTCATCTAGTCGACTCAGGATCAGCCTATGGGTCAGAAGATGTAGAAAATCCTAGAATTCTGGGTTCTCTGAGCTGAGGGGATGCCTCAAGATTAGTCCAGGTTGCAGGAGGGAGCTGTGAGAATGCTGGGGATAATCACTGATTGTCAAATCCCATGAATCTATGCATCTTCACAGAATTTCATTAAGTGGGACTTTGGAAGACCATTGTTAGAATTCACTTTCTTCTAGAGAGCTGGAGCAAACTGTAAATTTATTACAGAGCCGAGTGTAACACAGATGAAGCAAATTCCACTGAGCCTGAGACTAGGGTCTAAACCCGTGCATATTTGCTTGAAAAGTCATCCTGGATCATTCAGGTAACGAGTCAGTCAAAACTGCTGTAAATCATAGTAAATCTCTTCCAATTCCTTTTTTTTTTTTAAGATTTTATTTATTTATTTATTTATTTTCAGAAAGAGAGTGTGCCCACACACAGTGGAGGAGCAGAGGGAGAGGGACAGAGAGAATCTCAAGCAGACTCCCTGCTGAGCGCGGAGCCCCACTGGGGACTCGATCCCACAACCCTGAGATCATGACGTGAGGCGAAATCAAGAGTCAGAAGCTTAAATGACTGAGCCACCCAGGTGCCCCAATCTGTTCTAATTTCTGATTCCAGTTGAGTGGTTACAGGGTCCTAGAAGTCAGAGTCTTGCTCTATTCTTGTCTGTTTTCCTGACTCACTGAGTTGAGAGTGCTCACTCACTTAACCTTCGCGTCTCTTCCATTATCTGTAAAATCTGGGCTACAAATACTTAACTGTATACAAAGCCATTTTTTTTTTAACTTCATCAGTGTCATTCACAGCATAACACACCACCTCCTCAGTCAAAACAGTACCGCTTTTGTGAAAACATATTAACTCCAAAGATAGACTTCAACTGAATCTGATGATTGTCTCTTGGAGGCTTAGCACAATGGGAAGACAAGTCAGAATAAAATACAGTTCTCGTCCTAAAACAGTGAATCCCAAACACCACTCCACACACTGGGACTAGTCCCTGACAGTGTTTACACAAGTCCACGGCAAAACGAAAAGAAAAACAAAGGATAATACAGAGAATGTTCTGTGACTCTACACGTCTGTTCAATTTGAAAGAATTTCCTTTATTACGAGTTTCTTATGAATATTTCCCTTCTAATTTTTTCTAGGCACTGAAATGATTTTTTTAATCTTAGGGTGGCAGTTGCCTCTTTTTAACAGCCTCACTTAGCAAAACCAAAAAAAAAAAAAAAAGGCAAAAATTCAGTCCTTTTTTGTCTTTTAATTTTATTGGTCAGATAATTCAAAATGAATGAGACTCGCTAACTAACTTCCACCTACTTAAGTCACATGATCAATCCGGTTTATAGTTTAGTCCAGAAAATTGCTTAAATTTGTTATATAGAAGTTTTTGTTCTGGGACTTGTTTGAATTTATAATTAGAAGCTCCAGAAAAAGAAAACAGATTTGGAGCTCAAGCTACAGCTAAAAACAAAACACAACAAAAGGAGCAAAGCCAATAATAACCAAATGGTGCCTGGCACGAAGGCCTTCAACAAATATTTGTTGAATAAGTAAATAAATTATCAAGCCAAACAAATGCAAATTTAAGTAATACCTAGCCAGCAGCTATAAAAACAAAACAAAACAAAACAAAAAACCAAAAAACCCCAACAATAAAAAACAAAGAAACAACAACAACAAAACACAAAAAAACAGAGTGATAAGAGGATTTTCACTCTTTGGTCAAAATAACATGTGAAATGGCTTTTCATTTCTAATTTTTCTTTTCAGTTAGAGAGAACTCCTAAGTTTTATATGCCTTCAGCCCAGGAAAGACCTCGAGCTCACTTTTTTCTCTTGCCAAGAGAAAATAAAAAGGCTGTGAGGGGCGCCTGGCTGGCTCGGTCCCAAGAGCATGCAACTCTTGATCTTGGGGTTCTTAGTTCAAGTCCCACTTGGGTGTAGAGATTACTAAAAAAAAAAGAAACTTAAAAAAAAAAAAGGTGGTCAGAGGAAACCGAAAACAATTAGGAAATTATATAGACTCATAGAAGTTAGAGACGGAGATTTAGAAATCGGCCAACCTATTCCTTTCAATTTACAGATAAGGAAACAGGCTCTGAGAAACTTGCCCAAGTCGCCCATCCCCTTACATTTGGACCTTGAGAACAAAACCAAGATATTTCTTTTTTTTTTTTAAGATTTATTTATATATTTGAGAGAGAGAGAGAGAGCTCGCAAGAATGGGGGAGGGGCTGAGGGAGAGGGAAGAGGGAATCCCAAGCCGACTCCCTGCTGAGCAGGAGCCCCACGTGAGACCCAATCCCATGACCTGAGCCAAAATCAAGAGTTGGACACCCAACCGAGCCATCCAGGTGCCCCAAAACCAAGATACTTCTGCCATCTAGCAGCAGTATACCCTAATTGCAGGGGGAAGATAAGCATCATTTTGAAGACTCCTTGGATAGTCAAACTACAAGCTTAAAAGTTTTAAAATACATTCAAAAGACAGAGGAAACAAAACAGTTAAGATAGGAAACGTTCACATTAGAATTCATGGTGAAGGGTAAGAATTCTAGGGACAGTGGGTTGTGGAAGAGCAAAGGTCCAAAGACTAGAGTGGGCATGATGCATTTGGGGGAAATTGAGAGACAGTGAGTTATAAGTGACTTGTGTATGTATTGGCTATCTTCAGGATTATTCCTGTGCTAGCATTCATCAACACTAGATTGGCAAAGAGCTCTTACTATTGACCAGCTACTAGGATATGGAAAAAGTCTTGCTCAACTGAAGCTCACATTAATAATTACATCCATGTTATTACAAAGATACACTGACAAAACCAAAATAGTATATGTATAAGGCCATTCGATAGAGAATCATTTGTAGCAGCAAAACACTGGAAGCAACTCAAACGTCCGCCAGTTGGGAACTGCTTAAATAAACTATGGTACATACCCACAAAGGGTATTATTCAGCTATTTAAAAAAATGAAAGAATGAGGAAGACGTCTATATTCTGATATGGTATATCAACAGGATCTATTACTAGGGAAAAAAGCAAGAGTAAAACAATGCTTCTAATATGGCACCTTTTTAGGAGCCTAATCTAAAGGGAAACATACATATTCCCCCCACATACACACATTCACTTATAGTTTCAAAATGATACAACATAAAGAGGCACCTGGGTGGCTTTGTCAGTTAAGTGTCTGACCTGTGCTCAGGTCATGATCTCAGGGTCCTGGGATTGAGCCCCACGTCGTGGTCCCCACTCAGCAGGGAATCTGCCTGTCCCTCTCCCTCTGCACCTCCTCACGCTCACTCTCTTGTCTCTCGCAAATGAATAAAATCTTAAAAAAAAAAAAAAAAAGAAATGACACAACAGAAGGATAAACAATAACTAATGAAGATGCTTATCTATAGTGCAAGGGAGGGTGGACAACACCGGGATGATCTTGGGATTTCTTTAAATATACTTTGTTATATACTTTGACTTTGGAACAAAATTAATCAAAAAGAAAAAATCCCTAAAAATAGAAAGCAAATGGAAACAAATGAACTGAACTTTATACTAAATTGGTGACAAAGAGGGGCGCCTGGGTGGCTCAGTCGTTAAGCGTCTTGCCTTCGGCTCAGGTCATGATCCCGGGGTCCTGGGATCGAGCCCTGCGTCGGGCTCCCTGTTCAGCGGGAAGCCTGCTTCTCCCTCTCGCCCTCCCCCTGCTTGTGTTCCCTCTCTCGCTGTGTCTCTCTCTGTCAAATAAATAAATAAAATCTTTAAAATAAATAAAATAAATTGGTGACAAAGCAATATGGAGAAAAGAATTATTTCAACTTGACTTCAAAACACAGAATTTTGACTGTACATCCCAAATTGGATTTACTGTGTCAGGACATAGAGAGCTACAAAGAAATTCTGAACTGTATTCAGTAGTTTTACTGTTAATGATAATAGTGCTATTTTTATTTTTATAGGGAGCTATATTATAGGTAACTATGTTAATGCTATTAAGAACCAAGATGTTCAAAATAAGAGAAAGGAGAAACATAAACAAACTCGAAGCCAGGTAAAAACCCTGCAGTGTTCCATTTAAATTGGAACTATCACTATAAATTCAGGGGTTTTTTAAAACAAAAAAGTCATTTCTTGCCCTGACCATTGAAGAGTCCAAGAAGCAATGACCACCTAATAGCAATGAAGACCCGGACACAAATTATGATCTCCGCATATCATCCCCCACGAAACAAAGAGGATTCCTTAGAGAAATCGCTGACTCCAGGTCTGGGATAGGGACTGTACTGGATGAGCTGGGGAGGTCTTCTTGTGCAGGAAAGCAAGGAAGCTCTAACAACTGCTATGGTCATGCCCAGAGGCCTCATGAGTCAACTTTAAAGGGGCTCCCACTAGCCTACTCTGGGGCAATTGGGGTATCAAAGTAAAAAATCACTGACTTACTGAGACACATCCAATATATAACAATCTCTGAACTCATCAGGAGCTGATAAAAACATATTAGTCACCATTGAAGCTTACTTGGACACCAAAATCATTCTGAAAATTGATAACTACAAGGCAAAAATCACACAGCTGTCCCACCTTTCCTATAAGAACTGCATTTCAACATAGACCCGACGTTGATGAGGGAAATTTCTTCTTTAGAGAATTCTAGCTAATGCAGAAGAAATGATGGCATTGGAAAATCAACAATCTCCTCCTTCTAATGAAATAATGGACCTAGGCCATGATCATCAGTGACTGCTAAAATCATCAGCTTGAAGCTTGATAGGATACTAGAATGCAAAAATCAGCCTGAACCACCTGAATGAACCCCACTCATCAACCTTAATATTATAAGAAATGAGACACCAGACGGTATAGGCCTTCTGATGTCAAGATGCAATAAAGGAAAAAGAACACAACCCATGAGGGATTCTTAACTTAAAAAGTGAACCCGAATCTAATCACATCTCTAGGAAAAAACCTACAGTTATGAAGGGTTAGATTTATATTCAAGAAGTAAAAGAGCAAACCAATTCTCACAGCTGAAGCCACTTGACTAACCCAACCCCACTCCTATAGATTCAGTCAGCCCCACGCTCTAGAACAAATCCTGTTTATTCATTAAGGGGAAATTAAGGAGCCTGAGTTCCATAACTCACAAGACTGCATATAGTCAACCTGGCCACTGACCCTGCTAGAACACTGTGACTTATAACCCAGATCCAATTATGAGTTGCCTGCATTAGGCCCTGTGACTATCTATTTGGTTAACTTACCTATTGCGACAGTTGCTCTCAAACAGGGACTCTGCTTTATTCTTAAAATATTCTTAAAGATTAGGGCCCTCAGGGGCGCCTGGGTGGCTCAGTTGGTTAAACAACTGCCTTCAGCTCAGGTCATGATCCCAGGGTCGTGTCGGGCTCCCTGCTTGGTGGAGAGCCTGCTTCTCCTTCTCCCTCTGCCATTTCCCCCTCTTGTGCTCTCTGGCTCTCTCTCTCTCCTCTGTCAAATAAATAAAATCTGGGCGCCTAGGTGGCTCAGTTGGTTAAGTGACTGCCTTCGGCTCAGGTCATGATCCTGGAGTCCCGGGATCGAGTCCCGCATCGGGCTCCCTGCTCGGCGGGGAGTCTGCTTCTCCCTCTGACCCTCCCCCCTCTCATGTGCTCTCTATCTCTCATTCTCTCTCAAATAAAATCTTTAAAATAAATTAATTAATTAATTAATAAAGTCTTAAAAAAAAAAAAAAGATTACGGCCCTGACCTTGAATTTCAACCCAGCTACCGGGCCCCCACTCCATATTGTTAAGCACCTCCTTGCACCCTGTTTCTTGCCTGCTCCCAGGCTGCCTGTTTTTAAACCCTTGCCATCTTATTAGGTGTTTCCTGACCTAGAAATCTTGTGTTAATTTGACCCATACTGTTAAAATACAGAATAAAATTTAAAATAAATATCAGACTATGTGGGCGCCCGGGTGGCTCAGTCGGTTAAGCGGCCGCCTTCGGCTCAGGTCATGATCCCAGGGTCCTGGGATCAAGTCCCTCATCACGTTCCCTGCTCAGCGGGAAGCCTGCTTCTCCCTCTGCCTGCCACTCTCTTGCTCTTTCTCCCTCTTTCTCTCTGACAAATAAAATCTTAAAAAAAAAAATCAGACTGTGTATTATTGCTAATTCATAACATCCTGAGGCAGGTTGGGGACATTATCCTTGTTTAGAAATGGAACAAAAACATGTGAAACACTTGCTTCTGGCCCCAGAGGATATCTGGGGCAGCACCATGACAAGCATCCTCAATCTATGTTCCCTAAGCGAGGAACAGTACCCTCAGCCTGGATTCGGCCCCAAACTACTTAGCAGGTGCTCCCGTTCTCGCCAAGCCCTGAGTCCTTCCTGACTGTCCCTGCTGGCCCACCCCAGCCGTCTCTTCCTTCTCCACTCCACTCTACCCCTGCTCTGATAGGAATGCTTTTTCCCTTCCTTTGAAAGCTTACACAACCAGGTCAGTCCCCAGGGATCTAGCTTATTAGCTCTTTGACTCCGTGGATAGGCCCTTCTTCTATTTTTTAATGCTGTATATTATAAAGTAAAACAGATAAAGAACGCCACACAGAGGTATGGCTTAAAGAATTCATATAAAGCAACATTCCTGCAACCATCGTCAGGTCAAGAACTAGATCTTCATCAGTGACCCCAGGAGCCCTTCCCCTACACGGTGGCCAGATCCCAAGTCCCCCCTTTGCTCATACATAGATATTGTCTAGACTTTTATTGCTTTTAATATTTTATTTATTTATTTATTTATTTATTTGAGAGGGAGAGAGGGAGAAGCAGACTCCCAACAGAGCAGGGACCCCGACATGGGACTCAATCCCAGGATCCCAAGATCATGACCGGAGCCAAAGGGAGACGCTTAACTGACTGAGCCCCTCCAAGCACCCCCTGTCTAGGCTTTTATAGTCATCACTTCCATGCTTTTCTTAAAAAAGTTTTCTCACCTATATGTGCATTCCTAGACACTATATCTTAGTCTTACCCATTTAAAAAACTACATATGTCTTCCATGTCTCTTTTAACCTATAGGTTCTCCCTCCATTCCTCTTTACCTTCTAAGAAACACCCAGGCTTTTTGACTACTAGTTTCCCAGTCTGGATTTTGCTAATCAGCGTGCCAATCTGGGGTGCCCGGGTGGCTCAGTCAGTTAAGCATCTGCCTTTGGCTCGGGTCATGATCTCAGGGTCCTGGGATCAAATCCCGTGTCGGGGAGCCTGCTTCTCCCTTTGCCTCTGACTCTCTCTCTCTCTGTCCCTCATGAATAAATAAATAAAATCTTTAAAAAAAAATCAGTGTGCCAATCCACTGGTATTTTAACGAACTTACTCTCCTTCCCAACTTCCCTCCCATCTCTCTAGGGCAGGCTGGAGCTCCAGCAGCTCTGTGGGAGCTGTCCTCACTCCAGTCCACAGCATGACTGAATCAAAGAAGCCAGTTTCCCTGCTCCCAGTTGCTGCCTGCTAGGGCTCCGTCTAGCTGTGTGGGTGGCTAGCTGACACCAGATACAGAAGTGCTAATGCAACCACGGTCTACCTCATTCTGTCTCTTCTTGGTGAGAGGTGCTGTTTGATCCCTGAGACCTAGAAAAGCCGAAACAGAAGCATCCAGACGTCGATGAACCTTGAGGTCCAGGAAACATCATTCCTTCCAATTGCTAGCAGTGCTTTTGGGGAGGATCGAGCAATGTACAACACATCAGCTGAGTTTCCAAATCTGGGCCAGGCTGCATAGGACCCGGAGTGTTTGGTATCTTTTGAAGGGATTTTGTACTTTAAGTGTACTTCACAAAGCTTAAAAGAAACAAAGTTTAAAATCAAAGATGCAACAATATTTCAGTCATGCTGTGGGTGAAATTGAGTTTCTGTAGGCCCACCTTGAACCTTAATCAAATATAGCATTATTTCCGTGGGAAACCAAATGCCAAATTCCAAGTGTGCAACTTAAAAAGTGTGGGAATAGATCTCTGTAAATTTGAGGGTTAGCTGTGCAGACAGCTGTAACATTTTAGATTCCGGTTTACGCAAGCATAATGTGATATTACCTTCTTAAGGTCTTCTCCTAAAGAGGGTTTACATAGTCTTAACCCTAACCATCCTCTCAAATGATTTAGAATATCATTTCTTCGTCTACTTACAAATAACAAAAAAAACAATAATTCCCTTTCTGTGATCTAAAAGAAAGGCTAAGAAAAGCATCGTTTCAGGCAGCTAATGTCCAAAATCCGACCACCAGAGAGAAAGCCACAACACTCCCCACCCCCCTAAAAACTCTAGAAGCCAACACAGTTATTGTACAAACTAAACGTCTCTCCAGGGAAAACAACCCCACCCCCAAACCTTCTAAATTTCCAAGCAATATATGGAATTATTTAAGACATAAATGTGAATCACTGGCACCTGGGAAATTTGTAGATTTTGAAATGTGATAGTCTCCATTTGCTTGCATCTGGTTACTATTCTCTGCTCCACTTTAAAAGCATCACATCGAAGACAGAGGTAAAATATAATAACAAAAAAAGATTCATTTTATTGTGGAGCCCGATGGTAATGATTCTTTAGATTCTTAGACTCATTACAAATTACACTGGGTCCAAGAACACCAACGCATTTTGTAAGGCCTTTCAAATTAGCCAAATAAGGGTATTCAGCCAAGACTCATTCATATTCAGATTTCTAGGACACTCTGATTTGTTAATGTATGTTCCATACAATGCAGTGATAGTTAAATCAGGGGTCTACTGAGGTGTGAGCCTCATGGAGCAGAGCTACAATTTAAAGCAACATAGCCTTTGAGTGTTATAGCAACAGCACCACCTATCTTATTTTAATAAGACCCAGGAGATGTTCTGGAGGTTTCTATTTTACTAAATTTTCACTTCAAGTTCTAGCTCTGTTTAATGTTCTTGAAATGTAAGAAGGCAGCAAAATACTTAGCACAGCTAGGAAGATTCAAAATTTGCTATGAGAATTGGTTGAGCATGCAACTCTCTATCTCGGGATCATGAGTTCGAGCCTCGTGTTGGGTGTAGAGATTACTTAACAAAAAATAATTTGCTATGAAAATACCAGAAAGTCCAAGAGAAAATTGTAGGGTGAAAATATAAACATGTTATGATAACAAATACAAAAGCATAGATACTTAAAAGACTCTTTGACAAGTGTACTTAAATAATCATATCCATGCATTAAAAAAAATTAGATAAAAATGTACACAATTTCTGTATTGAACTAACTTGAATTTAAATAAAATATTGGAAGAAAAAATGTAAAAAAAAACACATTTAGTAACTTAAATAAATTACACATTTCGTGATCAACAAAGGTGACATGTTTATACCAACATGTAAATAAGCCTTCAAAGCTAGACCTTCAGAACCTAGTAATTATGTTGAAGAAGTGAACAAATAACTATACTTTTAAAAACACATACTGGGGCGCCTGGGTGGCTCAGTCGTTAAGCGTCTGCCTTCGGCTCAGGTCATGATCCCAGGGTCCTGGATCGAGCCCTGCATCGGGCTCCCTGCTCGGCGGGAAGGCTGTTTCTCCCTCTCCCACTCCCCCTGCTTGTGTTCCCTCTCTCGCTGTGTCTCTCTCTGTCAAATAAATAAATAAATAATCTTAAAAAAAATAAATAACAATAAAAATACATACTTATATAATCCTGAACATAACAATTAAAAAATAAATTCAAATACATTTATAAAACATTGACTCTATCTAGCTGCAACAGACAAGAAAAATAAAAGCTAACTAAAGTGGTAAAGAAGGAAAACTCACTATTTTCAAATTATGACAAAAGCCCTAAAGACTCCACAAAAAAAAAATGATTAGAATAAATGAATTCAGTGAAGTTGCAGAATACAAAATCAACATACAAAAGTCTACACTAATAATGAAGTAGAAGAAAAAGGAATTAAGAAAACAATCCCATTTACAATTGCATCAAAAATAATATATTTAGGAATAAAGTTAACCAAGGAAGTAAAAGATCTGCATTCTTAAAACTGTAAGACATTGGTGAAAGAAAAAGAAGATGACACAAAGGGAAAGATATACCATGCTCGTGGATTGGAAGAATATTGTTAAAATGTCCATATTACCCAAAGCAATCTACAGATTCAACACAATCCCTACCAAAATGCAAACTGTAGAGGCACTTGGTTGGCTCAGTCAGTTAAGCATCTGCCTTCCGCTCAGGTCATGATCCCGGGGTCCTGGAATCGAGCACCACATCGGGCTCCCTGTTAGTGGGGAGTCTGCTTGCCCCTCTCCCTCTGCCCCTCATGCTCTCTCTTGCACACTCTCTCACACACAATGAAATAAAATCTTTTTTTAAAAATGCCAACTGTATTTTTCACAGAACTAGAATAATCCTAAAATTTGTATGGAACCACAAAAGCCTCCTAATAGCCAAAGCAATATTGAAAAACTAAAACGGGCACCTGGGTGGCTCAGTCAGTTAAGCGTCTTGTCTTCAGCTCATGTCATGATCCCAGGGTCCTGGAATCGAGCCCCAGGTCTGGCTCCCAGCAGGGAGCCTGCTTCTCCCTCTCCCTCTGCCTGCCACTTCCCCTGCTTGTGCTCTCTCTTTCTCTCCATCAAGTAAATAAATAAAATCTTAAAAAAAAAAAAGAAAAACAAAGCTGGAGGTATCACAATCCGAGATGTCAAGCGATACTACAAAGCTGTAGTAATCAAAACAGTATGGTGCTGGCACAAAATAGATACATAACTCAACAAAACAGAACACAGATCCCAAAAATAAACATATGCTTATATGATCAATTAATCTGGGACAATGGAGGCAAGAATATAAAATGGGTGAAAGACAATCTCTTTAATAAATGGTGTTGGGAAAACTGGGTAGCTACATGCAAAAGAATGAAACCACTGGACCACTTTCTTATACCGCACACAAAAATAAGCTCAAAATGGATTAAAGACCTAAATGTGGGGGCGCTTGGCTGGCTCAGTCAGAAGAGTGTGCAATTCTTGGTCTTGGGGTCATGAGTTCAAAAAATTTTTTCTAAAAATACCTAAATATGAGATCTGAAACCATAAAACTCCTAAATGTAAGCATAGGCAAATATCACTTAGACACTGGCTTTAGTAATATTTTTCTGGATAGGTCTCCTCAAACAATGGAAACAAAAGCAAACTATTGGGACTACATCAAACTAAAAGCTTTTGCATAGCAGAGGAAACCATCAACAAAATGAAAAGGCCACCTGCCGAATGGGACAAGATATTTGCAAATTATATATCTGATAAGGGGTTAATATCCAAAATATATAAAGAACTCATACAACTTAACACCAAAGAAACAAATAATTCATTTATAAAACATTGGATCTGAACATTTTTCAAAGGAAGACATACAAATGGCCAACAGACACATGAAAGAATGCTCAACATTACTAATCATCAGGGAAATGCAAATCAAAACCACAATGAGATATATCACTTTATACCAGTCAGAATGGCCAGTATCAAAAAGGCAAGAAATAACAAATGCTGGCGAGGATGTGGCAAAAGGGAACTCTTGTGCCCTGTTGGTGGAAATCTAAATTGGTGCAGCCACTGTGGAAAACAAACCAAAATGGAGGTTCCTGAAAAAACTGAAAATAGAAATACCACACAATCCAGTAATTACACTGCTGGGTATTTACCCAAAGAAAACAAAAACACCAATTCAAAAGATGAATGGATAAAGAAGATGTGGTATATATACAGAGTGGAATATTACTCAGCCATAAAAAAGAATGAAATCATGCCATTTGCAACAACATGGATAGTCCAAGAGAGTATTATGGTAAGTGAAATAAGTCAGAGGAAGACAAATACCATATAATTGCACTTACATGTAGAATCTAAAGAACAAACAAAAAACAGAAACAGACTCACAAATAAGGAGAACAAACTGGTGGTTGCCAGAGGGGAGGGGGTGGGGGAATGCATGAAACAGGTGAAGGGGATTAAGAGGTACAATCTTCCAGTTATAAAATAAATAAGTCACAGGGATATAATGTACAGCACAGGGATATATTTGACAATACTGTAAACATTTTGTATGGTCACATATGGTAACTGTACTTACCACGGTGATCACTTCGTAATGTATATAAATATCAAATCGCTATGTTGTATACCTGAAACTAATGTAGTATTGTATGTCGACTACACTTCAATAGAAAAGATTTTTGGGGCACCTGGCTGGCTCAGTCATAAGAGCATGCGACTCTTGATCTCATGGTCCTGAGTTCGAGTCCCACACTGGGTGTAGAGATTACTTAAATAAATAAAACTTTAAAAAATATTTTTGTGGGATGTTATAAACTGATTCTAAATCCATATGGAAGAACAAAGAGCCAAGACAAGTGAGAACATTTATGAAGAAAAGCAAAACAGAAGAAACTTGCTATACAGATTTTATGATAGAAGTAGAGTTGTCGTGACAGTATGGGAATGGTGCAGGGACTAATAGCCCAAAATAACCAAATAGAAAACTACAAAACAGACCTACACAAACTTAAAACACAACAGAAGTGAAATTACATAGCAATGGGGAAAGGGTGACTTATTTGGTAAATGGGGTCAGTTATCCTCTGGGAAAACAAACAAACAAACTACATTCCTACCTCATGGCACACACAAAAATAAAGTGCATATATATTTAAAAATCTAAATGTGAAAATTAAACCTAAATTTTTTTATAAGAAAAGAGAGAAGACTGTCTTTGGGCACCTGGGTGGCTCAGTCAGTTAAGTGTTGGACTCTTGGTTTCAGCTTGGATCACGAACTCAGGGTTGTGAGATTGAGCCCTGTGTTGGGCTCCACGCTCAGCAGGGAGTCTGAAGATTCTCTCTCTCTCTCTCAACTAAATAAATAAATTTAAAAAAAGAGAAAAGAGAGGAGACTGTCTTTATGAAATCAGGGTAGAGATTTTAACAGGACACAAAACTTACAAAAACATATAGGAAAATGATAAATTTGACTCATTGAAATCTAAAATGTATGCAAACTATAAAAAATGAAAATACAAGCTACGGACTCAGAGAAAATATTTGCAACTCACATAACAAAGGACTTATATACAAATATGTAATAACTACAAATCAATAACAATCCAACAGGAAAACAGGCAAATAATGATAGCTAACACATATTGTGTACTTTGTATTAGGCATTGTTCCAATTGCTTTACTCATATTACTTCATTTAATCCTTACAGGACATGAACAAGTAAGCCACAGAGGAGGAAAGCCAAATGGTCAATAAATTTATGAAAATATACTCAACCTCGGGGCGCCTGGGTGGCTCAGTTGGTTAAGCGACTGCCTTCGGCTCGGGTCATGACCCTGGAGTCCTGGGATCGAGTCCCACATCGGGCTCCCTGCTCAGCGGGGAGTCGGCTTCTCCCTCTGACCCTCTTCCCTCTCGTGCTATCTCTCATTCTCTCTCTCAAATAAATAAATAAAATCTTTAAAAAAAAAAGAAAATATACTCAACCTCACCAACTATGTTTAAAAAATTAAAATAACAGAATAACTAAATTAAGAGCACCTGGGTGGCTCAGTTGGTTAAGCAACTGCCTTCAGCTCAGGTCATGATCCTGGAGTCCTGGGATCGAGTCCCACATCGGGCTCCCTGCTCAGCAGGGAGTCTGCTTCTCCCTCTGACCCTCTTCCCTCTCGTGCTCTCTGTCTCTCATTCTCTCTCTCTCAAATAAATAAAAAATCTTTAAAAAAAATAACTAAATTAATAGAAAAAGGTATTTCCTAGTTATTAGATTGACAGATGTTGTAAGATCTGACAATACCAACTGTTGATAAGGATGTGAAATAGTCCTAACTCATACACCCCTTGTGGATTAAGTACACCAGTACAACTATTTTAAACTAGTACAATTACTTTATTTTTTTAAAAGATTTTATGTATTTATTTGACAGAGAGAGACACAGCAAGAGAGGGAACACAAGCAGGGGGAGTGGGAGAGGGAGAAGCAGGCTTCCCACGGAGCAGGGAGCCCGATGCGGGGCTCGATCCCAGGACCCTGGAACCATGACCTGAGCCGAAGGCAGATGCTTAACGACTGAGCCACCCAGGCGCCCCTTAAACTAGTACAATTACTTTAGAGAGCAATTTGTCAATACCTGATAGAGTTGAAGATGGACAATTTCCACTTCTGCATATTCCCTAGAGAAACTCTTGCACTCCGCACAATGTACAAGAAGGTTCACTGCAGCAATAGCAACAATAAAAAAATTTTAGAAAAAAACCTAAACGTCCATCAACCAGAGAAAAGACAAACTGTATCATCTTCATACGATGGAATTTCATTTTAAACTAGTGAAATTAATGAATGAAGCTCCATGTATTGGCATGGATGAATTCAATAACAGAGGGCTGATTTTTTTTAAGATTTATTACTTTAATTTAGAGAGAGAGAGAGAGTAATAAGTGAGTGGGGGGAGAGGCAGAGAGAGAGAGGGAGTGAATGTCAAGCGGACTCCCCGCTGAGCACAGAGCCCCACACGAGTCTCGATCCCACAACTCTGAGAACAGGACCCCAGCCAGAATCAAAGCGGAATGCTCCACCAACTGAGCTACCCAGGCGCCCCAGAGTGGTTTAAAAAAGCAAGGTGCAGAATGTTCAATACCAAGCAGTACCATTAGTAAGGCTTAAACCTGTAAAAGAATATTGTTTAGGGATACGGCCTTAGGTGTTAATAGTACTAAAACATGCATAAGAATGACAAACATCTAACTCTGGGTCCAATACTGCTATTGCACATCTCCAGGGAGCATAATTCACATTGTATTCCATAGAATTGTATTCCGGAGAGAGGCATTCACAGACTGGAAGGGAAAGAGAAGTATCCGGTGAGCTTCCATTGTATGTATAATGTGTTTTTTTTTTTTTTCTAAAAAGTAAGTAAATAAAAAGAAGTGAAGAAAATAAGACGACAACTTTTGATAGAATTGGGTGGCGGACACATAAGGGCTCATGATGTTTTTCTCTATGCTTTTCTGCATTCTTGTAATTTGTCATAATAAAAGATAAATGGGAATGCAAGTAGGCACTCACTCAGTGGCACAATTGCTAAAAACAGAGCCAAACTATGAGACAGAGTAACAGTGAAATGAGAAACGCTCTTCATTGATGGAATTAATTTCCAAAAGCTATTGCTCCTTGATTGTCTTCCAGGACCTTCGTTAATTTCATTCTTCCTATGCATACTCCGCTCCTACAGACCTAGTCTTCCTCCCCAGGGCAACCAAGATGTTTCCAGCCTGGGTGTTCCCAAGACCCCCTCCTTCTGGCCTCCTCCCTCCTTTCAATAGTTAGAAAAAAAGTGTCTTAAGCCCCCATTCCACAAACTGCTGGACATCCCTTGCTCTTTCCCATAGCTAACATTTATCAGGCACTGAATTATGTGTCTGGGGTGATTCCAAACATTTTACAACCATGATGTCAGTTACTCATCACACACAGCAGCTTTATGAGATAGGTTCTATTTTTGTCCCCACTTTCAAGATGAGGAAATGGAGGCTTAAGAGGTTAGTTGACTTTCTAAAAGTCACCCGGTTAATGAGTAGTGGTCCCCCACTGAGTCTAATTCCAGAACTCTGAGACTTAAAATTTCCTCTTTCCACAAAGCTCATGGTCTCAGAAACATCTTGCTTTCTGTAGTCATTCTTGTCTCTGTCCCATATAGACCCACCTAGCCACAGAATGCAGCTCCTTCTCCATGAATCCCCCAGACACCACTATCAAGAGGATGTTACACGTAGAAGCCTTTTGGAAGGAAGGGATCACATGACTCACAATCTAATCAACAATTTATTTTTCTTTAAAGATTTTATTTATTTATTTGACAGAGAGAGAGAGACAGCGAGAGAGGGAACACAAGCAGGGGCAGAGGGACAGGGAGAAGCAGGCTTCCCGCTGAGCAGCAAGCCCGATGCGGGGCTCGATCCCAGGACCCCGGGATCATGACCTGAGCCGAAGGCAGACGCTTAACGACTGAGCCTCCCAGGTGCCCCTATAATCAACAATTTAAAAGGAACAGTATACATCCCCATCCACTGCCATTATCCCGAACTGTCCAAATTTATTCATGTTGCCTGTCATGTTTTACTTCTCCTTTCTCTTACCCCATACATTATACTCACCTTCTTTTCTTCTTTTTTAAAAGATTTATGTATTTTTTTTAAAGATTTTATTTATTTATTTGAGAGAGAAAGAGAGTAGAAGCAGCAGGAGGGCCAGAAGGGGAGGGAGAAGCAGACTCCCCGCTGAGTGCAGAGCTGGACTCCCGAGCTGGATCCCAGGACCCTGAGATCATGACCTGAGCCAAAGTCAGCTTAACCAACTGAGCCATCCAGGTGCCCCTATTTCTTTCTTTTTTTAGAGGAGGGGAGAGGAGGGGCAGAGGTAGAGGGAAAGAGAGAATCTCAAGAGAAAGAGAGAGAGAGCAGGGAGAGAGAGATTCTCAAGCAGACTCCTCACTGAGTGTGGAGCCCAACTCTGGGCTTGATCCCATGACCCTGAGATCATGACCCAACCCGAAATCAAGAGTCAGAAGCCAAACCAACTGAGCCACCCAGGCTCCCCTCACCTTCCTTTCTTCTTACACCATCTCCACCTGACCCCCATTTTTCAAAGTCAACCTTTAGTATAATGAGAACTGTAATTCTTTGTTTCATTCTCTCCTTTCACACACAATGCCATGAGCTGGGGTGAGGGGTGTGTGGTTCACCATTCAAACTCAAATATGCCATCAAGACATTCTTCTAAACACAGAGTCATCTCCCTGAACACAAATAATGCTCCTTTTCTTGATGCAAAAATCTCTGCAGTCAGTTCTTATTTTAAACAGAAAGGTTTTCTTTCTCTTGTCATTATACCGAAGCCTATGAAATTCACTACCTTCTTTATTTCATATAATTTGCAACACTTGATCGATTATACCTGATTTGGACATTTGACATTAAACAACAGCATTGTCAAAATAAAGCAGGTGCCCTAAAACCACTGAACCATCTGCCTGAGTGTTATAGGTTGAATTGTGTGGCCTCCCCTAAAATCTGTATGTCCTAACCCCTAGTACCTCAGCATGTGACCTTATTTGGAGATAGGGTCTTTACAGAAGTAATCAAGTTAAAATCGGGTCTTTAGGGGGGGCCCTAATCCAATCTGACTGGTGATCTTACAAGAATAGGAAATTTGGACACAGACACCGAGGGGAAAACAATGTGAGGACACAGGTAGAAGAAAATCTCTAAGTCAGAGAGAATTGGTACAAATCCTTCTTTCATACCCCTCAGAAGGAAACAAGCCTGCCAACACCTTGTCCTTAGACTCCTGGCCTCCAGGACCATGAGACAGCGAATTTATGTTCAAGCCATTCAGCAAGTGCTACTTTGTTATAGCAGCACTAGCAAACTAATATAGTACAAATTCTTCAGCTTGGAATTCAGAGACCACCAAAATGTGGATCCAGCAGCTCTCTTCAGTCTTCTCTTCCCCTATAGCTCTTTGACTACTGGAAGCTCCAGGCAAACCACACCTCTTGCTGTTCCTGCACTTGGCTCCAACCCCTACCCCAGACAAGCCTGGGCTCAGGCTCTGCCCTCTTGCTTAGAATGCTATCCTTTAGGGTCCATCTCAAATGCCACCTACTTCATAAAGACTATTCTAAGTCACCCACCTAGAAACTCTGAGGTCAACCAGACAGATCTAGATTTGAATCTAGCTCCATTGCATACTGGCTGTGTGGTCTTAGACACGACGCTAAACAGAGTTTTCCATGGGCATGAGAAAAGTTCCCACTTCAGTAAGGTAAGTGTGGTGGGGACTGAGTGAGATGATGCAGGTAAGGCACTCAGCATAGTGCTTGGCGCAGAGAAAGCATTCTGAAACTACAAGTTTCGTTATTTCTTTAATCTGAACCCCGATGGCATTTTTTTCCCCCAATGGCATTTTATATAAATCTCTCTTATGCCACTTACCAAATTCTGTCTTGTCTTGTTAGGGGGCTTAATCAGCTAAATCACTACTGACTTAAAACAATCACTCACCATCTCCCACAGAATCAAAAGAGAGCTTTCACTGTGTCAGTCCTCGCTCTATGCAGGCCAGGTGAGGTTTCCACCCGTGAGTAAAATTCAGCCCCAGGCTCCACACCTGGTGATGCCCTTCCGTCAGTTCCTTTAAGTGTCAACTCTGCAACCCTACTTTCTATTCACCCACCACAAGGGACCCACCAGCTTTGGTTTCCTGGAGGCTAACCAGCAGGTTTTCATTCCAGAGTCACCTTAATCAACTTTATATTATAGGTCTTTGTCAGTGAAGAACTCCAGCAGAGAGACCTGGGCTTTCTCCCCAATGCCACTATCACCTGTGGGTCTGACCTTGGGTAAATTATTTGACCTCCGTAGGACTCACTTTACTTATCTGTAAAATTAAGATGGGGCACCTGGAGGGCTCAGTTAGAAGAGCATGTAACTCTTGATCTTGGTGGTCGTGAGTTTGAGCCCCACATTGGGTGTAGAGAGAACTTAAAAATAAATAAACTTTAAAAAGATAAAAATTGGGGCGCCTGGATGACTCAGTCGGTTGGGCATCTGACTCTTGATATTGGCTCAGGTTATGATTTTGGGATCCTGGGATCGAGCTCCACATTGGGCTCTGTGCTGAACATGGAGTCTGCTTCTCCCTCTGCCTCTGCCCCTGCTTCACTCTCAAGTAAATAAATAAAATCTTTTTAAAAAAAGATGCCATTATCATGATATTTCTTCTAATTCTTAGTAGATTATAAGCTCCTTGAGGACAGGAAGTATGTGCACATAGTATACTCTATAGAAGTCCGTTGAATTAAGTTCTGAATTTTGATGTAAACAACCCTGAAATGCTCATATCCACAGCATTTATCTTGGGGAAAAACCATGTTTCTGTATGAAGTTAGAAGAGAGAAGTACAGTTTTTTAGATAAGAACAAGTTTAAGGGACACCTGGCTGGCTCAGTCGGTTGAGCATCTGCCATGGGCTGAGGTCATGATCCCAGGGTCCTGGGATCGAGTCCCGCATCAGGAGCCTGCTTCTCCCTCTGTCCGCCACTCCCCCTGCTTGTGCTCTCTCTCTCTGACAAATAGATAAAATCTTAAAAAAAAAAAAAAAAAAAAAAAAGAACAAGTTTAAGCTACAATACTATCTACGGAGCTAACAAAATGGGTTGGAACTATTTAGGGTGTTTTCCCTATTCACAGAACCAATGAAAAGTGTTGAGAAATAATTTACCACGTTGTTTTATCTGAGCTTCATTTTCACAGGAGAAAAATATGACCACTTAAAATTTTATAGTCTTTTCCAGGTGATCTGTGGCCAGATCTGGTAACATGAACTAGCCTCTATTTTTAATATCCTTTTTTTTTTAATCTTTGGCATTGTCAATGCACTTTTCCTCTCAGAGAGATTCACAAGAAAAAAAGCCTTTATGATATAAAGTTACAAATCCCAGGGAGAAACTGAGCCAGGGCAGTTGCCTGGTAAATAGCGTGGGGTCTCGGGGCTACAGTATTCCAAGGGGGCCCATGTGAAAACCTAAACCCCTAAGGCACTTTTTTTAACCTCAGTGGATAAAGCTGAGGAGGAAGAGAAACAGCAACAACAAAATGTCATTTCCACGCTAAAAGCAATTTCTTTCTAGTGAGTGGTGGAGTTGCCAATGCTCCTTTGAAGCGGACTCTTCCTTTGTTCTGAGAAAAAAACACCCAGATGTTAAACAAAGATTCTCTCCTGAAATGAAAATGGGAATTCAATTTCCTCATTTAGGGATGATAATGTTCAAGGTACCCTGTATGGGGCGCCCGGCCGGCTCAGTTCATAGAACATGTGACTCTTGATCTCTAGAGGTCATGAGTTCGAGCCCCATGTTGAGTGTAGAGCTTACTTAAAAAATAAAAGATAATAAAGGTGCCCTCTTTGGAAAGCAGAGCTGCATTTCTGCTCAGCAGGGTACTTTGGGGGAAAATGTGTCTCTGGCACAAGAGGGAGAGGTGATAAAGCCAGCCAGGTGTCCCTTAAACTTGTTCTTATCTAAAAAACTGTACTTCTCTGTTCTAACTTCATACGGAAACATGGTTTTTCCCCAAGATAAATGCTGTGGATATGAGCATTTCAGGGTTGTTTACATCAAACCTGCCTGGTTCTCTGGACTCAGTCTAGGTCTTGTGTTTAGAGGAGCATCATAGGCGCGTTGCAACTCTTTCCAGAAAAGATTTTATAAGATTCTATGCCTAAGGGCAAGCTGCTTTGGGCCCCAGATGACAAAATGTGACAGAGTTGGGAAAAAGACAATTCTCTTGGCCTTTTCATTCATTCAATTCATTCAAACAAATACTTACTGAAAACCTACTTTGCATTATGCTCTGTGCTACGTGCTAGAGAGAGAGAGTAGTGAACCAGATATTCTTGGGGCCTCTCTTCACATCCCTTACATTCTGATGGTATATGATTCATCTACTGTTGCAATAACAAATCACCCCAAAATTTAGGGGCTTAAAACAGCAAATATTTCTTAGCTCACAGTTTTGGTGGATCAGGAATCTGGTGGTGGCTTAGCTGATGCCCCCATCTCAAGTCTCTCATAAGGCTACAACCGAGGTGTCCACCAGGGTTGTAGTCACCTCAAGACTTGATTTGGGCCGGATCTGCTTCCAAGCTCACTCATATGGCTGATGGCAAGGCTTCAAATCCTTCTCAGCTATTGGCCAGAGACATCAGTCCATTGCCACAAGGACCTCCCCTTAGGGCTAATAAAAAGATGGCAGCTGGCTTCCCCCAGAATGAGAGATCAGAGAGGAAGAGAGGCAAGAAGAAAGTCAGAGTCTTTTTGTGACATAATCTCAAAAGTCACATCCATGATTTGTGTGAGATTCTGTTCATTAGAAGCAAGTCAAGTAGGTTAAGCCGAATGCAACCTACGGTTCGTTCCATAAGGGCACGAATGCCTGGAAGCTGGGATCATTGGGAGCCATCATAGACATTACCTAACCACAGGCAAGGTCAAACTCTCCTCTGGCTCCCCAAAGAGCCGTTGCCATTGGGAATGTATCTTTTCCCATTTTATCCCGAATTTGTTTTTCACTGGTATGGCAGGGGAAATCTACTGTTTGTGGGGAACAGGTATCACTCATCATCAGAATCTGTTCAAGGTCTAAAAACGGGTTGACTAACAAATTTTCTAAAAGCAGGAGCCTACAGTACATTGTTTTAAAAGAAAATAATGCGGAGCTCCTGGGTGGCTCAGTTGGCTAAGCATCTGCCTTCGCCTCAGATCATGATCTCCGGGTCCTGGGATCCAGCAGCACCTGGCTCCCTGCTCAGCAGGGAATCTGCTTCTCCCTCTGCCCCTCCTCCCCCCTCATGCTCTCTCAAATAAATAAGTAAAATCTTTTAAAAAATAATAAAATAATAAAATATAATGTGTTCCCAACCCTCTCAATACCAATTTCCTCAGCTATCACTAACACACTCTGAGATACCTATGCAACCATCCACCAAAGATTTCAACATAATATAAAGCATTTAAGACAGTAATTACTTAACAGCTTAACCCTTAATGACCTCATTGGTGGGTATGTTTGCATGCAATATGCAATGACACGATAGAGCATCCGTTGCAATGATTTTCCTTCTGTGCTGCTAGGCATTGACCCTGAGATCATGACTTGAGCCAAAAATCAAAGAGTCAGACACTTAACCAACTAAGCCACCCAGGCACCCCCCCCAAAAATGAGTATATAAATTTAATGCAATTACAATTAGGATCCCATAATTTTTGTTTCCCTTATTTTTTTAAAGATATGATTTACTTACTTGACAGAGAGAGCACAAGCAAGGGGGGAGCAGAGGGAGGAGCAGAGAGAGAGGGAAAAGCAGGCTCCCCGCTGAGCAGGGAGCCCAAAGTAGGGCTCCATCCCAGGACCCCGAGATCATGATCTGAGCCAAAGGCAGACACTTAACTGACTGAGCCACCCAGGTGCCCCGTGTCTCTCTTATTTTATAAACAGAGTACATGATCTTAATGCTTCAATGGAAAAATAAATGTCTAAGAATAGCTAATAAAGTTGTAGAAAATAAAACCAGTATGTGATAGCTGTTTTTGTTTTTTTTTTTAAGGTAGGCTCCAAGCCCAACATGGGGCTCAGACTCAGGACTCTGAGATCAAGATTTGCGTGCTCCACCGACCAAGCCAGCCAGCTACCCTTATGTGATATCTGCTTTAAAAGATTTTAAATATAGGGGCGCCTGGGTGGCTCAGTTGGTTAAGTGACTGCCTTCAGCTCAGGTCATGATCCTGGGGTCCCAGGATTGAGTCCTGCATCGGGCTCCCTGCTCGGTGGGGAGTCTGCTTCTCCCTCTGACCCTCTCCCCTCTCTCTCTCATTCTCTCTCTCTCAAATAAATAAATAAAATCTTTAAAAACAAAAAATAAAAGATTTCAAATATATCCTGAAGCCATTATAAACAAAATGGTATGATATTGGCATAGGAATAGACTAATAGATCAGTGGAACAAAACAAAGTGTAAAAATAGAGACAAGTATATGTGGGTCTTTGATATATGACAAAGCTGGTAATTCGATTCAGTAGAAAAGGGGCAATTTATTTAATAAAAAGAGACTGGCACAATTCCCTACCAATCTAGAATAAAATTAATTTAAACTCTCTACAATATGCCACTTTAAAAAATTTGAGACATAATAAAAACATAAGTTTAAACACTAAAACCAAAAAATTACAAGAACTTTTAGACAAACACATGTTTAATTTAGCAGTTTTGGAACTCTTTTAAGGGATATGGAACACCCAGAAGCTATAAAGAAAAATTTAAACTTATTTACTATGTGCTTTTCTTTTTAAACATTTCCATGGAAGAAAATACCATAAAGAAGGACAAATGATACACTGAGAAATAAAACTTACTATACATATGCCAGATAAGAGGTCAATATCTGTAAGACTCAAATAGCTCCTTGAAACTGATAAGACAAAAAACATAGTAGGAAAATTAATGAAGAATATGAAGTGGAAATCCAAATGGTAATTAAACAACAGCAGTTCGAGAAACACAAATTAAAAACAAAATAACAAGGTATTTCTCACCCATTAGATTGGCAAAATTTAAGTACCAAAACCTACTGCTTATGTTCATCTGACTGTTTTCAGCCTTTTGGGAAAGCAATCTGAGAATATCTATAAAAATTACAACTACACATACCTTTTGTCTCAGCAATTCCACACCTGTGACTCTGTCCCCAAGAAATATAAATACCAGTTTAAGGAGACTTACACAAATACATACACAATGATGTTTATAGCAGAAAGAATGCCCTTCCACAGAGAAATAAGTGAATAAATTGTATATCCATACCATGGAATACTGTGCAGACAGTAAAAGGAATTAATTAGATCTTACCATTCAAGTCGGAGATCTCACTGTTGAGCAAGAAACATAAGAGACAAAAAAAGTTTATCACATGATACTTCTTTAAAAATGAATAATGGTTTTTAGGGGCGCCTGGGGGGCTCAGTCATTAAGAGTCTGCCTTCGGCTCAGCTCATGATCCCAGGGTCCTGGGATCGAGCCCCGAATTGGGCTCCCTGCTCGGCAGGAAGCCTGCTTCTCCCTCTCCCATTCCCACTGGTTGTGTTCCCTCTCTCGCTGTGTCTCTCTGTCAAATAAATAAACAAAGTCTTTAAAAAAATAAAAATGATAAAAAATAAAAAATAAATGAATAATGGTTTTTAATCCTCTATATGTGTCTGTTTAGAGGAGCATCACAGGCACGTTGCAACTCTTTCCAGAAAAGATTTTATAAAATTCTACGCATAAGGGCAAGCTGCTTTGGGGCCCAGATGACAAAATGATTATTTTTAACATAGTTATATGAACCTGAATAAAGAGCTAAAGGATATACACACCCAGTCACTAACACTGGTTATGCAGTGGAGAGTAACAAGCAAACAATCAAGAACTGTAAACTTAAGGGGCTCCCGGCTGACTCAGTCTGAAGAGTATGAGACTCCTGATCTCAGGGTCATGAGTCCAAGCCCCATGTTGGGTGTGGAGAATACCTAAAAATAAAATCCTTAAAAAATGGGGCATCGGGGCGCCTGGGTGGCTCAGTCGTTAAGCGTCTGCCTTCGGCTCAGGTCGTGATCCTAGGGTCCTGGGATTGAGCCCCGAGTCGGGCTCCCTGCTCTGCGGGAAGCCTGCTTCTCCCTCTCCCACTCCCCCTGCTTGTGTTCCCTCTCTCACTGTGTCTCTGTCAAATAAATAAATAAAATCTTTAAAAAAAAAATGGGGCATCTAGGTGGCTCAGTCAGTTAAGCGTCGGACTCTTGATTTCAGCTGAGTGTGGAGCCTGCTTAAGATTCTCTCTCCTGCAAGCCGGTGCAGCCATTCTGGAAAACAGTATAGAGGTTCCTCAAAAAGTTGACAATAGAGCTACCCTACAACCCAGCAATTGCACTGCTGGATATTTACCCCAAAGATACAAATGTAGGGATCCGAACGGGTACGTGCACCCTAGTGTTTATAGCAGCAATGTCCACAATAGCCAAACTATGGAAAGAGTCTAGAGGTGCATCAACAGATGAATGGATAAAGAAGATGTGGTATATATATACAATGGAATTTTATGCAGCCATCAAAAAAACGAAATCTTGCCATTTGCAATGACATGGATGGAACCAGAGGGTATTATGCTAAGTGAAATAAGTCAATCAGAGAAAGACAAGTATCATATGATCTCACTAATATGAGGAATTTGAGAAACAAGACAGAGGATCATAGGGGAAGGGAGGAAAAAATGAAACAAGATGAAACCAGAGAGGGAGACAAACCACAAGAGACTCTTAATCTCAGGAAACAAACTGAGGGTTGCTGGAGGGGTGGGGGGTGGGAGGGACGGGGTGGCTGGGTGATGGACATTGGGGAGGGTATGTGCTATGGTGAGCACTGTGAATTGTGTAAGACTGATGAATCACAGACCTGTACCTCTGAAACAAATAATACATTATATGTTAATGAAAAAAAAGAAGATAGTAGGAAGGGAAAAATGAAGGGGGGGAATCGGAGGGGGAGACGAACCATTAGAGGCTATGGACTCTGAGAAACAAACAGGGTTTTAGAGGGGAGGGGGGTGGGGGGATGGGTTAGCCTGGTGATGGGTATTAAAGAGGGCACATTCTGCGTGGAGCACTGGGTGTTATATGCAAACAATGAATCATGGAACACTACTTCAAAAACTAATGATGCAATATGGTGACTAACATAACATAATAAAATAAAATTTAAAAAAAAAGATTCTCTCCCTCTCCTCCTACCCCTCCCTGCTCCCCCCACCCACGCATGCCTGCACTCTCAGAAACAAACAAACAAACAAACAAAGAAAAAATTGTAGGAATGCCTGGGTGTCTCAGTTGGTTGAGTGTCTGCCTTCGGCTCAGGTCATGATCCTAGGGTCGTGGGATAGAGTCCCGCATCAGGCTCCCTGCTCAGTGGGAAGCCTGCTTCTCCCTCTGCTTCTGCCCCTCCCTCAGCTTGTTCTCTCTCTCTGACAAATAAATAAGATCTTAAAAAAAAAAAAGAATTGTAAAATTGGGGCACCCGGCTGGCTCAGTCAGTAGAGCATGCAACTCTTGATATTGGGGTTGTAAGTTCGAGCCCCACATTGGGTGCAGAGATTCCTTAAAAATAAAATCCTTAAAAAATATATATAAATAAAAATAAAATCTTTTAAAAAAGAATTGTAAAATGGCATTTATGTGTAAATATACCCAAGAGATGAATGAAGGGATGGTAACCAATATATTAAGGACAGTTATCTCAGGGTGGTGAAATTCAGGTGATGATTTACTTTATTCTTTATATTTCTCTGTATTTTATTTTTGTTCACTGTGAATAAACGGGTGTTATTTTTTTTCTTTTAGACAGAGAGAGTGCTGGGGGGGTGGAAAAGGAAGGGGGCAGAGGGAGAGGGAGAAAATCTTAAGCAGGCTCCACATCCATCTCAGAGCCTAACGAGGGGCTCAATCTCATGACCCTGAAATCATGACCTGAGCTGAAATCAAGAGTCCAACCCTTAATCGACTGAGCCACTAAACATGTGTTATTTTTCCAACCAGAAAAAGAAGACATCTATTTTCATTGAATGAAAGACAGTTGGGAAGAAGAAAGTAGGGTTCAGTTTTTAACAGCTATGCATAGGTGGATCTGAAAACAGCTAGAAACAGAACACTGTAAAAGATACCGCAATAGTCTCTAGGTGCTATGGGGATGATAGGGGCCAGGATTATGGCTAATAAAAAAGAAAGAACAGGATATGTTTAAAAATTATTTCAGATAAGGGATTAAGAAGGTTTAGCAATTTGGAGGTACATATGTGTGTACACACCTACCACTTCAAAGCTTTATATCAGTAGCCTACAAGGGAGGGGTTTTTTCAGCTTCGGGATTAACAAAAAATGTAGTATTGGGGAGCCTGGCTGGCTCATTCGGTAGAGCATACGATGCTTGATCTCGGGGTTGTGAATTCCAGCCCCACACTGGGTATATGGTTTACTTAAAAATAAATAAACAACAAATTTTTTTCTTTTATTTGAGAGAGAGAGAATGAGAGATAGAGAGCACGAGAGGGAAGAGGGTCAGAGGGAGAAGCAGACTCCCTGCCGAGCAGGGAGCCCGATGTGGGACTCGATCCCGGGACTCCAGGATCATGACCTGAGCCGAAGGCAGTCGCTTAACCAACTGAGCCACCCAGGCACCCAATAAATAAAAATTTTTTAAAAACAAATGTAGGATTAGGGCGCCTGGGTGGCTCAGATGGTTAAGCGTCTGCCTTCGGCTCAGGTCATGATCCCAGAATCCTGGGATCGAGTCCCGCATCGGGCTCCCTGCTCCTTGGGAGCCTGCTTCTCCCTCTGCCTCTCTCTCTCTCTCTCTCTCTCTCTCTCTCTCTCTGTGTCTCTCATGAATAAATAAATAAAAATCTTTAAAAAAAATAAAAATAAAAAATAAAAAAATAAAAACAAATGTAGGATTAACCCATAAAACCGTATATATTTAAGGTGTACAACTTGATGTCTTCACATATACACTATGAAATGATCACCACAATCAAGCTAATTAACATATTCAACACCTCACATAGCTACCATTTTCTTTTATTTTCTTCTTTAGTATTTGTGGTGAGAACACTTAAGATCTACCTTCTTGGGGCGCCTGGGTGGCTCAGTTGGTTAAGCGTCTGCCTTTGGCTCAGGTCATGATCCCAGGATCCTGGGATCGAGTCCCGCATCAGGCTCCCTGCTCAGCGGGGAACCTGCTTCTCCCTCTGTCTCCTGCTCCCCCCGCCTGTGCCCTCTCTTGCTCTCTCAAATAAATAAAATCTTAAAAAAAAAAAAAAACACCCTTCTTAACATCGAGTATACAATAGAGTATTATTAACTACAGTCACCATGCTGTACATTAGATCCCCAGAACTCATTCATCCTGCATTACTGAGACTCCGTACCCGTTGACCAACATCTCCCCGTGGAGAGAAGCAGGGAAATTCTTTAGTTGTGTGGGTCTCTGGAACCGTTGTCCCTGGCACTGAGGTTTCTGCCTCCTCTAATATTCAGTAAATTTGTTCCCATCAGCACTGTGAGCAGCGTTACATTATTTATCCTTTCACTAACAACCTCAACAGTCCTTAGTCAAATATATTTCCTTTGCTCAAAGGAGAAAAAGGGGAAGTTTTTATTTTTGCTCAGTGGGGTAGGGAACTACTCTAGTAGACTTTGCGTTGGGGTCATTTTTATCAATTCAGCCAATGTACAAATTCTAATTAGTTACCTACTCATGTATGCCTATAGGAATGTACGGGAGTGCATAGATGTTTGCTTTTTCCATCACCTTACCTACCTGTGTACCTATCTATTTACTTAAACCATTGCTTATTCGAGAAAGGATTTTAAGGGGTCATTAAATATACAACATTTTGTACTTTCAAGAGAGCTACTTCTTGAAAAATAAGTTCTTTCGGCCTTTACTTTCAGGCCATGTCTCTCTCTGTGTAAGGACCAGGAAATAGCATTATCAATCTGGTGACTTTGGCTAACCCAAGAGCTAAAGTGAGTCTTCTGAGAATCGCTCCCATCTATCACTGTACAAAGGATCGTGAAGATGGTCAAACAGCCCCAAATCCCTTGTGGGACAGCCAATTCGGTCAATAAATGCTTGCTGAACTGAGCGTTATAGTTAATGTAAACAGACACTGAACAACCCCCATTGCAAAAGCAGGTTGAAAAGGAGATAATCATCCCTAAAGTACTCCGAAGTCAGGCAATCACGTTCAGAACTGAAAGGCGTCTGTGCTGACCCAATCCTGTCCATCTCCAGCAAATCTTTTGCTTCTGCCTACAGCATGCCTTTCCACATCCCCACTGGCCCCTGCTTCTTGCTCGTGAAGGCAGCTTGATAGACTGGACCCAGAGAGGCCCGAGTTCAAAGCCTCACTGACAATGACTAGATTCATGGCCTTGAGTCACTCGGTCTTTCTGAGCTTCAGTGGCCTCATCTGCAAAACAGAAACAGTGATACCTAGATCACGAGTTCCACTGTAGGTCAAGTACATGGCTCTTGGCTCTGATTAATGTTAATTCACTCCCTTCCCCCTTCTTTGCCTTGAGAAATCCTACTTATTCTTCAAGGCCCACTAAAAATGTCACCTCCTTTATGACACCTTCCCTCACCCTCTTTACAGATTTAATCACTCCCTCCTCTGCACATTCATAGCACTCTGATCAGACCCCATGAGACCACTTTCCACATTAAATAGAATTCATAGGGCACATGGCAGGCTCAGGCAGAAGAGCATGCGACTCTTGATCTTGGGGTCATGAGTTCGAGCCCCACGTTGGGTGTAGAGATGACTTAAATAAAACTTTAAAAAAAACACATAAGTAGGTTTCATAGCTGTCTCAATAGATCAGATGCTTTTCGAGGGTATGATCTATATCATATTCATATTAATATGCCCCAGCATCTTGTAACAATGCCAGTACCTGGCCTATAATAGATACTTAGTAAATATTTGCCAGATGAGTGTTTAGCTATGGGCAAAGAAATGATATCAGTTCTATAGTTCAAATAAGTCTGGTGTCATGACCAAGTTAAGTGTCTTACTGTGGGGTTTTATTTGCCTGTGTCATCATTCATCTCCAGAGTTCTCAAAGAGGGTAAATAGACCTCTTGGCCAAAGGGGAACAAGTGTGTCTACTTGATTTAGAGTTTCAAAAGGCCTTTGACAACTAGGCACAATTCCAAGGGAAACATTTCCTGCCGCCACAGCTTCTCCAACCCTGCAGGCTGAAATCCCATCCCCCTCAACGGGTCTCTGCTATCACTTCCTTCAGGAACCCCTTTTTCTTTTCTTTTCTTTTTGTAAAAAATTTTATTTGACAGAAAGACACAGCGAGAGAGGGAACACAAGCAGGGGGAGTGGGAGAGGGAGAAGCAGTCTTCCCACGGAGCAGGGAGCTCAATGCAGGGCTCGACCCCAGGACCCTGGGATCATAACCCGAGCCAAAGGCAGATGCTTAACGACTGAGCCACCCAGGCGCCCGGGAACCCCTTTTGCATTCTTCCAAACTCATGGGGCTCCCCTCTCCTTTGAATGGCAAGGGCTTTATGCCTGTCCTCTCTTGTGGCACCGTATCATTTTCTCGGCGTATATTGGAGCACCCTGAATGTGTGTCTAATACCCCTACCAGGTAGAGAGCAAGAGGCAGGAACTGGATCTTACCTCTGGTGCCCCTACAGCGCCTACCACGAGGCTGAACACGTAACAGGCTAGTAATATGTAATCGACAGATTATGTAGATAAGTGCACTACTGGGTATAAGAGAGTGTGCGGGCAAAGCCCTGCTATCAAGGTCAGAAGTGAATCTCCCAGGAACACAGATATCAGAGAAAGAAAAAAGGGAAGGAAGGGACCCGCTTTTGTTGAGTGCCTCCTCCTTAAGCATTTTCATGTGCACGAAGGAAAAACTGAGCTGCACGTCTGCTATGTGCTAGGCTCTGTGCTACATAGTTTGATATACCTTGTCTCATCTGGTTCTCCCAACAACAAAGAGGAGCTGCCTTACTTCTCCCCAGTATTTTTTCCCTTTCAACAGATGTGTATATTCAGCATCTTCTATTATTTCAGACCCAAAGCCAAGGAAAAGGCACAGAACCAAAGAGGTTCATGAGATGAGCAGAAAAGATATCCATGTAAACAGACAATCATAATACAGAGCAATAAGAAAATATTTTATAAAAGGCCTTTGAGAGGGTTCCACACTTAAGAAAAAAAAACATTTTTTAAAAGATTTTATTTATTTGAGAGAGAGAGAAAGAGAATGAGCAGGGGGAGGGGCAGAGGGAGAGGGAGAAGCAGACTCCCCACTGAGCAGCGAGCCTGACGCGAGGCTCGATCCCAGGACCCTGGGATAATGACCTGAGCTGAAGGCAGACGCTTAACCGACTGAGCCACCCAGGTGCCCCAAGAAAATTTTTTTCAATCCTAGTATGTTTATAGTATCATGACAATGTTTAAGTGTCCAGTCACCCTTCCTGAAACCCTATCCTTCCTCTATTACCTTTATTCTCAGATGATCTAGTCTCTTCACTATGATGATATAGACGACCCTGTCTGAGCAATCTAGCTGCCTTAAATCCCCTTCAAAGCCTGGCCCGAGATAACCTGAGGATCCCAAATTGAGAGCCTACACAGGCCAAGCGGGCCACAGAAGAGAAGGCAGCGGCTTCGTGGCAGATTGGAGGGCAAACACTGCATCTCAAGTGAGCAGTAGCTACTTGGTTCCAGCTGACCGTGACCGTGAACATCTGAAGGCCCAGAGCAGCCAGAACTTTGGGACTCTCAAGAGAAAGCAGAAATTTGGATTTTCAAAATGTAAAATCTCCTGGCTTTTTTTTTTTAAGTTTATTATTACTATTTTTTTTCATAATCTCTACACCCAGTGTGGGGCTTGAACTCACAACCCTGAGATCAAGAGTCGTATGCTCTTCCAGCAGAGACAACCAGGTGCCCCAAAATCTCCCAGTTGTTAACTGTTGACTCAAAATGCTTAGAATGTTGTATAGGCCAAATAAAACACAAACAGCGGTTTGTGTTCTTTAACACAAGCGAAGGGATACAAAAAATTAACTGTCCCGGATTTGACATCAATGTCCTGCACCTGCTAATGCTCTCTTGAACTCTGCATAGGAAAGCACTGCTATCATGACTTCCTGCTATCCTTGCCCTTAGCCCTGGCATCGGTGACTTCCTTTGAGACAAAGCCAGGGCCGTTTCCCAGCCCTTATATGCCTTGACCTCTACAGCATTTAGCCAGTGCCATCCTGAGTCCCTAGTTACTGCTGCGTCGGCAAGGCCAAGTTTGAATCTCTGTCTCCCCTGCTATGCCTTATAGCCACACCTTGCCATCTCCTGGACAGAAACTGGGGGTTTCTCCCGCACTTCCTAACTGGTCTCCCTGCATCGTGCTGGAGCATTCTGACTCCTCTTTCAATACTGTATTCTCAAAAACACAAACCTGATCATGTTGACTCCCTACTTAAAACCCTTCCTTAGTTTCCTGCTCTCTTGCGGCATGGTGTCCAAGGCCCTTCATGATCCAGCCTCTGCTTATCTCTCCAGCCTCGTGTCCAATCGCTGCACTTCCTAATTCCTTTCCTTGTGTCAACTGAGCCTTTGCAGCTATAGAAATGCCATGCCCTCTGATGCCCCAGTGCCTTGGCACTACTGTTTCCTCCGCCTGGAAAAACCAACTCCCAACCCCCTGATCCAAGGATACAACAACTACTCCTGTCACCCTCAGCTCAGATGGCAGTCTTCCTTGAACCAGCCCCACCTACACCCCCAACTACGTTGGCTGCCCCCCGGTACCCTTTGTGAAACCATCAGAGCGCTTATCTCACTACCCTAATTGTCTGGTTCCTCTGCTAAACTCTAAGTTCCTAAAAAACAGGAATTTATTTTTTTAAAACCCTGTATCCTCACTCTCCAGCTCAGTGTGCTGTATGACCCAGAGCCAACACTTGCTATTTGCCAAATGACTGTATTGATAAACGAGGGTCCCAATACTAAACAAATAAATAAATAAATAAATAAATAAATAACACACTTCCACTTCCCAGAGCAGCTGGGCATGAGACCAAACCATGGGACACATGGAAGAGGACCTGCAGGACTTAGGAAGAAAAGTATAAAAACCCAGAGTGGTCAAGAACAGCAACGATCTCTAAGCCACACTGAGTTCAAGGTTTCCCTGAATTGCTTAGGGAAGAGGAAATTGGAAATTCACATTAGAATCCAACAGGATAGGAGCTGTAGTTTGATAGAGATAATATGCTTCAGTTTAAATTACACGAAAAGAATTTATAATCCTTGGCTACATCGAGTCATTTCAGCCAAGTCTTTTTGTTGTCTTCAAGTACAGTTAGCAGGACCGCAAGGAACCCACTTGATGCACGCAGTTAAGGTTTGGGTGCCCAGGGGCGCCTGGGTGGCTCAGTCGGTTAAGCATCTGCCTTCGGCTCAGGTCATGATCCCGGGGTCCTAGGATCGAGCTCCGCATTGGGCTCCCTGCTCATTGGGGAGTCTGCTGCTCCCTCTGTTTGTGCTCTCTCTGTCAAATAAATAAATAAAATCCTTAAAAGAAAAAGAAATCTGGCTCAAGCCTCCATGTTTCCCAGAACTCCTATTTCCAGACCTTCCATCAGCCTGAGGGAGAAAGAGCAAAGGAGGCTAGCAAGAGCCCAGCTCCTTACATGCCTCGGTTTCCCCAGTGGGGGGCCCTGGGGGTATCGCGGGCACCCGCTGGCCACACCGGTCTTCCTCTGCAGTTGCTGGTATCCATCCGCTCCGACCGTGACCTCCGCTCAGCTCTGATGCCCCGGCCCCGAGCCTCTGTGTATTCAGGTAACAGAAACTGACACCCACAGCAGTGATGTGACTTGCCCTAGGACCCCAAGGAAGCGAGGGGGCAGATCCGGAACTCAACACCAGATTTCAGATTGTCAGTGAAGACTTCTGTCTGCTACACGGGCCATCTCCCCAAAGGGAGCAGACACTGGGGACATGTAGAACAGTATTTTATTCCACAAAGTGCTTTGGCTGCTGCAGCTTTGCATATCACCTACTCAACTATGCCACTCTTTGTCAGAGCTGTAAGGTGGAATCTCAACATCCTCAGAGTGTGGAGAAATTTTGAAATCAAAAAGACTGCAGGAAAAGAAATAAAAAGACATCCAGATACCTAAAGGGGAAAATTAGAGGCCATGCACTGCTCTGGAAAGAGGGTGTGAGACAAAGCACAAAATAATGTATCAGCAAAACCACTTCTCTTAATTCTAGCTCCAGCAGCCCCTTGCAACAGAAACATTGCAAAGGCTGCTCCTGGGGAGCGCCCGGGCGAGCAGTCAGTCCAGCTCACGGAAAGGGCAGGCGTAGAAGTCACAAGCTGTTAGCTTGAAGGGAACAGAGGACTACAGCTCTAAGCAGGAAGTGACAGAGCCCTTAGTCAATCTGGAGAGATTAACTGTGTCCTCATTAATTTCGCTTCGTTATAGTCCAGTAAGCATTGTCAAGGGTTTTAAAGCAGATCATGACAGTGGCGCTGGGCCGTGCAATGCTGCAGAGATCAGGTGGCTGAGCGGTGTCTCAGGAAGAGAAGGTAGCACAGGGCTATTTAATGGATATTTTATAAATATAACACCTGTAGGGGCGTCTGGCTGGCTCAGTCAGAAGAGCACGCGACTCTTGATCTTGAGGTCATGGGTTCGAGCCCCATGCTGGATGTAGAGATTACTAAAAAAAATAAACTTTTAATTAAAAAAAATATATGTATATATATAATGCCTGTAGATGAGAGAGTGTTGTATGTGTGCAATCATCTATAGGCATTTTATCTATAAAGTATCCATTCAATAGCCCTGTAGGGTCTAGTTCACAGTAGACACTAAATTAAGTTGACATAATATTAATAGCGAATACTTACTGAGCATTTTTTCATGTATTATCTCCTTTAATCCTCCCATTAACCCTGTGAAGCCTGCACTATCATTGTATTCATTCTACTGCTGGCACAGAAAGGTGAAATGACTTGCCCAGGGTCACACAGCTAGTAAGTAACTGAATTAGAGACTCACCCAAGGCTTCTCCCATCTCTGGCTTTGATTTCTGCCTAAATACATTCTTCTCTACTTCTGAAAGAGACTGAAACATAAAGAGTTTTTTCTTTATTTTTTTATAGTATAGCTTCCAGGGGCACCTGGCTGGCTTAGCCGGTAGAGCATGCGACTCTTGATATCTGGGTCATGAGTTCGAGCCCCACGTTCGGCGTAGAGCCTACTTAAAAAAAAAAATAGTATAGCTTCCATTTATTGAGCAGGTACTATATACCAGGCACTATTCCAGGTCCTGTAGTATTTCATCTAACCCTTACAATGACCCAAAGAGGTATGTACTATTTAACATCTGCAAGTTACAAATGAGGATATTGAGGCCCAGAGTGGTAGAGTAACAAACTGATCACAAACACAGGGAGAGAAAATGGTAGGCTTGGAAAGCCATGTGAGAGATTACAGAAGGAATCTCCTTACTTAGAGTCACAGTTGATACAATCAGCCAGTAGTGTGCTGATGAATAACAACTGGATCTCCAGCAAAAAAAGAAAGGGCCCTCAGCTCCAGACAGGCAAGATGGAGTAAGCACACTCTGCCCTGTCTCACCCAGTTAATGCTGCTATAAAACCAGGACCAATTCATGCAGCAGCTATTTGAAGATGCTGAAAAGTACACGGTAACTGGCAGACTGAAGAAAAAAATCAGAAGGGTGCCTGGGTGGCTCAGTTGATTAAGCATCTGCCTTCGGCTCAGGCTGTGATCTTGGGGTCCTGGGAATGAGCCCTGCATGGAGCTCCTTGCTCATAGGGGAGCCTGCTTCTCCTCTCCCTCTCCCTCTCCACCCCCTCACCCTCCCCCCCTGCTCATGTGGGTGCACATTCTCTCTCTCAAATAAATAAAATCTTAAAAAGAAGAAAACCAGAATCCAAAGTATCACCAAATTAGTGGTGTTTACCATTTTCCCCCTGCAGTATTCCCCAGCCTAAACAAAACCCGAAAGCAGGCCTCGGCATGAACACAGAAAGCTCCAGGAGAAACCCTCTAGTCCTGGCTCCAGGACCAGGAAAAGACATTCCTAATGGTCAGAAAGGTTTTCTTTTCTCTCTCTCCATTCTCTCTTGGCTCGGACGCCAGACAAGTCAGCCGCAATGGTGGCAAAGGAGCTTGCATGGGCCAAACCTTTCCTCTGTGATCAGCGGAGCTGTGATCCCAACAGGGTGGGGCGAACCCCCATTGTTCTTTTGTGTTCTTCTGCCTGCCCACTGCTTGTGGGCATAGGCGCGGAAGTACAAATCAGAATGACGGAACTAAAACCCCCGATTTCTGGCTGGAGGATGAAAACACTGGGGAGTCCCAGAGAGTTGTCAAGTATTGAGGAGATTGCAGAGAGGGAGGAGCTCAGGAAAATGACCTCATAGGGTCGTTTATGAACTCCTGAGCTTTGCCCCCAGTCTGACCCTAATCACCCTGAACCTAATGACCGCGACAAAAACTTTGAGAACTGGACCGCAAGAGAGATCACGGTCCAGGTCCTATACTGACCACTGGGTGGCCCATAATTGAGATCCAAACAGCAATGTAAAGGCTTTGAAAATCAAACTAAAATTGGAACTACAGCCCACAGAGAAACTGGGTTAGAAATTGCAGCCCAAACCTACCCAGGTTGATTGTCTGCTAAATATTAACATCTTTTATAGGACTTAACACCTAGAGTCTTATGAACACAATAATCAAAATGTCCAGGATGTAATCTAAAAAATATTCAGCATACAAAAACAGGAAAATCTCAATTCACAAGAGAATAGACAACCAACAGATGCCAATGTCAGAATGACACAGATGTTGTAATTATCTGACAATTTTAAAACAGCTATTATAAAAATGCTCAAGCAAAGCACTCATGAACGTTTCTGAAGCAACGTGAAAAATGTAAGGTCTCAAAAAAAGAACAGAAGATACAAAGACATGTAAAGTTTCAAACTGAAAAATACAATAACCACAATTAAAAACCCACTCTATGGGGTCAAGAGCAGATTGCAGAGGACAGAGGAAGGAGACAATAAGCTTTAGATCCACAGAAGTTATCCATTCTGAACAAGAGGGGAAAAAAAAAAACAAAGACTGAAAAAATAAACGCCCCTGATTAGGAGTGTGCCAATTTCCATAGTGAAAATACTTCTATCCTGGCCAAAATCAAGGTTCCAACTGGACATCACTGAATGCAGAGTTGGGGAGAGATGCACATAATTTGGGTCTTACCCACAAACACCTCTCATCCCCCAAGGCAAAACCAGCAGTGGCAGAGTCTCCAACCTTCTAACACCACACTCCCGAGGCTGTTGATCCCCCTTTTAGACACTCCCAAGCCCAGCTAAGCTGCACAGGTGTTCTCCTCGACCTAATTTGAAATGGATAAGCCTGTGCAGGGGGCATACAATGAGACTGCTAGGGGCCAGTCCCTCAGGCGCCAGGGGAGGCCCACAGGTGTGAGACATTTCTAGGTAAATGAGCCGGGCTCAAGCCAACCCAGTATTTTCTCAAACTGACAGCCTGAGGGCTGACACAACTGGGAAAAATATAACCTAGCTGAGCAAGTCCCTGGGGCTTGTGACAAGTGACAAAGCGGGGCTTAGAATTGATCCTTGGGTTCCATATTTTCATTTTTGAGCTTTTTACCAAAAGCTGCTGGAACCTTCTGAATCCACCCCCATGTTAGGATTTTGCAGCACCCAGAAGTAAGGCTGGAAAGCAAGGTAGGCTGAAAGTTTCAAGGACAGGGGTCCCATTCCGCATAAGAATTGCTTATTTGACAAGGAGCAATTTCAAGGGTAGGGACATTTCTGAGATTTTTTTTTTAAGATTTTATTTATTTGAGAGAGAGAACGAGGGGAGGGGCAAAGGGAGAGAGAGAATCTCAAGCAGACTCCCACTGAGTGCAGAGCGCAAAGCGGGGCTCGATCTCAGGACCTGAGCTGAAACCAAGACTGAGCCACCCAAGCGCCCCAGTTCTGAGATTCTTAAACAAGGTTCCATTGCATCTAAGATCCACGATCCAGAGTTCCTCAAATGGCTTCTGACTGGTAGATCCCCAAAGCCACTAATATTCGCAAAAGGCCCTTTCTAACCCAACAATCTCATTTGCACACATTACGATGCACAGTTCCAGCGCATAAACGACTTTCTCAAGGTCACGCCACTAATGAGCTCAAACAAAAAGGGAGGTCTGACTCCCAGTCCCGTGCCTCTTTCTTGACCTCACACTACCTCTTACACTTCCTTCCCCACTCCCCCAACAAGATTTATCTGACCAGTGGTGGTAACAGCGATGAAAACCACTTCGTGTGGTTTGAGAATTACAAAACCAGCGAGTGGGGCCGGTCGCAGCTGAGTCAGGATCGCATCGAGGAGGGCAAGCTCTCGGGGTATTGTTGTTAAGTGAGCCAGAGAAGGCTAACTCATGCTGAACCGCGCGGAGTCTGGATGGTTCCCCTCCCTGAGATTAGCAGGCACGCCAGCCGCGGCTTTGAGAAGTGCTCGGGGTGCAGCTGCAGTGTGATTTCGGCGGAGCCCCGGGGAAAGCTCAGCGCCCAAGGTGGCCAGCACATCCTGGCTCCTCCCTGCCACGGCCCCGCCCCTGCAGCCCCACTGCGAGTCTGGCCAATTGTCTGACAAGGCAGCTGTGTGCGCCTGTTAATTACACCGTGGGGCACCAAAGGGCAGTGTCAGGCAGCTGCCTAGAGTATCAAATGACTGCTAGTGGAACAGGCCGGCTCTAAGGGTTCTCTTCGCAAGGTCGGCGCGCAGCAGCTGATTTCCCTCCCTCCCTCCCTCCTCTGGTCGGCGAAGCCCCCTTTAAAGTCCTATTATGAAGGCTGCAGTGATGGATTTTCAGTTAGGTTAGGATCCATAACGGGACTAGTGTTGCTGATCTTTCTGACATGCCTGGCTGGGATGAACGTCCATGTGATCTTAGGTAACAGCCCCTTAAAACCAACATACCCTTTGAATTAATGGACTTAGTCCCATCTGATTCGAATTAGTTGGAAGTATTAAAGCTGCTTCCAAAAATAATGATGGCCAACACTTAACGCGAGGCTCTCTATGTGCCAGGCCCTTGATGTAGACTAATTCATTTGCTCCTCGCGACAACCCCAGGTAGGGGCTATTATTGCTTCCATTTTACAAATAAAGAAACTGAGACTTTGAGGCTAAATAATTTTTTTATAAAAGATTTTATTTATTTATTTGACAGAGAGAGAGAGAGAGAGAGAGGGAACACAAGCAGGGGGAGTGGGAGAGGGAGAAGCAGGCTTCCCACGGAGCAGGGAGCCCGATGCGGGCCTCGATCCCAGGACCCTGAGATCAGGACCTGAGTGAAGGCAGACGCTTAACGACTGAGCCACCCAGGTGCCCCTGAAGCTAAATAATTTTGTTGAATATAACACAACCGGTACACAGCAGAGCTGATAGTCAAACCCAGGCAACGTGGCATCTCCAAGCTTTTAACTCCTCAAAGCTGATGGGCCAGGACCATCATTCAATATTTATCCAGCATCTGTAATGTGCACATATTGCTTCTTTTGTTCTACTTGCTACCTTTGGAGTCAAGTCGATGCAATAAGCATTTTCTGGGACTCTACTCCGTACAACGAGGGGAAAATTCACTTCTGAGTAGGGTGATCGCAGAAAGCTTCACGAAGGAGGCAGCTTTTGAGTTGGAACTTGAAAGATAGGTTCAGTTTCGCCTATCAGAGATCAGGGACGTCACGGGGCAAAAGGCCAACTGTGAGCAAACTCACACAGGTAGGGAATGTTCATAGGAAACAGTAAAGTTGGGAGGCTGGGCTGTTGGATGTGGGCCTGGATCACAAGGAGGTTTAGCCCCAATATGAAGGATGGGCTGATACACTGGGGAGGAAGAGGAGGAAGAAGAAAAGATAGGATGTACGTCTGTGTGTGTTTGTGTGCTTCTGTATGTGTATGAAATAAAGAGAAACCGGAGAAGCTGATGGTCCTTTATTCATGATTGTTTTTCTCTCCCCACCTCTTCTACCATGACTCTATCTGTCCATCCCATGAATAATGCACTGCTAAGCAAAGGCCTGATGCTGCTACATTCACAATTCCCTGCAAAGTAAAATCCAGGTGATCATGATTTAACTCGTGTTCCTCTAGAAACAAGATTAACTTCTTATAAAATTCTGATGGTGAACTGATGCTCCAGCTTCCTGAACACCCCCTGGGATGTAGCCACAATAGTGTATTTTCCACCATTTTACCCATTTTTATTTTCCAACATTTTGAAGCTTATTTCCTGTGGATAATCCCACCCCTTCTTCTATTTTCCTTTCTAAAAAACTGAGATATAGGGGCACCTGGCTGGCTCAGTCGGTAGAGCAAGCAACTCTTGATCTCAGGGTTGCGAGTTCAAGCCCCAAGCTGGCGGGAGAGTTTACTTAAAAAAATAAAATAAATTCAAATCTGAGGTATAATTTATAGAGAGTAAAGTTTACCATTTGTGATGTTAGTTTTGTGAGTGTTGACAAACCACGAACGAAATCAATATATAGAATAATTCCTTTGCCCTTCAAATTTCCTTCCTGCTGCCCCCTTTGTGGGCAACCTCTGCCCCCCTCCCACAGCTCCTGAAAACCACTGATCTTTTTTCTGTCCCTATAGTTGTGCCTTTTCCAGAATGTCACCGAAATGGAAACATAACAGTATATAGCGATTGGAACCTGACTTCTTTCACTTAGCATAAGGTATTGGAGCTTCATCCATATTGTTATGTGAATCAGGTGTTTGTTCCTTTTCATTGCTGAGTAGTATTCCATTTTATAGATGTACTACAATTCTTTTGACCATTCAGAAGTTGCAGGATATTTGGATTGTTTCCAGTTTTCAGCAACTTTGAATAAAGCCACTATAAACATCTGTGTACAGGTTTTTGTGTGAACAAAAGTTTTCATTTCATTTTAATAAATACGGGTCTGATAAAAGGCTTATACCAAGAATATATAAAGACCTCTGAAAACTCAATAATGGGGAAAAAGTAACCCAATTTTTAAAAAGGCAAAATATGGGTGCCTGGGTGGCTCAGTCAGTTAAGTGTCTGCCTTCGGCTTAGGTCATGATCCCAGGGTACCCGCTCAGCGGGGAGTCTGCTTCTCCCTCTCCCTCTGCCACTCCCCCTGCTTGTGCTCTCTCTCTCTCTCTGTCAAATAAATACAATCTTCTAAAAAATTTTAAAAAATTAAATTAAATTTAAAAAATAACATAAAAAAATGAAAAAGCCAAAATATTTGAAGAGACACTTCACCAAAAAAGACATACAGATGGCAAATAAGCACATGGAAAGATACTCAATATCACAAATCAGGGAAATGCAAACTAAAACCAAAATGACATACCATTGTGCATCTATTAGAATATTAGAATGTTTAAAAATGGACAATACCAAGTGCTGACGAGGATGCAGGCCAACAGAAACTCCCAAACATTGCTGGTGGAAATGCAAAATGGTACAGCCCCTTTGGAAAACAGTTTCGCAGCTGCTTATAAAGTTAAAAACATAAACCTACCATACAATCCCGCAATCCCACGCTCAGATATTTACTCAAGTGCTTTTCACTGAATTTTTGGGGATGGAATTTTTTTTCCTTCCTTCCGAATCAGACGAGGAATATAATCTCATTATTTTCTGATGAGTTGAGTTTAGCATTATAAGCACTATTGGATTATACTGGGATCCTGCTTTCACGTTTACCTTCCCCAAAAAGCTGAGTGTCTGTTTCATGGTACTTTTATGGGCTGTGTGCTGGGAATACATATAGAGAGGCAAGACGATTTCTATTGTTTTTTTTTATTTTTATTTTTTTTTAGAATAGACACATTTTATTTTTTATTGAAGTATAATTCACATACAATGTTATATGTTTCAGGTGTATGACATAGCGATTCCACATTCTGTACATGACCCAGTGCTCACCACGGAAAGGGTAGTCACCATCTGCCACCACACAATGTTATTACAATATTGACTACATTCCCCTTGCTGTACTTTTCATCGCCATGACTTGCTTATTTTATAACTGGAAGCGACTACCTCTTAGTCCCCTTCATCTATCTCACCCCTGCCCACCACCCACCTCCCCCTCCGATCGATCGTTCCTATTCTTAAAAGCAGAGATGCACTCAAGGCATTGTGGCCCACATGGTGATTTGCCCCTTCACTCAGTGGTCTCAGACGGCTGAGCTTTTCTCAGTTTTTATATACATCTTTTAAGATTCTCCTCCTCCCTTGAATTCAAACTTTCGGCCACTATTTCACTCGGCTCTTAGTGGACCTGCCGCTAGTAGCCTCTCATCGAATTTGCTGTGGGCCAGCAAGCCAGATAATGAAGTCTATTAGAATGGTGTACAAAAGAAGGTTACCGATTAAAGTTAGAATCTGACTGCCTCTCCTGACGCTTCTCCAACAGGGTAAAGTCCAAGGTCTTTGGGATAGTTCTTTCGAACTCCCACAGGCGTTCTTTGTTTCCTTGTGGGCTCTGGCCACCTTCCAGAGAGGTCAGTTAAGATGGCTGGAAGTCTAAACAACAGATAAAGGGGATGTTACCAGAGTTTACATCTATCTAGTCTAATCTGTTGAAATGTTTGCTCTTGCTCCAGGCTAGACAGAAGGACCCATGAGCCTTATGATCTAGGAGAACTAGGTTTGCGTAAACTCAACGTATGTAGTTGGCCACAGAACAATGGAGAACAAGCCATAACCCAAAGAGCGAAAGCAAGGCCTGTTTGAACAAGAATATAAGGAACGATAAAATATATGCCAAGTTCTGCCTCCTACACTCAGAAGCCTCTATTTCTCATTGGGACTACTATATTTCAAAGGAAGTGCAGATTTTTTTTAAAGTACGCGTATCCCACTTGTATCCAACTTAAACTGAAAATCATTCAGCGCAGAATCAGCCTCTCACTGTAACTTGCAACCGTCCTCTTTCAATTTGAATGGCAAAGCCTCTCAGAGAGGCTGAATTACAATTAAAATTTAGCAGTAGAAACAGTTGTTCTAACAGATGCTTTTTTCCTCTCCCAGCTTGTTAGAGAAGAGTAAGTCTTCAGAAAATAAAGTTGAAATAAAGAAAACATTTACCTACTAAAACAAACTCTGCTCTACCAAACCCACTCAGACCTTCTGCTGCCTTTTTTTTTTTTTTTTTTTAAATCAGCAGGCTTTGGGCAAGGTCTGCTAGAAAAAAAAGAATCTAAGACTCATCCTTGCTCTGTGCCAAATACATGGTCTTAAATACATCAGCGATTTCCATTCCAAAGAAGGGTCCCGTCACTTGCTGAATAAAATAATTTTCCATAGCACAGGAAATGAGGAGATTGGATATTCTATCAGATGGGCAACTGAACAAACAGGGCTCCAGGTGGCTAATGTCACACGGATGAAGGCACCCAGGGGAATGAACAGGCTTCTGGGTTTCAACGGCCTCCCCTCCATCAACAGCCAACACAACGTAACTGCATTTCCACCATGATAGCCTTTTTCCAACCAACCCCCAGAGAATAATCTATTCTAATATAATGCAGTTTCTTTAGAAGGACACAATTTGCTGGGATACAGAGCCATTTCTTTTCTTCCTCTCCTTTAATTCTCTCTCTTTAACGTTAGTCTTTAAAAAACTGCTCTTTCTTGGGCAGTTCCAGGCAAAAAGGTGCCAAAGAGTGAAAGAAATAGACCCCTGTTATGTCCACAAAAGACTTTAAAAGGTTTGGAAATTATTTTGTCAGCCTTATTTTAATGAAAATCGACAATGCCGTTTTCCCTTCTGAGAAACATCATTTCCAAGCTCTAGCTCTGACGTAATTGCATGCTTTAAAAAAAAAAAAAAATCTCTAAATGACTTTGTGTCAGTGAAATGACTTAGAGCATTCGCCACTCATAAAAAATGCTTCATTTCCGTTATCTGCATGGAGGTAACTCTCTACGCAACATCAAGTTCATTCAAATTAAATAACACAGCATTTTATACTCGAAAAAGCAGCCATCTTCTTTTCTGGGTTGAGCACTGCACTGCTCATAGCATGCCATCTTCAAAACCCTTAAATTGGTTTTAGGAAATACTGTTGGTTCTTTTAAGTGTGGTTATGTTTCGGTATCGTGGTTATGTTTGTGTAAAGAATCCTTATGTTTTAGAGATACATACTGAAATATTCATGTATGAAATGATACGTGGTCTGAGATTTCCTTCAAAATAATACGGCAGAAATGGGGCACGAGGATGAAACGAGAGTGGTTGTGAGATCACAACTGCTGAGGCAGGATGAAGGCTACAAGAGGAGACAACCTAGTGTTTTGTTTACTTTTGTATATCCTTCTCATTTCCCATAGTTAAAAGTCAAAACCTTTTATCACTCTAATGCCTAGAGAAGTAGCAACTACTCAAGTCTGTCTTTCCAAATCTTCATGAAGCTTTGCATTTACAAAGTTAACTTTCTTTAAGTGATCTCTACACCCAACATGGGGCTCAAACTCACAACCCTGAGATCAAGAGTCTCATCCTCTACCGACTGAGCCACCCAGGGGCCCTTACGAGACTAATTTTTAAACCTACTATCTCCTGGGGCGCCTGGGTGGCTCAGTTGGTTAAGCGACTGCCTTCGGCTCAGGTCATGATCCTGGAGTCCCGGGATCGAGTCCCACATCGGGCTCCCTGCTCAGCGGGGAGTCTGCTTCTCCCTCTGACCCTCTTCCCTCTCGTGCTCTCTATCTCTCATTCTCTCTCTCAAATAAATAAATAAATAAAAATCTTAAAAAAAAAAACCCTACTATCTCCTTATTCCCATTCACACAACGTGTGCACCAACCAAATTGGACTACTGATAATTTGCACGACATACCCGGTCTATCCCCACTTTTGGATTTTAGCATATTTTATCCCCTCGGCCAGAATGTCTTGCCCTTCCCGCTTCTATTTCTACCTGTCAAAATCCAACTAGTCCCACATCAAATACCACTTGTTCCAAGAAGATTTTATTATACACACACTGGAAATTGAATCTTCCCACACCATTTTCCCTATGCATTATCTGTTTAGGTAACTCTTTAATGATTATCCTATTAAGTGATATATAAATTTAATAGTAAACAGATCACAGAAAATAATGATTTGTTGTGGTTAAGTAGTCAAAATGGTATTATATCAAAATATTACCAATGGGGCGCCTGGGTGGCTCAGTCGGTTAGGCATCCGACTCTTGGTTTCGGCTGAGGTCATGATCTCAGGGTTGTGAGATTGAGCCCTGTGACAGGCTTTGTGCACTCAGAGACTCAGACTCAGAATTTGCTTCCCCTCTCCCTCTGCTCGTCCCCTGGCTCACAGGTGCGTGAACATGCACACTCTGACACACACTCTCTTGCAAATAAATAAATCTTAAAATATATATACACAGATACACACACACACATACATATATACATATATATATATATATATAACCAAATAGATTTCTGACAAACGTCACTGTGATTCATTCCTGAAGCATTATGTAAAGAACAGAATCTGGTCCCAAATTAAGCATATTTTCATTTAACTTTTAATCAAGAATTTGAATGATGGAAGGAAAAGCATGATATTATCAATGAACATTTCCTAGATACCCATCAAAAAATAAGACTTCCTAAAGAATAATCATAACCATTTGTACAGAAATAGTTTCTATCACTCCAGAGCTTTCAAACTAAGCCTCAAAATAGATGCAGATGGGACAGACTCAGATAGACAAAAAAAGCCACTCATATTTCAAGAATAAGCACATTTGATATGGGAAATTTTCTCATGATATAATATTAAGTTAGAAAAAACAGGATACAGGGGCTCCTGGGTGGCTCAGTCAGTTAAACGTCTGCCTTCAGCTCAGGCCATGATCCCAGGGTCCTGGAATCGAGCCTCGCATCGGGCTCCCTGCTCAGCCCGGAGTCTGCTTCTCCCTCTCCCCGCCGCTGGTGCTTTCTCTCTCACTATCCCTCTCTCGCTCAAATAATCTTTAAAAAAAAAAAAAAAAGGATACAGAACTGTATATATAATAAGATCCTGACTTTTATAAGAAAAGAAACTATGTTTCTATAAATACATAAGAAAGGGGAGGAAAATACAATATATTAACTGTAGATATCTCTAAATAATGGAATAATAGGTGATTTTTCTTTCCTTGTGCTCTTCTGCATCTCTAAGGTTTTTGTTTTTTGTTTTTGTTGTTTTTTTTTAAAGATTTGATTTATTTATTTGACAGAGAGAGACACAGCGAGAGAGGGAACACAAGCAGGGGGAGTGGGAGAGGGAGAAGCAGGCTTCCCACGGAGCAGAGAGCCCGATGCGGGGCTCGATCCCAGGACCCTGGGATCATGACCTGAGCCGAAGGCAGACCCTTAAAGACTGAGCCACCCAGGCGCCCCTAAGGTTTTTGTTTTTATTTAAAGATTTTATTTATTCATTTGAGAGAGCGAGAATGAGAGAGAGAGAGCACATGGGGGGGAGGGTCAGAGGGAGAAGCAGACTCCCTGCTGAGCAGGGAGCCCAATGCGGACTCAATCCCGGGACTCCAGGGATCATGACCTGAGCCTAAGGCAGTTGCTTAACCGACTGAGCCACCCAGGCACCCCTCTCTAAGGTTTTTAAAATGAGCAGCTATTATTTACATAACTGGGAAGTGATGGTTAAAAAGTATATCTGTAAAATTAAATCACTAAACCATTCCTTATACCAAATGAATTAAACATTTAAATCTGAAATGATAGAACCATAAAAATACTAGAAGAAAATATGGGTTAAATTTTTAGTAATTCCAGGGAGGGAAAGACCTAAGATGTCATATAACCCAGAAGCCATAAAAGCAAAGACTGGTTAATATGACTATACAATCTAAAATTACTGTATCACAGGGCGCCTGGGTGGCTTAGTCGTTGAGTGTCTGCCTTCGGCTCAGGGTCCTGGGATCGAGCCCCGCATCAGGCTCCCTACTCAGCGGGAAGCCTGCTTCTCCCTCTCCCACTCCCCATGCTTGTGTTCCTGCTCTCTCTGTGTCTCTGTCAAATAAATAAATAAATACAAGCTTTAATAAATAAATAAATAAAATTACTGTATCACACACACACAAAAATCAGGAAATCAAAAAACAAACTGGAAAAAAACAGCAACGCACACCAAAGACAAAACACTACTTTTCTTAATATGTAAAGTACTCCTACAAATCAGTAAGACTAAGATCAACAACCCAGTTAAAAAATGGTCTATGGATACATACAGATAATTCACAAAAAAAGGTAATACAAATCTCTCTTAAAACATATGTAATATGATCAATTTTACTCAAATGGAAATGCAAGCTAAATCTAGAACATATAGATCTGTGGGGGCACCTGGCTGGCTCAGTCAGTGGAGTATGCAACTCTTGATCTCGGGGTTGTAGGTTCAGGCCCTGTGTTGGGTGTAGAGATTACTTAAAAATAAAACCTTTAGAATATATAGATCTATAATATACCCAAGATAAACATAAAAAGATAGGATAACACATACTGTTGTAGGAGTGTAAGGAAAATAGGCAATCCCATACATTCCTGATGGGATTAATAACTCTTTTGATCTCAATGGAGACAATTTGGCAATTTCTGTCAAAACTAAAAATTCACCTACCCTTTAACCCAGTTAATTCCCCTTCTGGGGATTTATGCTATAGATATACTCCCACATGTGCAAAAAGACTTTACAAAAATATGTATTATAACGATGTCTGTAATAGCAAAAGATTGGGAACCATCTAGACGTCTGTCAACAAATTATGGTGCATCCAAACAATGAATCAAGCATTTCTATGTGTACTAATATGAACTACTTCCAAAATAATATTAAATGAAAAAAGTTGGGTGTAGAAGAGTGTATAAAGTATGTTATTGTTTGTACTGTAAAAATGTTTAGAATACCTTTGGAGAATAAACAAGAAATTAATATTAGTTACTGCTTCTTGGGGGGAAGGGAATTGAATGGCTGGGGTTAGGATGGGAAGAAAACTTTTCACTTTTTGAGTTTTTTAATTTTTTTTAAACTTATTTACTTATTTTTTACTGTTTGGGTTTTGTACCAAGTGCATATATTACTTATTCTGAAATTATGTTAAAAGGGATAGAAGTTAGGGGCGTCTGGGTGGCTCAGTCGGTTGAGCAGCTGACTCTTGATTTTGGCTCAGGTCATGGCATTGAGCCCCGAGTCGGGCTCCACACTCTGCAGGGAGTCTGCTTGGGATTCTCTCTCCTTCCCTCTCCCCCTGCCCATACTCCTCCGCCTCCTCTCTCTCTCTCTCTAAAATAGATAAATAAATCTTTAAGAGAAAAATAAATGGATAGAAGTTAAAAGATCACTAAAAAAAGTACATAGGGGAGAATAATATCTCAAAAAGCCCATGTCTCAAACAAGCTGTGGATGAAAATATGAAAGCTTGAGCCCGCAGATGGAGGGTGGGGTGACTGATTCCTTGGAATAGAAAAAGAGAATGTTAAGCTATCATAGATGACTTAACGCTAAACGAAGATGATCTGAGAGTGTGTTATCTGAAAAGACCACATAACACTAATGACATTGAGATACAATAAGAGGAATTAAAGAGGCCAGCTTCCCACTGTATTTGGCATTGACATAACCTGCTTAGGAGCTCTGACCCAATGTACCGATCCAGGCCATTTCTATAATCAATGGGCAGTTCTTCAGTGATATGTGGTCAGGCATGGCACGGAAAAATCTGTGATTTTTTTTTCCCCCTGGGAATCAACCCAGTGCACACACACACACATGCACACACACAATTCAATTTACTTCTTTGGTTGTTTTTGCTTTTGCTCTGGACTCCAATGCCACACCGATGAGTCATGTCACAACATCACTGTCTTTAACCTTTATTATGATCCTTAATAGAGTCTAACCTTTCTGTTCTCTCCTACCAGACCCACCCAGTCTGACCCAGGGGCAAACCAAAAGAAATGGAACTTAAAGGGAAAACGGCAGTCCATCAGAAGGAAGCTGGTCAGTTTGAAAACAGAAAGCAGGTAAGATCTAGGGCAAATAGTTTAAAAGTTCTAAATAAGCAAATTAAATACCACTGAAGACACAAAGGCTTCTTTCACATGAACCCTAAGGCGGCCAGAAACAAGTATTAAGACCCACAAAAATTATCTAACTTACACAAAACCAATTAATAAAATTCCCTTGCACTAGGCTGCTAAGAAGCTTTCTAGGTGAAGTGTGGTTTGAAAGTGCAAAAAGTACAGGTTAAGCCTCAGGCCACTGGGAAATGCCCCAAATCCCCTCTATGGGCCACCATAAACCGTTGAAAAGAGCTGGCCATATTTCATTTGGCCTGATGAGGACACAGACTATGAGTATGTACTTTTGTACATATTCCAAAACAACAGAATATTAGTATATCCTGTCTGCGTTTTACATGTCAATTACAGTATCTTTTCTGCAATTGTTTGCGCTTCAGTTTCATCAGGAAGGTTACCCCGTAAAAGGCTGACGCAGCCCGTAGGAGCCTTGCCGTTGTCTCTCCTGACATCTAGTGGCTGGATACCAGATACTGCAGTAACTATATTTTTAAAGCCTCAGTTCTGAGTTCCCTGAATCAATAAATGAGTATCTCTCTCCCTCTCATGGTTTCTAAAGATGATCTAAGATCTGATCATATTTCAAGGTGAAAAGCAAAACTACGTATCTGCAACTGATGGGTCTGAATTGTATACACACACCCATACACACACACACACACACACACACACTGTTTAGGTGTGTACCCACCAAACAGCCATGTTTTCCTGTTTTTCCATAGAATAGCCCTGTAATTCCATCAGCTCTCCTTCTGCAGTCATACAAGGCAGCAAGACCTAGTAATCAAGTATTCATTTTCTGTGGTTGCTGTAACAGATCATGACAAACTTCATGGCTTAAAACAACGTACATTTAGGGGCTCCTGGGTGGCCCAGTCGGTTGATCGTCTGCCTGCAGCTCAGGTCATGATCTTAGGGTCCTGGGATCGAGCCCCGCATCGGGCTCCCTGCTCGGCGGGGAGCCCGCTTCTCCCTCTCCCTCTGCCTGCCAATACCCCTGTCTGTGTTATCTTTCTGTCAAATAAATAAATAAAATATTTTTTTAAAAGATTGTATCTATTTTATTGTGTCTTGTAGTTCTGAAAGTCAGAAGTCCTAAACTCAAGGTGTTAGCAGGGGCTGAATTTCTGGAAGTTCCAGGGAGTTACCCACTTCCTTGCCCTTTCCAGCTTCTAGAGGCCGTACATATCCCTGGACTCATGAGTCCATTGCCCCATCTTCATATTTCAGGATGCATATTTTAGTCAGCCCATCTTCAATGACACAGCAGCATTTGCTTGTCTTGGACCAATGTCCAGCTTGCAGTGATGCATTAAATTATAAGGACATTCCTGAGGGGGCAGGCAATGCTCTGCAAGAAAACATTATCTTTAGCCCCCAAATGCTGTGTTTTTATGCAGGTTTTTGAGGTATATAGGGCATTACACTCAGGTTCCGGGAATCTGGCCTCCTATTTGTAGATTTTCTATTTAACAGGACACGTAGATGGAATATGCAATGGCCTGACAAGACAGGTACCTGGAGAAATGCTGCTTACCTCCCCATCTCTCCCCTAATTATTTCATGATGCCTGAATTTGAAGGAAAAAAAAAAAGAAAAGAAAAGGCAGTCGGCAGAAAGCCATTTATTAAGCAAATGGATATAAGACTTAATATGATAATAATCCTGTAAAAAGGTGACATTGATACCCTCATGCAAATAAGAAATGACCTATATAAGATCCTTTCCTGCAAAATATTTTGATAAGCCAGAAGAAAGAGACAGTCTGACTACCTGAGGGCCTACAGGCATGAAGTTTTGGTAGAAGAGAGGCGAGGACCACCCATGACCTAGTCAGCTTCACGAAGGTGCAGATGGCTAGCCCAGTGTGAGGAAATGGGGGCTGTGAAGATCTTCAGAAATAGTATGACAAATACAAGACCCTTATTGCTCCTGAGACCGTGTCTCCGGGGACGAATGTCATGCGAGGAGACATTCACTTGGGACTTTACCAGGAAGTCCCTTGGCCACACAGAGAGAGCCAGAATTGTGGCAAAATTGGAGAATGACAGTCAGAAAGACCGAGTTACTTGTCCCACTGTAAAAAAAAAAAAAAAAAAAATGGACTTTTGTAGGACAGGTAGCTTTCGCTGAATAGAGCTTTTGGCAAAGTTTAATCAAAACAAAAGCTGTCACCCCGTCTGAAGTGAAGTCCACTTGGAGATGGAAAAAGAGGCATTTCAGTCTTTCCTTGGCACGCCATTTACTAAATAAGTGTGACAGTGGCCTAGAAAGCAATATTCCTTCCCTGAGTCCTAATGCCTAGCGAGGCTCAAGGGGACAGCTTCCAAAGCATCAATCTAGACCTTCAGCTACCCCAAGTTGTTCCATCCCAGGCAGTCTCAAAGATCTTGAGACCGACTGGCACTTGAATTTTGGGACAACTGAAATGGTAGAAAGTGTGATTTCAGGGCATCCAACTCTTTTATAGGCCAACAGTCAGGCCCATTAGTTTGAGAAACCAATCAACACTGACCAGGCAACGTGGACTCAGTCTGTGCTATTACTCACCGCGACGTTCCTTATTCAAGAGCTAATGACTCTGCAGTCCAGGAATGGAGCCAGGCTCTAGGTGATAAAAGTCAACAAACTGCCATCAAGGAGGGAAGGGCAATCACTCACAAATACAGTAAGAGGTGGTGAGTGCCATAAAAGCAGTATGAACTAAGGGGCGATGCAATGTCAAAGAAAGCAGAAATGACTTCTGCCCTGGGAAGGAGAGGAGCAGGGCTATAGGAAGTCTAACTTAGAAGCGGGTTGCTTTGGAGTAGAATACTGAAAGGTGAGAGTACTCTGTGTGAATAAGGTTTATTTGTTCTCTTCCGTTACTTTACTTGCTTACTTCAGTGACTAGCTCTGACCCAGCCCCAATACCTCCATCACTCTGTTAAACACACCGCTTAGAGCCTTTGGTTCTCCTCCCCATAGCCCGGTCCCACCGACTATTACTGTGAGCTTCCCTGGCTCTCACCCGCCTCATACGTGTTCTGTCTTTCTCGTGATGCTTAAAATCACCTGTCGCAATAGGAACTCTGGCACAGTAGGACGATCCGTGATGCAAGCTGCTTATATCAACACTCACCACTCTCAAAAGATCCTAGTCTTCTTGCATCAGACAAATATTCCATAACTGAAGATGAGTTGCTAGTGAAAGGGTCCAAGTTTCAAGATGCAACAAGAACCGACCAGCCGCAAAAAAAAAAAAAAAAGGAACGAAAAGATCTTTCTCCATTCTGGATTTAGAAGCCTATAAGAAATAAGTAAAGATAAAAATATCCTCCTGTGGGATGCCTGGCTCACTCAGTCAGAAGAGCATGTGACTTTTTTTCTTTAAGATTTATATATTTATTTATTTGAGAGAGCAGGAGCAGGGGGAGCGGCAGAGGGAGAGGGAGAAGCAGACTCCCTGCTGAGCAGGGAGCCCGACGTGGGGCTCGATCCCAGGACCCTGAGATCATGACCTGAGCCAAAGGCAGACGCTTAACTGACTAAGCCACCCAGGCGCCCAGAGCATGTGACTCTTGATTGCAGGGTTGTGAGCTCGAGGCCCATGTTGGGTGTAGAGATTACTAAAAAAATAAATAAATGAACTTTATTAAAAAATAAAAAAACTCTAATAGAGATAGGAAAAGAGAAATTATCAGGATCTAGGGATGAAATAATTATCACAACTGAGCATTCAGTTTACTTCTGAGCATCCTGAGAACCAAGACTAGCCAAGCCAAGCCAAAAAAACTATCTATAGCTCCTGCTGTCTTAACAACGCCACTTCTTACATAGAAACAAGGCTTTTCCTGGTACTAAATTCTAGATGGCATTTTTCTTGAGTTATTAGTTAAAAGACAATGAGTACTGCAATCATTGTTGACACATCATACTCTGAATGGAGAATTTCTTTATGTGACTATTTCTTAGTATCATCTCTCAGTAAAAGTCATGTGACCCAAAGGAGTATATGTTTATCATTTCAGTGACTGTCTCTCAAATATATTCAACTATTCCTTGACCTAAAGCTGACTAGAAGTAATTTCAAGATGGACTTCTCTGGCAAGAGCCTCGAACACAATATTGGTGTGGGAGTGGGAAGGTTGGTATGATTTATGTAACAGAAAGGCAGGGACCAAGGTGGTGAAAATCAAGGAACATGATGTGCATTTTATCAGTGACATTGCTGGATGACAGGACCAACTTTTTTTTTGTTAATATTTTTTACTTTTTTAGCATGAACAACGATTCTGTCAAAAATGTCAGAAGAACTTGGAACTATCCAGGGCAAGACTATGCACCCCATAACTCCCTTCTCTAGAACTTTCCCTACCTTCTTTTCCATCATATCTTGCCACTCCTATTTCTGTCAGCGCGATTCTGCTTATTAACAATTATCCTGTAAAAACAGTTTTAGTTTTCCAATGAAGATTCAAATCAACAGATAACTATTAATCAGTATCTGCAGAAAGCAGATTCCAGTGTATTACCACACTATAAAAGTACTATCAACATCCTAATTCCAAATAAGATAAACTAAGAGGATTTGGGGGTCAACATTCCCTGCCTTATTCATATACAGTCAGCTTGACCTTGAGAAATGACTAGACTACAAGGCTTCCTGTTGAGCAGTGCTTCCTATCAATAGGGGAAAGAGCAGAGCGTACATACCAGTGGTATAACAGATGGTACAGGGGTGGTAGGTCTAATTGTGTCTTCTTTGAATGAATTTAACAATAATTCTGTTGACTCATATCTCCAACAACAGTTCATTCCTATATGCCATCTAGCCTTTCAATCTTCCAAATGGAAGATAAAATTGGATCCATTCCTCATACCACAAACCAGGATACATTCCAAATGGATCAGATATTTCAATGTAAAAATTGAAACTATAAAATGAACTCTTTCTGGGTGCCTAACTGGCTCAGTCAATAGAACATGCCAATTTTGATCTCGTGGTCATAAGTTCAAACCCCACACTGGGTGTAGTGATTACTTAAAAATAAAATCTTTAGGGGTGCCTGGGTGGCTCAGTCAATTAAGCATCTGACTTGATATCAGCTCAGGTCTTGATCTCGGGGTCGTGAGTTCAAGCCCTGCATTGGGCTCCATGATGGGTGTGGAGCCTACTTAAAATAAATAATAAAAAATTAAAAAATTAAATCTTTTAAAAAAATGAACTTTTTCAGGGTGCCTGGTTAAGCGGCTGCCTTCAGCTCAAGTCATGATCCCAGGGTCCTGGGATCAAGCCCCATGTCAGGCTCCTTGCTCCTTGTTCAGCAGGGAGCCTGCTTCTCCCCTGCCTGCCATTTCCCCCTGCTTGTGCTTGCTCTGTCTCTTTCTCTCTCTAGCTCTGTGTCAAATAAATAAATAAAATCTTAAAAAAAAAAAGAACTCTTTCATACCCCCTTAGCTGAAAATGTGTAACTTTACTTTCCTTTTCTAATAAAGAAAACTAACATTAGAATACCTATAAAATGGTAAATATACTTTATTAAAAACTATAATCAATAACTATAAAGTTAACTTGGAAGAACAAATAATAAAATGCAAGAAAAAGAAAATATGGGGGCACCTGGGTGGCTCAGTCGGTTAAGCATCTGCCTTTGGCTGAGGTCATGATCCCAGGGTCCTGGGATGGAGCCCTACATCGGGCTCCCTGATCAGTGGGAAGCCTGCTTCTCCCTCTCCCATTCCCCCTGCTTGTGTTCCCTCTCTTGCTGTCTCTCTCTCTCTCTCTCTCTCTCTGCCAAATAAATAAATAAAATCTTAAAAAAAAAAAAAGAAAAGAAAATATGGGTATATTCCTCTATAACCTTAGAGTTAGGAAATCTCTCCTAATTACAACTCAAAGTCCAAAAGCAAAAAGAGAAGATGAATCTAATTACATAAAACTTTTAAACTTCAGCATGTCATAAAACCCTAAGCAAGGTAAAAAGATATAAGATAGAAGACATTAACACCCTGTACTGAATTTTAATTGAGAATGGAACATCTTGTCATACTAGACAGAATGGAAGCTGTCTAAAACCCCTAGGACCATGTCAAAATGGCTCAAGGTGCCAGATTGAAAGGTCTCAATGTTCAGAGATGGGACAATTAAAGTATCAGTGAAAATATTAGCTTCAGTGGATTGAAATCCATCACATGTATTTAAATCCATTAGTTTGTAATTAGGCTAAAGGAAAAAAACTGATCACTATGGAGGGATACTAGTAAACCAATTCATCATGTTGAAGGATGCTAAATGAGGGGAAGGACTCAAATATTTTTTCCTGCCTCTCCTACATACACTGGTCCTCAGGGTAACCAAATAGTAGATATAAGGAACTCATACTCTTTCTAGAAGTATTCCAGCTAATAAATGAAGAAAGGAAGTTAGAATTAGAACATCACCATTTGGCAGACTTTAATGAGTTAATGTATCAAGGTATTGATCAATGGTGGGTGACTAGCTTTTTTTTTTTTTTTTTTAGAGAGAGAGAGCAGGGGGTGGGGGAGGCAGAGAGAGAGGGAGAAAGAGAATCTTAAGCAGGCTCCATGCCCAGTGCAGAGCCCGATATGGGGCTCCATTTCATGACAGAGATCAGGACCTGAGCTGAAATCAGGAGTCAAATTCTTAACGACTAAGCCACCCAGGCGCCCCAGCTGACTAACATTCTAAAAGAGACAACCAGACCTTCTGGGCTTTCTCATAGAAAATCTACATAATCACACAGTGGGGAACTCTTCAGGAGAAAGGAACTACCTTCTTTAACAAATAAATTACGATAAATTAAGAGATGGAAAGGGAACCTATAGATGAAAAGAATTAAGAAACCTAGGAAATAATCACAATATGTGGTCTTTTTTGATTCCTGAGTCAAACAAGCAATGGGGGGGGGGAAGGGCACTTAGGATCCAATTGGAAATATGAACACTAACCTGATATTTGATTATATTAAGAAACTGTACAGGGCGCCTGGGTGGCTCAGTCGTTAAGCGTCTGCCTTCCGCTCAGGTCATGATCCCAGAGTCCTGGGATCTAGCCCCGCATCAGGCTCCCTGCTCGGTGGGAAGCCTGCTTCTCCCTCTCCCACTCCCCCTGCTTGTGTTCCCTCTCTCGCTGTGTCTCTCTCTGTCAGATAAATAAATAAAATCTTAAAAAAAAAAAAGAAACTAACTTTTCAGGTGTAACAGCAGTATCGTGATTATTTTAACTGTCTTTATCTTAAAAACAGACATTAAAATATTACTGATGAAATTTCTTTCATCAAATTTAATTCATCAAAATATTATTTGCCTCAAAATAATATAGGTGGGGAAAAATGGTAAGAGGAGAGATGAAACAAGACTGGCCAGGAATTGGTCATTGTTGAAGCTGGGTGATAGGTTCACAAGGGCAGATTACACTAGCAGTGGTGTACTGAATCTGGTCAGTACCGGCTCATAAAAGCCCACTGTTGAACGTTCAGGAATTTTCACATCAACCTGGTAGCTTGCAGTTGGCCATGGTGTGGGTATGTCATCATGAAAATCAGCACACGCTACAAATCAGCTCCGGCCCCAAGAGTTGGGTGTTAAAACATTCATCAGCACACCACTGCTATTCTGTCTACTCGTGTATAGGTTGAGCTATTTTCATTCAACAAATATTGATTGAGCACCAACTATGTGCTAGGCACTGGATAGGATGCTGAGCATACAGCAGTAAACAAAAAAGATATCATCCCATATTAATTTCCTCAGGCTGCCATAACAAAGTACCATTAACTGGGTGCCTTGACATAATAGAAATTTATTCTCTCAGAGTTGTGGAGGTTTAAAGTCAGAAATTAAGGTGTTGGGAGCACCATGCTCCTTCTGAAAACCGTAGGGGAATCCTTTCTTGCCTCTTCCTAGCTTCTGGTGGTTGGCTGGCTGGCAATCTGGAACTCCTTAGTTTCCAGCTGCATTAACTCCAGTCTCTCAGTCATCAGATAGCATTTTCCTTCATGTGTCTGTGTCTTCACAGGGCCATCTTCTTACGGAGGACACCAGTCGTATTGGATTAGGGGCCCACCCCACTCCAGTATGACTCCATCATTTTTGCATTTTTCTTAAATTGTGGTAAAAAACACACAACATAAAATTTCCCACTGTAACCACTTTTTTTTTTTAAGATTTTATTTCTTTATTTGACAGAGAGAGAGACACAGCGAGAGCAGGAACACAAGCAGGGGGAGTGGGAGAGGGAGAAGCAGTCTCCTCGCTGAGCAGGGAGCTCGATGCGGGACTTGATCCCAGGACCCTAGGATCATGACCTGAGCCGAAGGCAGATGCTTAACCAACTGAGCCACCCAGGCGCCCCCCACTATAACCACTTTTAAGCAGCACTGTTCAGTAGTGTTAAGTATATTCACATTGTTGTGTAACAGAGATCTCTAGAACTTTCTCTTCTTGCAAAACTGAAACTCTACCCATTTCCCTTCCTCTCAGTCCCTGGCAACCATCATCCTACTGTCTTTCTTTCTTTTTTTTTTTTTTAAGATTTTTATTTATTTATTTGTCAGAGAGAGCGAGAGCACCAGCAGGGGGAGTGGCAGGCAGAGGGAGAAGCAGGCTCCCCGCTGAGCAGGGAGCCCAACCCAAAATCAGGGTTCTCCATCCCAAAACCCTGGAATCATGACCTGAGCTGAAGGCAGATGCTCAACAAGCTGAGCTACGCAGGCGCCCCTCCTACTGTCTATTTCTATGAGTTGGACCACTTTAGGTATCTCACGTGAGTGGAATCATATACTTGTCTTTTTGTGACTGGCTTATTTTACTAATCATGATATTCTCAAGGTTCATCAATGTAGCATGTGACATAATTTCCTCCTTTTTTAAAGCTGAGTATTGCACTGTGTGTATATACCACATTTTCTTTAACCATTCACCCATTCATGGACATTGGGTTGCTTCTACCACTTGCCTATTGTGAATAGTGCTGTATTAAACATGGTGTGCAAATAACTCTGAGATCCTGCTTTGAATTGTTTTCTTTTGCACATGTTTTAATATTGCAATAATAAAACTTTTAATGTGAAGTAGGAAAAGGACTGTAACTCAGGGAATAAAATGCATGAAAAGCATAACCAACTTACATTACAAATGGGATTTTTGTAAATATTATTTAAACCCAATGTTTAAATAGTCAGTCTTTTCAATAATTAAGTATCGACTTCATCTAGAAATAGAAGCAAGTGGACTAAATTAGATCTTCTAGGTAAACATTGCTCTTTGCAAAATAAATATAATTAATGTACATATATCAAACCACAATTCTTCACTCTAGCACATAAATCGATGAGAGGAAAATATATTTTCCTTTCATATTCATTTCCAAGCACATATGTTTGTATTCTCTATTATGTTTACAGGAACAAACACTTGAATTAGACTCCTAATGTTTCTTTTGATTGTGAAAACTGAATTGTAATTAAGATGCATACACTTAGCCGCAATATTTGTGTTGTCTCAGAATTTGTGAGGATGTAAATTCAGACACTTTTCAGTTTCAAAGTAATTGTGGTTATTAGGCTTGAAGTGGTCCTTTTAGTCTTTGCATTTTGCCTGGCTTTATGTCACTATAAATTAGCAGAAGGTAGGTAGCAAGCGATAGGATTGAAATACGGTTACTCTTTTCATCTAATGCATTACAACAGAGGAAAATGAAACAATAATTAGTGTATGAATGGGAAATCAGAAGGAAGAGAAACCTGTGTTCTGTGTTTCAATAGTTAAGGACCAGATGTATGCTTCAGAATTATGAATACTTGTTTCCATGGAGAGTTTTTCCCAAGGCTGCCCTTTGTTTATATGACTTGTTTCCATGTTTGTTAATTTTCTACAAATTGTAAGTAATAATGTGATTTCAGAAACCGTACTGGCTTTTTATTCTTGGTCTTGCATCCCCTTAAGGTCTATGCATGCCAATCACATGTAGGTATAGAGAGTTCAGGGACTGGTATTAGAAATCATGCCTTCAGCCAAGTTTTTTTCTTAAATTGGACGATTTATTCGGTCCACATTCCATTGGAAACCTATTACGATGGGGCGCTACAAGATGGCCGCAGAGATTTGAAAGCTTAACCTGCATGGGTAAATAAATTTCAGCAGGAGCACACACTGAACAATCATGTCAATACATCCTCTGTATCGATGTGGCCGGGGGTCCAGACACAACCCACAGCATTCTGGAGGCACTAAGTCCCAGCTGCTGGGAGTACAGAGCAAGCTGATGGGGGATGCATCGTGTACCCCTCCGGTCTTTACCTACTAGCCCACCCGAACCCACTGTGGAAAACTGCCCTCCACTGCACAGATAATGGCAGAACAAAAATTAAAAAGTAAGGTGGGGACAAGCAGCAGCTAGAGGGTAAAGAAGAGAAATTGGAGCCCTTGTGAGTCTGGCCTGGAGAATGCCAACACGTAATTTTTCTGGGTACTGTCCGGTGGAAACGAGCTCTAATTCTTCTCTCAGGGGACAGACTTGCCACCTGTGCTCTCCTCTAATTATGTTTGATCAGGCTTATGTGGTAGGAAGTTATGATTCAGTGGCTGTGATTGGGCCCAGGACATTGCTAAGTCTATAATTACTAGCTGGTTTAAATCACAGCTCTTTTGGAATTTAGCAGCCATTTGTGTAAATTGCCTCAATATTTTTAGACTGTAAGCTTGTCCTTTTACACTTCTATGAGAACTCAGAGATGAACAAGTTAAGGAAAAGCAAATTTGTAAGTGAATTAAGTGCGCAAAATGAAGAGAGCTAGCCACGGGCAGGGAAAATGAGTCTTCACTGTAGAGAGAGGTATACTCTTGCTCAGTAACCGCTCATGAGGTAGAAAGAGAGGCCTTTACAGGTACTTCCGATTTCGGAATACCAACACTTTAGAATGAGTCCCCCCAACTAACCACTGACAATATCAGGTGAGGGATAGCTATCAGAAGACCTGGATTCGGATTCCCAACTCTCCCACTTATTTCTTGGCTGTATGATGTTACAGGAAACTATTTAACCTCTGTGATCATTAGGTTGCCCATTAAAAAGAATTTAAAAAAAAACAACTTCCTAATCATACAACATGGCTGTCGTGAAAATCAAACGAAATAACAAAAAGAACATTTCGCACCACCCTGGGTAGAGTAATGGCACTTGATAAGCGCTTAGTAATAATAAGAATGATCATTCCTATTATTTTTTTTAAAGATTTTATTTATGTATTTGCCAGAGAGAGACACAGCGAGAGAGGGAACACAAGCAGGGGGAGTGGGAGAGGGAGAAGCAGGCTTCCCGCCGAGCAGGGAGCCCGATGCGGGGCTCGATCCCAGGACCCCGGGATCATGGCCTGAGCCGAAGGCAGACGCTTAACGACTGAGCCACCCAGGCGTCCCAATCATTCCTATTATTGAAGTAACTTGGTTTTCTGGGCTCTACAGGAAAGAAAAGAGATTCCTTTGCCTATGTCCCGTCTCAACTCCATCCAATTGCTAATTAGAATTAACATGGCAGAATAAGTAAAGGGAATTCTTTTCGGGAGGAAGTGAGAGCGCCATCCTCCTCCTGGAGATTAAGAAAGGTTATTCTCAAATGGTGTTTTTTCCCCCCGCTCTCTAGCATGCCCCTGAAATGGTACAGTTGATGAAGTCAAAGAAAATCGTGCATAAACAAGCTAATTATTTCCAAAGGAAATGAATACTCATATAATTTAATCCAGGTGGTGCTTAATAAACAACCCTTTCACTGAGTAAACAAAAGAGGGAAACTGTGAGTAATTTACAGGCATGTAAGTGAAATCGCGTGATGGTGCCTTATGCATGGACGTCTTAAGACCTATATTCTGTCTTACTGCTCACCTCTGAGATGTGTCATTGGAAGAGTCTGGCAACACAAACATGAAAATATCCTTAATCAAGTGCATATGTGTGGATCCTGCACTTTGCTTAGCGAGGTGGATGAAAAGGATCCAGAGTCACTTGTTTATACACTTGGGCAGCTGTGCTTTTGGACCACCGCCACCCTGATTCCTCACTGAAACAAAGGAAGCAAACTCTGTGTTCAAGAAAAGTACGCCTCACGCTTTGGCCAAACAGTTGTCTCCAAATGTTACCCTCCTTTTAAAGAACACTGTAGTAATTATGAATATGTGATTAAACGACATTTGGAAAGATTACCTGTGGGCGTGTGAGATTTAACTTTTCTCATTTTAAGCCATAGTACTGTGGTCATTTACTTGGGCTTTAAAGGGCAACATCTGACATTTGGTCTGTGGTAGATTTAACAGGCCGCTTGTAAGCTTAAAGGTTTTGCCTGGTTAAATTGGGTTTTATCACAGAGGCTATTTGCAACTTCATGCTCTGTCTCACAGAAATGTCAGGGTTTGCCTTTACTCTGAACTGGGCATAGAAACTCAACGTTTGTCCCTGAGTAGCTTGAAAATGGAAGAGCCTTGGCTTTAGGTCCATGCTCTTAACCACCCACTAACAACCTCGGCGAAGCCTGCATTTTCACTGAGGGTACTAGAAGGCTTCTGGATGACTGAGCAACCACCATCTTTTGAGAAAGACTAAATGCTTCTAACTTTCTCTGCCACGTTGTCAATTGCCAGCACGTTTTCTTTTATTCTCTTCCTGGTGGGGAAAAAACAAAAAACAAAAAACAAAAAACAACCCCATTTGGATAATCAGCTTGAGAAATACATTTTCTATGGATGCTGTGGCAATAACTATCTCATTCGGTATGGGAAGTTGAACCTCAGCTGGACTTGCACCACAGCTTGGCAAGCCTCTTGTTGACTCCCTCGGGAAGTTCTTAAACAGTTGTTCTAAATCCAAACTGTTCCCACTGCTCTCAAGTCCCCCGTCCTACCTCAGCTGTCCCTCCTCTCACGGATGACCTCACCACCTATTTCAACTACCAAGATGGTGGCCATGTAGGCTCCCTTGCGCCCCGTCTTTCTTCAAGCTGCACAACGAACATGGCGCCCTTGTCCATACTCCCCCACACCCCTCCTGTCTCCAAGAAAGCCATAGCCATGGCCATGGCTACGTCCTCTACTTGGACACTTGATGCCACTCCCTCTCTGCTCCTGAGAGAAATGGTGCCATTAGCTATTTTTAGTGGCTCTATGCCCATGGTCCATAAACACATTCAGGGCTCCTCTGACTTTGACCCAAGTCACCATTCTATGTCTCCTCTTCCTCTCACTGTCACCTGTCAATGGGTCAAACTTCTCACAAATGTAGCCCCGGCTCACTGACCCCTTTCTTAGCATTTGTTCACTCCCTCACCCCTGGCCACCTAGCTTCTACCCCACACTCTATTATACTCTACTGAAACTGCTGTCTTGAAAGTCAGCAGTGACCTAATAATTGGCAGATTCTATGGGCTTTCTCTTAGAATTCACCCCGCCTGACGTAGCTGCAGCTTTTACCAATGTTGACCAGTTCATCCCTCGTAAAACACTCTCCCTCGCTTCCATGAAATCACTACATTGGGTTTCTGGACTATTTCCTCTATCTATCCCTGAAATGTAAGCATTCCCCCCCCATAGGTCCTGACCTTGACCCTTGTCTTATCTAGTCTCTCTCTTTTGATGAACTTACCAACTCCACAGGTTCAATTATCTTCTCTGTGGGGATGGCCACCTAACCTCTATCATTCATTCATGTATACATCCATCAATTATTTGCTGAACGTAGGCCACATAAGTAGAGTGACGATATAGTTTATCATTCCCTTTTTTTAAAGATTTTATTTTTAAGTAATCTCTACACCCAACGTGGGGCTCAAACTCACAACCCCGAGATCAAGAGTCGCGCACTCCCATCGACTGAGCCAGCCAGGTGCTCCTATAATTTATCATTCTAACTGGGACATTTTGAGTGTGAATGGGGCCACTGTTAATACTTATATCAGAGCAGGCATAAGCCCATACTGTCCCAGGCAAATTGAGACATATGGTAATCCTAAGCATAAGGTATTCTGCCAAGTATTATGAAACTACAAAAGGAAATCATAAATGCATCTTGACCTCAAAGAGCATTAAGTCTCGTAGAGTGATAAGACATGAATGTAAAGAAACAGAATACCATTAAGAAAGTGATAAATACCTGAGAGAAGTCCAGATAAAATATATTGGGTTTTCAGGGTGAAAGAAGATTTATTTCCATTTCCTTGAAGAATCAGGAAAAGCTTAATGAAAATGGCATTGGACGTATGGTGGAGAAAGCAGTATGAGCAAGGCCCTACTCATGGATCCTCAGTTTGTGTGCTGCAAAAAGACTGCCACATCTATAGGGACGCTGTTCAGACTGCTGACATCTTGGTGATTTGAACATTTTCATATTTTATTTTTAAAGATTTCTTTATTTGAGAGAGAGAGCATTTCAAGGGAGGGGCAGAGGAGAGGGAAAGAGAACACCAAGCAGACTCCCCACTGAGCACAGAGCCTGATGTGGGGCTCAATCCCACAACCCCAAGATCACAACCCAAGCAGAAATCAAGAGTCGGCTGCTTAACTGACTGAGCCACCCAGGCACCCCTGAATATTTTCATATTTTAAAAAATATTTTGGGGATGCCTGGGTGTCTCATTTGGATTAAACATCTGCCTTCAGCTCAGGTCATGATCTCAGGGTCCTGGGATTGAGCCCGATGTCGGGCTCCCTGCTCAGCGAGGAGTCTGCTTCTCCCTCTCCCTCTGCCCCTCCCCCTGTTTGTGCTCTCTCTCTCTCAAATAAAATCTTTTAATAAATAAATAATAAAAACAAAAACTATTTTGTTACTTCAAAGACGAGTGACTTGTATATTTATCACAAAAATTTTCTAGTAGACAGCAGGAAAATGTCACTTTCTCACAATCAATACATTATAACAATTTTCTGACAGATGGAAATGGTTTGAGGAAGGGACACCTCTTTCTACTTTGCACGAAGATTCCGTGAGCTAGAGATGATCCTGAGTAAAAGAGAGAATTGTGTAGCATAATTAGGGCAGGGAGGATTTACCAGTTTGCATAAGCATGAGGTACATGAGAAGACAGAACAAAAAAAGATTTGGAAAAGTGGATCCAGACCAGATTGTGGAGAGCCTCGAGTGTCGACATAAGAAATCAGACTCTAGTCAGTAGGCAAGGGTCAAAATGGTTTCAGGAAGTTACCCTGGGGCGGGGGGGCGCCTGGGTGGCTCAGTTGGTTAAGCGACTGACTTCATCTCAGGTCATGATCCTGGAGTCCCAGGATGGAGTCCCCACATCGGGCTCCCTGCTCAGCAAGGAGCCTGCTTCTCCCTCTGACCCTCCCCCCTCTCGTGCTCTCTCTCTCTCATTTTCTCTCTCTCTCTCAAATAAATAAATAAAATCTTAAAAAAAAAAGAAGTTACCCTGGGAACAATACATAAAACACTTTCAAAAGGCAAGGGCCAGTAGTAGGAAAATCAGTTAGAGGGTTAATGGTCAACATTTCCCAAAGTAGTCCGTGGAACTAGCTCTATTTGTATTGCATTTGAATGACAACACTGGACAGTAGGAGAGCGAAGCAGAGAAAATTGTGTAGTTTAATTCAGCCTTACCATCAAACCATAGCTATGACTCTTACACATTTCTTTCTGAGTGACCTGCCAATGCTTTATATTCACGTGCCGAAAATCAAACCCATCACCTTTTCTCTCAAAACTATTTCTTCTGGGATGCCGAGGTGGTTCAGTCTGTTAAGCGTCTGCCTTTGGCTCAGGTCATGATCCCAGGGTCCTGGGACTGAGTCCCACATCAGGCTCCTTGCTCAGCAGGAAGCCTGCTTCTCCCTCTGTCTGTCACTCCCCCTGCTTGTGCTCTCTCTCTCTCTGACAAATAAATAAATAAAATCTTAAAAACAACAACAACAACAACAACTATTTCTTCTGTGGGTAGCACCATAAAATAAGGGTGGCTTAAATAAGAATTTCAAAGGTAGGAAGCCCAGGGTTAGTATGATAGCACCATGAAATTTGCAAGGAACCAGACTCGAAGGTGTATACCCTGCCATTTTTAGGGTAGGAGTCTTCATTGTCCAAGATGAATGCTGGAATACCAGCCATCACATCCTTGTTCCAGACAGCGTACTATACAAAGAGAGAAAAATGTGTGATCTCTACCTTTTTAAGGAGACTTCCTGAAAGTATCACATAACACCGCACTTTTATCTCATTAACCAGAACTTAGTCACATGGACACTTGAAAGGAAAGCTGAGAAATAGTGAGTTTTAGTTAAGTGACAATGCACCCAGTTAAAATTCAGTTTCTCTTATTTAAAACAAAACAAAACATGAGGCACCTGGGTGGCTCGGTCGTTAGGCGTCTGCCTTTGTCTCAGGTCATGATCCCAGGGTCCTGGGATCGAGCCCTGCATCGGGCTCCCTGCTCGGCGGGAAGCCTGCTTCTCCCTCTCCCACTCCCCCTGCTTGCGTTCCCTCTCTAGCTGTGTCTCTCTCTGTCAAATAAATAAATAAAATCTTTAAAAAAAAATAAAAATAAAACAATAAAACAAAACAAAACAGGGACACCTGGGTGGCTCAGTCAGTTAAGCATCTGCTTTTGGCTCAGGTCATGATCCCAGGGTCCTGGGATCAAGTCCCACGTCAGGCCCCTTGCTCAGCGGGAAGCCTGCTTCTCCCTCTCCCTCTGCCTGCTGCTTCCCCTGCTTGTGCTCTCTCTCTGACAAATAAATAAATAAAATCTTAAAAACAAAACAAACAAAAAGGAAAATGGGATAGTGGCAGGTAACTAGCAATGTCTACAAAGGAGGTGAACTCTAGAAGACTGAGAGGGAAAGCCAGGGGAAGGAGGAGATGTCATGGATGACAAGTTTTCTAGTCTAGGTAGTTAGACGAACAGTTTTTCCTCTTATTTGCCACTAAACCCAATCCTGATATGGCCCAGAGTGGATTTATGTATTTTAAAGAAGAATTTTATTTATGTATTTATGTATTTATTTATTTTTATTTGACAGAAAGAGAGAACAAGCAGGGGGAGCAGGAGAGGGAGAAGCAGGCTCCCCGCTGAGCAGGGAGCCCGTTGCGGGGCTCGATCCCAGGACCCCGGGATCATGACCTGAGCCGAAGGCAGATGCTTAAAGACTGAGCCACCCAGGTGCCCCAGGAAGACTATTTAAAAAATTTTTTTTAGGGGCACCTGGGTGGCTCAGTCATTAAGCATC